>NW_026779021.1:380000-980000 GCF_030144855.1 Hypanus sabinus
GCTGTGAAGATCCCTGCTGCACCCAGTGACGCTGTGATTTCTTGTAATTTATTTTTTTTATTGAAGTTCATCATCAAACAAACATTTCCATAAGATGTGTTTCAGACATTGTACATATATATCATATAATTATATATATCACAAATCTCCACAAAGTATTTATCTCAGGTATACACTTATAGAAAAGAGTGGAAAGAAAGAACAAGCAAAAGTAAAGAACTATGTACAAGTAGGGAGTGATCATTTTTTAACAAGCAATTCATTGATTTGTGAGAATAAAATCAGGCCTATGAGGCATCATGTAGTTAAACCATTTTTCTCAGCATGAATCAAATGGTTCCAAATTGGATAAAATTCTCTTATGTTTGTTTGGATTCAATAGCCCATTGACATTAAAAGAAATTAATTTTACCTTGTCCTTAGCCATCTGTAGTTATCTGTCAATGTATCATTGAAATTAGAATAAAACTTAATCGATCTACTCCCTGAACAATTAAGAACCAAGAAACTCAAATAATAACAAAAACGACAATGAACGTGTGATTCCAAGGCTGAGGTCTCTAGTAGAAGACCCTGCGTTGAGCTAGAGGAAATGTCCAGCTGTGGGGGATAACCCCTCCTACTTGTGAGTTGAGGGCCCCCATTGCAGTATTCATAAAAGTCAGTGAACAAATCCATTACACAGAAAAGATTTCCCTGTGTACTCCTCATATATATATATACACATACACACACATACACACACACACACACACACACACACACACACACTCGCACACACACACACACACACACACATACACACACACACACACACACACACACACACACACACACACACACACACACACACACACACACACACAATACATACATACATATATATTCTCATTTTGGTGGGGAAAAAAGAGTAAGTGAGGAATAAAGAATAACAACTAAGTAATATAAAATCCACATTATGATAAGTATTTCTCAAGATAGGTATATCACCGTCTACTTTTGCTTCCATTTAGCTTCTCAACATTTTTAAAGTTAGCCAAACCTTATGGCTCTTCTGAAGGGGGTGAAAACTGACTTTGGGAAACTCCCAGTCTCTTCCCGATATATTTCTCTTGGCCTCCTCCCATCTCCTGCCTTCTCGATTCTCACACTATTGCCCAAGCTGAGTGGGATAATTCCTTAGCCAGGCTTTCCCTCATTTTGGTCATGCTGTCAGGCAACCCTCTGGCCTTCATGTCTGTAGTCGCCTCTTCCACCGTCCGGTACGACCGCGTCCCGTTGTCATAAAACACTCGAACTTTAGCAGGGTACGGAGTTTGAAATCTAATCTTGTTTTGCTTTAGTACTCGCTTTACTTCAGAGTATTATTTGTGTTTCTGCAGGCCCGAAGTGTGGTAATCTTGATCAAAATATATTAATTTATCCTCTAAAACACTCTCTTCTTACCCCAGGCCTTTCATAGAATCTCCACCTTGGTGCTGTACCAAAGGAATTTAATTATTATTGACCGTGGCTTTCTATCCTGAGTGGGTTTCGGGACTAACGCACTGTGGGCTCTCCCGACTTTCAGCTTCATAGCCGAGGGAAGATCCAGTGCGTCCCACAATAACTTTCTGACAATCTCCGTCATGGACGAGCCCTCCGCTCCTTCGGGAACATTGTAGATTCTGATATTTTTCCACCGTGATCTTCCCTCCAGGTCAAGCAGTTTACCTTCTTGGAGATGTAATATTTTTATTGTCTTATTCAGTATCCGTTCCACATTTTGAACGTGATCTTCCACCTTCTCAATTCGAATCTCTGCCACCGCTATTTTTTGATTAACGCTGGCGAGCTCTGACTTAATATCACGGAGCTGCTGCTTTATATCTTTCTGGAACTCCCTTATTTCTTTCAGGATTTCGAAGACATTCGCCACTTCGACTGAACGAGGCCCAGCAGCTGCCTCGGTAGCACGCGGTTGGGTAGGAGAGCCATTGGCTGCACTCCTCTCGGACGCAGGCTCCGCAGTGTCGCTTTTTTTATTTCCATTCCTTTCCCCCATTCTTGCCCCTTTTTTCAGTTCAAATATTTTTCAAAAAATACTATATTTGATGGATTAATGGGGCTTAATACGCGTTTTTCTGGAGGAGCTAGTGACTTAAGCTGCCATTCTCGACAATGATGTCACCGGAACCTCGACCCTGTGATCTCTATATTAGAAGCTGATGGCAGGCTATTATCAGGAGGGTGAACTCTCACAAAGCAGCAGGAGCTAATGGAGTACCTGGTAAAGCTCTGAAAACCTGTGTCAACAACTGGCTAATTCAAAGACATTTTTAATCTCTCATTACTATGGAAAAAAGTTAACACCAGTTTCAAAAGGACAAAAATTAGACCATTGCCCAAGAAGTGTAGTGAGAGCTGTGTTAACAACTATAACCTGGTAACACTCACACCGACGATGATGAAATGCTTTGAGAGGTTGGTTATGATTAGACTGAATTCCTGCCTCAGCAAGCACCTGGACCCATTGCAATTTGCCTATCACCACAATAGGTCAACTACAGACACAAACTCAATGGCTCTCCACACGGCTTTAGACCACCAGGACAACACAAACACCTACGTCAGAATGCTGTTCATCGACTATAGCTCAGCATTTAATACCATCATTCCCACAGTCCTGATTGAGAAGTTGCAGACCCCTGCAAATGCAGAATCCCTCTGCAAATGGATCCTTGACTTCCTAACTGGAAGAGACTACAATCTGTGCGGATTGGTGATAACATCTCCTCTTCACTGACGATCAACACTGACACACCTCAGGGGTGTGTACTTAGCCCACTACTCTCTCTCTACACCCACAACTGTGTAGCTCAGCATAGTTCAAATACCATCTATAAATTTGCCCACAGTACAACCATTTTTGGTAGAATCTCAGGTGGTCACAAGAAAGAGTGAGATATGCCAACCCCTGAACTGGTGCTGCAAGCAACAACCTGGCACTCAATGTCAGTAAACCATCAAATTATGGACATCAAAAAGAGTAGAAAGTGGAAACGCAGATTCAGAACTGGAGAAAGTGATGCATCTATACAGAAGACAAGATAGCAGCTATATTTCATTAGTTTCAGAAGATTGGGTTTGTCACCCAAAAAAATTTGAAAACCTTATAGATGTACCATGGTAAGCATTCTGACAGGTTCCATCACTATTTGTATGGGGGAGAAGCTATTGCACAGGATCGAAAAGAGCTGCAGAAAGCTGTAAAGTTAATCAGCTCCATTTTGAGTACTTGTCTCTGTAGTATCCAACAGTAGCATTAAAAGGCATGCACACTTAATAACTTCTCTTTTGGCTCTTCCCACTTTCTCCAGACAGTGTAGCTATGGGCACTCGTATGGGCCCCAGCTATTCCTGCCTCTTTGTGGGTTATGTGGAACAGTCTATGCTCCAAATCTATATTGGTACTGCTCCCCAACTTTTCCTCCGCTACATCAATGACTACATTGGTGCTGCTTCCTGTACCCATGCTGAGCTCGTCAATTTCATTGACTTTGCCTCTAACTTTCACCCAGCCCTCAAATTCACTTGGTCCATCTCGGACACTTCTCTCCCCTTTCTTGATCTCTCGGTCTCCGTCTCTGGAGATAGACTGTCCACTGACATCTTCTATAAACCCACTGACTCTCATAACTACCTCGACTGTACCTCTTCCCACCCAGACAAATGCAAAAATTCTATTCCCTATTCCCAGTTCCTCCGTCTGCTCCAAGGATGAGGCAACACTTCACATGAGTCTGTCAGGGTAATCTATTGCATCTGGTGCTCCTGGTGCAGCCTCCTCTGCATCGGTGAGACCTGACGCAGATTGGGGGACCGTTTCGTCGAGCATCTCCTCTCTGACTGCCACAACAGACAGGATCTCCCGGTTGCCACCAACTTCAACTCTCCTGGACATTTCCATTCAGATATGTCCATACATGGCTTCCTCTACTGCCGTGATGAGGCCAAACTCAGGTTGGAGGAACAACACCTCATATACCATCTGGGTAGCCTCCAGCCCCTTGGTATGAACATCGAATTCTCCAACTTCCGGTAATTCCCTCCCTCTCCCTTCCCCCATCCCACCTTCACTCTGTCTCCTCTTCCAGCTGCCTATCACCTCTCATGATTCTGCCTTCTTCTACTACCCATAGTGCTTTCCCCTTACATTCCCTCTTCACCTCTCCCGCCTATCCCCTCCCTGCTGACCTTCCCCCACCCCTCGATCTTTCCTCTGATTGGTTTTCCACCCTCCCCCACCTTCTTTATAGGACCCCAGCCCCCTCCTTCTTCAGTCCTGATGAAGGGTCTTGGCCCAAAATGTTGATTGCTCCTTTCAGCGGATGCTGCCCAAAATGCTGAGTTCATCCGGCTTTTTTGTACGTCTTGAGCATCAATGAGTGTTGCCCTAGGAAGGCTGTGTCTGTTGTTAAGAACTCCCATCACCCAGGTCATAACCTTTTCTCACTGTTAACATCAGCAAGAAGGTACAGAAGACTGAACACACACTCGGCGATTCAGGAATAGTTTCTTCCCCTCTGCCATACAATTTCTAAATAGGCATTGAACCCATGTACACTAACTTAATCACAAAATGCTGGAGGAACTCAGCAGGCCAGGCAGCATCTATGGAAATGAATTAACAGTTGACTTCAGGCCAAGATTCTTCAGCGGGACTGGAGAAAATAAGATGAAGAGTAGATTTGTAGATTTAAAAGGTGGGGAGAGGGGAGGGATAATCATAAAGTAGTAGATGCTAGATGAAACTGGAAGGGGAAGGGATGAAATAAAGAGTTAGGAAGTAGGTTGGTGAAAGAGATACAGGGCTGGAGAAGGGGGTATCTAATGGC
Source organism: Hypanus sabinus (assembly GCF_030144855.1). NCBI lineage: Eukaryota > Metazoa > Chordata > Chondrichthyes > Myliobatiformes > Dasyatidae > Hypanus > Hypanus sabinus. The sequence goes on from NW_026779021.1 coordinate 384,878, forward strand.
AGAGGACACAAGGCCATAGGAGAAAGAAAAGAGGGGAGGAGCATCAGAGGAAGTCAATGGTTGGGGAAGGAAATAAGGGGATATTGGGAAAAGGGGATGGGGCAAGAAGGGGAGGAGGGGCATTACCAGAAGTCTGAGAAAATAATGTTCATGCCATCAGGTTGGAGGCTACCCAAATGGAATATAAGGTTCCATAAATGGATGTTCCTCCAACCAGAGTGGGGCAACCCAAAAGTGAGGAGACCATGGATGGACATATCAGAACGGGAATGGGAAATGGAATTAAAATGGATGGCCACTGGGAGATCCCACTTTTTCTGGCAGACAGAGTGTAGACGCTCAGCGAAACAGTCTCCCAATCTACATTGGGTGAGGCAACATGTCACCTGTGAGTCTGTAGAGATTATATTACTGTGTCTGGTGTTCCTGGTGTGGCCTCTTGTATATCAGTGAGATCTGAGGTAGATTGGGAAACTGCTACATAAGCAAAAGTTTGTAGCCACAGGTATCAGGATGGGAATCCGGCTGTGGGCAAAGACAGTACCAAAGGCGCAGGCCAACAATTGAGTGAACAACAATTGGGAATCTGAAATTAGCCTAGCATCTGGCTAGCTGTAGCTTGTCCCATCCTGCAATACCACATTGTGAAGCTGGGTCTATGCGTGTCACTTGCTCAGACTCCCCATTCACTCATTAATTATCACTGGCGAGTGTCAAGGTTCAGGTTACCACCCACTGCACCAGCCACTGGATTGCCTGTGCTATCTTCACCAAGTCACCTCCACAGGCTATGGAAAGACCCAGGTCATTAGCAGCCCACTTCCTGCTTGACTCCATGCCACAAACAGTACACAAAGTTGCTTTCAGTGATACTCAACAGGCACATCATTCGCACCAAGTGCACCTGTGGATGTGAACTTTCCAGTGTGCTTCAGGACATTTACAGAGACAAGTGTGTAAAAAGGGCTGGAAGGATCATTGGGGACCCGAGTCACCCCAAATACAAACTTCCAGCTGCTACGATCCAGGAAATGGTACCACAGCATAAAAGCCAGGACCAACAGGTGCTGGGACAGCTTCTTCTATCAGTCCATCAGACCGATTAATTCATGCTGACACAATTGTATTTCTATGTTATATTGACTGTCCTGTTGTACATATTATTTACTACAAAGAAATTGTTCAAAATCTCCCCCATCTCTTTTGGCTCTACACATATTTCTCCACTCTGATTCTCTAAGGGACCAATATTATCCCTCACTATCCTTTTGCTATTAATATAACTGTAGAAACCCTTTGGATTTATTTTCACCTTACTTACCAAAGCAACCTCGTATCTTCTTTTAGCTTTTCTAATTCCTTTCTTAAGATTCTTTTTACATTCTTTATATTCCTCGAGCACCTCATTTACTCCATGCTGCCTATATTTATTGTAGATCTCTCTCTTTTTCCAAACCAAGTTTTCAACATCCCTTGAAAACCATGGCTCTCTCAAACTTTTAACCTTTCCTTTCAACCTAACAGGAACATAAAGATTCTGTATCATCAAAATTTCACCTCTATTACATCCTTCCCATAAAACAAATTGTCCCAATCCACTCCTTCTAAATCCTTTCTCATCTCCTCAAAGTTAGATTTTCTCCAATCAAAAATCTCTATCCTGGGTCCAGTCCTATCCTTCTCCATAATTATATTGAAACTAACGGCATTGTGATCACTGGACCCGAAGTGCTCCCCAACACATACCTCCGTCACCTGACCTATCTCATTCCTTAACTGGAGATCCAACACTGCCCCTTCTCTAGTTGGTACCTCTTTGTATTGCTGCAAAAAACTATCCTGCACACATTTTACAAACTCCAAACCATCCATCCCTTTTACAGTATGGGCTTCCCAGTCTAAGTGTGGAAAATTAAAATCTCCCACAATCATAACCCTGTGCTTACTACAAATATCTGCTATCTCCTTGCAAATTTGCTCCTCCAATTCTCACTCCCCATTAGGTGGTCTATAATATACCCCTATAAGTGTTATTTCCCATTCCTCAATTCCACCCAAATAGTCTCCCTAGACGAGCCCTCTAATCTATCCTGCCAGAGCACAGCCGTAATATTTTCTCTGACAAGCAATCTAACACCTCCCCCTCTTGTCCCTCCAATTCTATCACATCTGAAGCAACGAAATCCAGGAATATTTAGTTGCCAATTACAACCCTCCTGCAACCATGTTTTACTAATAGCTACAGCATCATATTTCCAGGTATCAATCCGTGCTCTAAGCTCATCCACCTTTCTTACAATGCTCCTAGCATTAAAATAGATGCATCTTACTCTCTGTTTATCTCTAACAGTGCAAACAACTTTATTATCTTTTTCTTCCTTCTCCCCTACATCTTTGGTCTGAGCACTCCCCTTCTCTGTCACCTGCCTATCCTCCCTCACACATTGACTACAAGCTTTCTCCATTTGTGAACTAATTTCCTCTCTCCTAGTCTCTTCAGTTTGATTCCCACCCAACCATTCTAGTTTAGAGTAGCTTTAACAAATCTCCCCACCAGGATATTGGTCACCCTGGGATTGAAGTACAACCCGTCCTTTTTGAACAGGTCACTCCTGCCCCAAAAGAGGTCCCACTGATCCAGAAACTTGAATCCCTGCCCCCTGCTCCAATCCCACAGCCACGCATTCATCCTCCACCTAATTCTATTCCTACTCTCACTGTCGCGTGGTACAGGCAGTAATCCCGAGATAACTACCTTTGCGGTCCTTCTTCTTAACTGCCTTCCTAACTCCCTGTACTCTCGTTTCAGGACCTCTTCCCCTTTCCTACCTATATCATTGGTACCATTATGTACTGCGACCTCTGGCTTTTCACCCTCCCACTTCAGGATATCTTTGACGCCATCAGAAACATCCTGGACCCTGGCACCAGGGAGGCAAACTACCATCCGGGTTTCATGACTGTGTCCACAGAATCACCTATCTGACCCCCAATTATCGAGTTCCCTATTACAACTGCCTTCCTCTTCCTTCCCCTACCCTTCTGAGCTACAGGGCTGGACTCTGTGCTAGAGCCTACACTCTGCTCCTGGCTCACTCCACTGCCCACAAACAACACAGCCCGCTGTAATAGTCTGTGTTCATTTTAAATCTTCTGAGCTTCACTCCCCAATGTCACACACCTTGACAGTCCTGCCTCTCTTAACTCCAACGAGAAGAAAAAATCAAAATGGCTCCCGCTGCACTCCCATTCCGATTCTCAGACTTCCTTCCCCAAATTCACAAGCATATTAACTTGAAGTGATGAAACTTAAGCATATCCAATTATAAGGCAAGTACCATCTCAGTGAAAGATATGAACTACAAACTACAACAAGCAACATGTAATTTATTTTCTTAACTTTTACCAAGCTGCCACTCATGAGACTAGGTACTATAATAAACATAATAAATATGCAACAAAGAACACAAAACAGATGCATGACTCATACCAAACAGGCTCACTTTCAGGACTCTACAACTTAACAGTTTTAGTATTATGTTTATTATTATTATTATTATTATTATTATTATTATTATTATTATTATTATTATTATTATTATTATTATATTTATTTTCTTTCAGCTCAAGCTGGTACAACCTGAGACACAGCATAGGTGAAGCACCATCATTTCTCAATTGTTAGGAACTTTCAGACCATTCTAGCGGCCTTCTTGAGCTTCACATAAATATTGTTGTTTAGGCCTGATTGTTTAATGTTATTTTGTGGTTCCTTTGGGATGATACCAGTCTTCCAAAATTCTCTTTTAATTCAGCATATTTCTGGTGTTTTTCATTTATTGTGTATGGAATGTGTGTTTGGAATGGCTATATTTTTAAGTAAGTTGTTCTGGCTTGTTTATCCTGTATCATTATATCTGGACGGTTATTATGGATTGTCCTATCTGTAATAACTGGTCGGTCATTATATAATTTGTGGTCTTACAATCTTTTTTGTGTCGGCCTCCATGTCCTGTATTGCCACAAGGAGGCTTTCTGTTTCTGGGAAGAAGTCTCCAACTCTGAGCCAGGCATTCAATACTTACTTGTCCACATCTGGCCTGCTCAGATCATGGGGAAGTCTTCCATAGTGGGCCATGCTTTTCTATTGCTTAACTTTTTCTTCTGTGATGATAATATCTTCAACTTTCTGGGTTGTGTTCTCATTTAAGTTTAGTGATGTTCACTTCTTACCAGAATTGCATATGCTTTTGTGGAAAGCTGATACCATTTTTTCATTGTTCAAGATAAATCCTTGGAAGTTTAATCTGTCTGTTGTATAGAGATTTAATGTCTGTTATTCCTCTTCCCCCATCTGTCCTAGGTAGTGTTAATCTAAAGGCACTTGAATATACACTATGTTTTCTGAAATTTGTCATATCGGTTTTTGTTTCTCAGTCCAAGATGTTATGGCAAAAATACATTAGTATAGGTATTTTGAAAAAATATATTGCTTTTGTTATATTTTTACTGCTAGACTTTCTTTGGCAGGTTTTCTTAAGCCTAGAAGTAAATTCTGTCAAAAGTTTTTCCTATCATCTATTTTCTTTGCTTGTTGATATCCCAGAACTTGGAAAATGCCTCAGTTTATTTTGATAATGGTGATTCTTTTTTGGTTGTTAATAGTGTTACGATATGGCAACAATGAATTGAGACAGGTTTTTATAAACAAAGAAACATTTATTTAAACTCTTCTCAATAAAAATGAAAAGTAAACAAACAACTAACTTAACCAGGTGAACTGCTATATAGCAACTCGAACAGTTCTTAAAGTAATAAATGCAAACACAGTTCTTAAAGTGGTAAATGCGAAAGTCCAGATGATTTATATAGTCAATTAGGAGAGACACTCCTGAAGTAACAAATTCCTCAACGTCGTGATATTACTGCAGATCCCAATCGCAAAATGTCTTGTCTGAAAGACTCACAATGAAGGAAATAAAAATGGCTTCAAGGAACTGACCTTTTCCTTGGCAAATAATGCTGCGCCCAACCCTTTCTGCTCTTACAATGCAGGGGTTATCTCAGATGTAGGTTACTATTTCCGGAACAAATATCCAATAAGATTGATCTTGTATTAAACCGCTGATGACACCAACTTTACTCCATCCTTCGGGCTTCAGTAAATCTTCACTCTCCAGTACTTAAACTTTAAAATTAAATCAAAGATACATCAAACATAACTGGCAGTGATTTCCAAAACTGCTGGCACAATGACAATGTACCTTACAGCAAAAATTAAAACTCCACTTTAAAACAAAGTTGCATCATGAAACCAAATATACAGCATTACAGAATAACGGATGACTTAAATGACATCCCAACAAAAACTCCTGCATCACAGCAGGCTTTCCCCATTTTATACCTGTTGGAACAGGCCATCATGTGACCTCACACTGGTGGAAAAATACATCACCCCACCATCACAAGACTATTACATCATGCTCACCAGATATTCAATTACATCATGGTCAGGAGACAGTCACAAGATACCAGTGGGGAATGTAATAATAGAGATGGTGAATATAGTATGCCAGTGCTTCAACAGAAGTTGCAGGAATTTCACAAATATTGGGTGTAGTTTATACATAATAAAATTTCTACCAACCGTGAGTGTGGGACAGAGTCAAAAGCATTTTGGGAGTCATTATAACAACATGGAAGGATCGTGCTTTTCCTCTAGGCTTGATTTGAAATTTCAATTGTTATAATCAATAGTTTTTTTACATCTTTCAAACCCTTGTGGCATCCTTTCTGCTCTTCAGTAAATATATTGTGGTTATCCAAGTGAATGGTGATTAGTGGTGGGATCCATGATGTTACAATTGTATATACAGTTTGTAAACAAGTAATAAGATGATATTTTGATGGATCATTTGTAATTTCCCCTTTAGGTAAAATATATGTTTCACCATCTGTCAAAAATTCAGGCACCTGTAAGGATTTTTAAGAAAATTGTTGATATGTATTAATAGGTATGGATGAAGATCAGTAAATTTTTATACCAATGACTATGGATTTTTTTGAATGATTACGGAGTACTTCTCCAGTTATGGGTATCTTTTATAAACTCTTTCAGCATATCCATTGTAACTTCAGATACACCCTATCCTCATTACATGTCAGAGATATGTTTCTCTCAGTCGACCCATATTGTGAAAATGCATAATGTGAATAATTATTTAAATGGAGAAAATAGGGATGCATTCTGGAGGCTTCCTAAATATGTTTTATCTGTGATTTATTCACATTTCCATACCAATATGACTCAAAAGCAGTACCACAAGGCAACATTTATATTATATTTAATCAATTTAAGGTAATATTCAAAGTAATAAATCATAGAAAGTTAACGTACTAAAGTGTACAGTACTCAAACCCTTAACAGCACAGGGGTTTAGTGAATGGTAAACTAAGAGAGACTTCACCTTACAGTCTCCTTCGGCATTGTAACACATTAGCAAAGTCAGTCTATCCTTGTTGCCTTGAGACCTGACACAGGTTTTCCATCCTTACATGTAAGTGCATTTCGGCATACACTTCCAAAAAAGTCCAGTCTCGTCTGCGTTAAACACCTGCTTTGGTGTGATGCCTAACTCAGCTATCATAGCCCGCAACTGCACAGGGTAGTGTACAGCAGCTTCGTGGTCAGCTCTAGCTGTGACGAATAACAAACCTAGAAAACCATCCCCTATGTGTATTAAAGCTAACAATATTACTTTTCACTTCCTCACTAGCCTCTGAACAAAGGCAACCATAAATTTCCAAAGCTTTCACATGAAGATGATTGGAACGAAGTGTTTTGTTCTTTGTTTCATCCTCACTGTACAAACTCAACACTTTCTCCATTTTTGTCATAATTGGGTTAAGCAAAAATCTTTGAAGAACTTATGATGAATCAATCACTGCACTTCTTATTTTCTCAGCATTTTTCTTTATGTTTCTGATTGTGGACTCACCCAGGCTGAAGTAGCGTTCCAGTGATGTGTTACCTTCACCTGACGCTGCCCTGTTTATAATTTCCAACTTTTTTCCAGTGTTAAATTGGTTCTCTGCTGCTCGGCTGATGGCCCAGGACTTGACATCAGACATTTAGGAGGCACAGTTAAATATTTCAAGCACAAGATCACTGCACCATCAGTAAAAACAACAGAAGTTTAAGGGCGCAAGATCGCACATTCACATGTTGCCAAAACCAATGTGAGACTGGTGGGAGTGAGACCGTGAGGTGTGCACACGGGACTTATATTGGTGGGAAAGCAATGCTTCTGACATGACTGTGAGTTTTGGACGCATATAAAGAGACGTTGATGGGAGATAAAGAGGGCAGATATATTCTGGTAAGGGGGAATATAGATGGCAATTCAGTTACTCTATTGAATATATACACACCCCAGGGAAGTGATATTGGTTTCTTTCAGAAAATTACTGATATTATAGTAGCGGAAACAGGTCTCCTGGGGGAGACTTAAATTTACAATTACAACCAAACTTAGACTCTTCCAATAGAAAAACCTATGAAACAAACAAAATCTTCACATAAGAAAGTTAATACATTTTTTGAGGATGTTGGTTTAATTGATATATGGAGGGACCTTTTCCTGACAGAAGGGATTACACTCATTATTCTGCTCCCCATTCTGTATATATAAGAATAGACTATTTCATAACATTTGGAAAAGACAAAGACAAAATAAACACCTGTGGAATTGGGACAATAGATGTAAGTGACCATGCACCTATATATTTATCTGTTGATTTTGACCTACAACCGAAGATTACTATTTGGAAGGTAAATTCAAGTCTACTCAATGATCTGTACTTTAAGGAACAAATTAAAAAAGAAATTGGTCTCTCCTTAGAATTTAATGATAATGGAGAGGTTTCACCTCCCATTCTATGGGATACTCTGAAGGCGGTCTTAAGAGGGAAAATTATAGCGATATCTTCATATAAGAAAAAAGTAAGGAATAAAGCATTAGACGAATTACAAAATAGGCTGAAGGAATTAGAGAAAAAAACACAAATTGAATTTGGCACAGGATTCATTAGGGGAAATTTAAAGAATTAGGAATGAAATCAATAGTTTGGTTATGTAAGAAATCAGAAAAAACTTAGATGTTTCTGAAACAGGGACATTATGAAAGCGGATCAAAATCTATGAAAATACTGGCGTGGAAACTGGAAAAAAAAGATAGCAGAAAATACAATTCATAGAAATTAGGGACCCAATAATGAAAGCGATAAAAAATAAGCTAAGTGAAATTCAAGAAGCTTTTGAAGTGTTTTACAAAACTCTGTATTCCAAAGTTCTAGGGGGAAGCAGAACCCAAATTGACACCTTCTTGAATTCTCTAGAGTTACCCACTTCAAGCGAAGTAGAAGGATGACTGTTGACATAACTGAAGTTGAATTAAGAGCTGCAATTAGTAGGCTTAAATTAAGCAATCACCAGGATCAGATGGGTATACGGCAGAGTGGTACAAAGAATTTAAAAATGAGTTAATTCCTGTTTTACTCCCCACACTGAACTGGGCTCTAAAAAAGGCACAAAATGCCACCCAGTTGGAAAGAAGCAATAATCTCAGCTATACTGTATGAAGGCAAGGATAAAATGGAATGCGGGTCAATTAAACCAATATACATTCTTAATGTAGATTATAGGTTATTTACCTCCATCATGGCCAAACGATTAGAGGAGTTTCTACCCATACTGATACGTAACGATCAGACAGGTTTTATACGACAACGCCAGACACAAGACAATATACGAAGGACACTTCACATTATGGATCATATACAAAAAAATAAATAGTGATAAGCGTGGATGCTGAAAAGGCATTTGATTCGGTTAATTGGAATTTTCTTTACAGAGTTTTACATAGATTTGGTTTCCAAGACACAATTATTACAATTATACAGACACTATATGACAATCCTACTGCTAGGATTAAAATCAATGGATATTTATCAAATAGTCTTACCCTAGAAAGGTGCACGAGACAGGGTTGTGCATGGTCACCACTACTCTTCGCGTTATCTCTGGAATCATTAGCTCAATACATCAGACAAAATGAAGATATCAGGAGAATTACTATTAAAGGGACAAAGCACAAATTGGATTGTTATGCGGATGACATTTTGATCTATCTAGGGCAACCAACATACTCTTTACCTAAATTGATGCAATCCTTTGAACAATATGGTCAATTATCAGGATACAAGATCAACACAGATAAAACCCAATTACTTTCATATTACTATAGCCTACCAAGAGAAATTGAAAGTCGATACCCCTGGGCATGGCATACAGAGCCTTTCAAATATTTGGGCATCGTTATGCCAAAAGATTTGGCAAAATTATCAGAATGTAATTATTAGCCCATATAAAAAATTAAGGAAGATGTGGCAAGATGGAGCCCGATTCCTTTTTTCAGTCACAGTTCAAGGATTGAGTCTATTAAAATGAATGTACTGCCCAGACTGTTATATCTCTTTCAGACCCTACCAATAGAGATTGATCAAAATCAATTCAGTGAATGGAACAAGATGTTATCAAGGTATATTTGGCAGGGTAAAAGGCCTAGAGTTTGTCTCAAAACTTTGCAATTAGCAAAGGAAAAGGGGGGAATGGGGCCTACCTTCTCTTAGAGATTATTATTTTGCAGCACATTTGAGAGCTGTGATATGTTGGTGTAACCCATCATATGACGCTCAATGGAAAAACATTGAGGAGCGGGTACTTCCCATCCCCGTACAAGCAATTTTGGCTGATAACAACCTGCAAAGGTACATAAATACTATTGATAACCCATGGGTGAAATTGCCTTTTAAAATATGGAAAACTACTATAAAAGAATATAATCTAGAGGGAGATATTGCAATTCTTAAATGGTGTGCATATGACTCTGATTTTTAAACCAAATAAATTGGATGCTAGATTTAAGGACTGGACAGCTAAAGGAATAACAGTTCTTTGCAACATAATGAAAGAAGGAACACTGCTCAGTTTTGAAATGCTTAAAGAGAAACACTTATTAGAAAAACAAGATTTTTATTGGTATTTACAGATGTGACAATATGTTAATAAGACGCTTAAAAATGTAACCAAGGCAAATACATACGATAGAGCTCTTTAGAAAAGCATATAATTCAGATAATGGTAGTAGAATCATTTCAAGCATGTATAACGGGTTGTCAAATCTTAAAACACATTCGACTTCATACACTAAAACAAAATGGGAGAAGGAAGGAGGGATAATTATATCTGAGGAAGAATGGACAACAATATGTAGTTATCAATGGAAGTGTACCAATTCACAGAAATGAAGGGGGTTTGGATGGAAAAACGTGATAAGATTTTATTACACCCTCTCAGAAATCCCATTATGATAGTAACCTCCCTGTTTGCTGGAGAAATTGTGGAGATCAAAATGCAAATCTTTATCATATTTTTGGGACCGCCCTGTTATCAAAAACTATTGGAGGGGGTTACACAATGCCCTACAAGACATCTTTAAATGTGAAATACCCTTGGAGAGTAAGACCATATATTTTGGATATATACCTCAAGAATGGTTGGAAAGAGATAAATATTTAATGAATATACTGTTGGTGGCTGGTAAAAAGACTTCTACTAGGAAATGGTTATCACAGGAGAGCCCAACTTTAAATACATGGATGGAAATTACAATGAACATTTACAAAATGGAGAAGATAACAGCATCTGTTAATCATAAGCTGGAACAATTTGATTCATATTGGGAAAAATGGTTTAACTACATGATGCCTCATAGGCCTGATTTTATTCTCACAAATCAATGAATCTGTTGTAAAAATAAGATCACTCCCTACTTGTACATAGTTCTTTCCTTTTGCTTGTTTTTCTTTCCACTCTTTTCTATAAGTGTATACCTCAGATAAATACTTTGTGGAGATTTGTGATATATACGATTATATGATATCTATATACAATGTCTGAAATACATCTTATGGAAATGTTTCATGATGAACTTAAACAAAAAATAAATTACAAAAAAAGAGGTAGGTACCTCACATAACTGTGTGTAAAGGGGGTTTCTTCTTTTTTCTTTGTTACTGTGTATGTAATCAAAAGGACTTCTTTGTTTTGTAAACTAGCAGTACTGCTTCGTTGCGAGAGAGTGCTGGAAGCTTGGTTGGGTTAAAATTTACTGATAACAAGAATTGTATTCCTTTGTAAACCAAATGGGGATTAATGTTCTTCCTTCTGAGTCTGTAAGCTTTTGTTGACGGGCTTTTGGACAGATCGGCGCGAGGGGGTTGAGAGAGAGGACGCAATGCTGTAAGCTGGGCGAGGAACGGACCACAAGCAGGGGTCCGAGGCCAGAAGGTACTCCGAGGAGAGGAGACAAAGCTAGTTGTGCTTGGTTGACCACTCGGAGGGTCCTGAGCTGCGAGTCGAGGAGTTCGGAGGGGATCGAATGGTGGCCAGAAGACTTCAGTAATTGAGCTCCAACGGTTGTGCACGAAGTGGTTTGGACTTTGATAAGTTTGGCGCCTTTTCTTTATTTTTTCTCTTTATATATACTGTATCGTTATTAATCACTTAGTTGTAGTAACCTTTATAAATTGTATTCATTTAATCGCTTATGGTGTACTGTCTGTTTTTGGGCGAGGCGGGGACATCACACAGCATCCACACCAGCTGATTACCCAGTTTGGCGGGGCCGAAGGCTGTTCCCCCTAGACAGGAACGAGCTGAGCGAGCCTGAGGCGACCCAGGGGGTTACATTGTGGGGTGCTCGTCCGGGGTTGATTTCTGTGGAAGCTGTGTGATCACCCTCTTCTGCAGTGAAGAGCTGGTGTGCCTTTGTGGGTTTGCGATTGCTGGTTATCACTGTGTGTGTGTTGGGTGGGGTGGCTGCTGTTGGTAGCCTGGAGGTCGTTGTTCGAGTTCTGACTAGTGCTGACGAAATGGTGGTGGGACCATGGGTTGTCCGTACAGTTTGGAGAGTGAGGAGTGACAGGTTGGGATGTTTCAGCAGTGGTGAGCTCCGCCCGGTTGTTGGAATAATGTCCAGCCCTAAAGGGGCGGAGGCGTGGGCGGAGCGGACACCTCAGTTGTTGGGTGAGTGGCAGTGCTTGGCTGAGAAAAAGCAACAGGGACGGGTTGAAAGTTTGAGTAGGCGAGCTGGTGACTTTGTTAGAACTGTCAGGCGCAATTACCTCGAAGTGACCGCTGCCAGTTCTGGGAAAGTGTGGGAAAATGCGTGTGTTCGTCTGGAAGTCAAATGCCACAGCTGGGGGGGCTTATCATATCCGTTGCAGGAGATTGGTGGAAAGTTTTTAGGGTATCCCTTTTGGCTAAGGGAGCAGATAAATTGCTTGTGGTGCCAAGGGGATCTGTCAAGGGGATCAGTTGTTCCGTTGATTCGAGAGATGTCGGGAAACTTAGAGGAGGCCCAGTAGGGGAACGGCTTGGGGTCTCTGGGGGAGCACGTTCCCAGCAATGTACCAAGGAACTCCCGAAAGGAGCAGACTCTATTCCTGAAGGCTTAGAGGGGCCATGCGCACAGGTGTTGTTACGGATGGATGGAAGTCAAGTTAAAGCCATCCTCGGCACCGGGGTGCTGGTTAAGTTACTGTACAGTTTGTTTCATAACCGTTATTGGAAGCATTTACCCTTGACGACATTGAGGGCACTGGAGATTCGGGGTACCAGTACCGTTGATTATCCAGACGACAGTCGTTGGTCAGTGAAAATGGAGTTCTTGGAGGCAAAAGTGGAGTTGGCTGAGGTTCGTGAATCGTTAATGCTGATGTGTCCGGACCCTGTTGAGACGGGCAGCATTTCTGTTCTAGAGAGAACCAATATCCTGCCGGTGCGCTTGGGAGCCTGCCCGGAGGAGGCGGGTGAGCGCTGTTTGGAGGCATTGTCGTTGCACCCAGGGTTTCGAGCTGCTTGTGCGGACGTGTGTAGCAGCATTGGGCCGATACCAAATTCAAACAAGAGCCGGTGGTGGTACGGCCTGGGGGAAGTATCTGAGGGTGAGACCCTCTTCGTGGACGCTGCGAAATACCACGAGGGAGGGGAGTTGACCGCTGAAGACACCTCGGAGAGAGAGAGGTTGCGGCGACTGGCCCCTACAGCTGTGGGAGATGTAGGCAGCATGTGTGTGGATTATATTGCATTGAAGAGGCGCACTGTCAGTGACCAGAATATGGCCCTGAGGACCAGAGAGGCGATGGCCTGTCTGAGTGGTGTGAAGTGGTTTAAGGTGCTGGATCGGAGGAGTGGATGTTGCCAGATCCCGATGAGTGGGGCCCAAAAGGAGAAGACGGCCGTTATAAATTCCCTAGGAGTCTTCGGGTCTGAAAAGATGCCACAGGGCATATCTGGAGCCCTTGCAACCTTCCTGCGGGGCAGGTGAAAGACCATAGGGGATGTGGAGGCGTTTGGAGTTTTGGTGTATGTGGATGATCTCTTGGTGTTTGGATTTGCCTCAGGAGAATATGAAGTGAGGTCGTTGCAGGAGCAGCTGAGAACTACCGAGTTAAAGTGTTTTCTGGACACATGCCAGGGCTGGCGAAGATCGCAGCTCGTGAGTGACTGTCTCTACAGAATCAAGTTTGAAATGAAGACGGAGAGACTGGAGAAAGTGATCTGGAACCATTCGGAAGACTTACAAGTTGGAGAGAATGAAGAAAGTTGTCTGATTGAGGGCAATAGCAAACTGAGAACCCAGAGAGGTGAAGAAATTACAGACGAATCTCAGAAGAGAGAAGAGGAAGCTTGAAGGGAACCTGAAGATGACCATCGACAGTTCAAATGAAGTGCAAAACCTGAAAGTTGATCTGGAAGAAGTCATGAGGAAGAAAAAGCTGGAGAGAAGTGCAGTGAATACTGAACAGGAGGCTGAAGAGACTGCGGGAGCAGTGCAGGCCACGTGTTTCCGTTTGGAGAAGATCAAACAGCAGCTACCGATCACCGGAATGAGGAAGAATACAGATTCGATGGATGATGTGCTGGATGTGTGGTACATGCTGCCTTTTGCTGACTTTCCCTCGATTGAGGAAGAGACTTTTGGCCCTTCTCCCATTGAGTCAGGTGTAGCGGGGAGGGTTAGCTGTGTGCAGTGTGGGGCGTGAGTGAGAGGTTGAGAGAGGAGTTGGTAGTGGGCCCAAGGTATCCCCAGTTGTGTCCGAGCCTGAAGGGTTTAGTTGAGGGGGTACTGAGGCCTCAGAAGGGTTAAGGAACTCCCAGATAGTTGGCCTAAGTAGCGCCTGAGGAACAGGGTGTGAGGTTTACTGTGTGGGGAGGAGATGTCACTGTTTGTGCTTGGGTTATGGTGTGTTGGCAGAAAAGGTGGCGAGTTATTTAATAGTCATGAGGACATGACTTTTATTTGGTGGGGGGAGAGTGTAAAGGGGGTTTCTTCTTTTTTCTTTGTTACTGTGTATGTAATCAAAAGGGCTTCTTTGTTTTGTTAAAAGCAGGAATGCTCCTTTGTTGCGAGAGAGTGCTGGAAGCTTGTTTGGGTTAAAATTTACTGATAACGAGAATTGTATTCCTTTGTAAACCAAATGGGGATTAATGTTCTTCCTTCTGAGTCTGTAAGCTTTTGTTGACGGGCTTTTGGACAGATCGGCGCGAGGGGGTCGAGAGACAGGACGCAATGCTGTAAGCTGGGCGAGGAACGGACCACAAGCAGGGGTCCGAGGCCAGAAGGTACTCCGAGGAGGGGGGATGAAGCTAGATGTGCTTGGTTGACCACTCGGAGGGTCCTGAGCTGCGAGTCGAGGAGTTCGGAGGGGATCGAATGGTGGCCAGAAGACTTCAGTAATTGAGCTCCAACGGTTGTGCATGAAGTGGTTTGGACTTTGATAAGTTTGGCGCCTTTTCTTTATTTTTTCTCTTTATATATACTGTATCATTATTAATCACTTAGTTATAGGAACCTTTATAAATTGTACTCATTTAATCACATATGGTGTACTGTCTGTTTTTGGGCGAGGCGGGGACATCACACAGCATCCACACCAGCTGATTACCCAGTTTGGCGGGGCCGAAGGATCCTCCCCCTAGACGAGAACGAGCTGAGCGAGCCTGAGGCGACCCAGGGGGAAACACGTGAATCAGCATTCTGAGTATTAGAAGGATAGGGTGTATTCCAGGTCTGGTGAGCAGTATTGGGAAGGCACCAAGTGTTTACACGTGACTAGAAATTGATTGTGGAGCATATAGCTCTACATCTGCTTTTGACAGACACCATAGAGCTATCCTGATAATGAACTAAAAACTCACCTATTGGAATCTTTTCATCCAGCACAGAAGGGATTAAGAGGATTCTTTAAATAAAGGACACAGTGGTCTAAACATGCCTGTGATACAACATTCTAGCACTGAGATGGTCAGTTTTATTTAACAGAGATTGTATGTTTTCTAGCAAGATAGGCAGCATTGGGAATTGAAATCCCGTGTTTTTAAAAAGCACGATTAACCCACTGCGATGATTGGCTTCCGCTGGCAGCTTAAAGGGATTGTTGTTTTCACCCCCTCTTGCTCTTTATAGTCTGGTTGATACAGAGACCCTCTCCAGCATGTGATGTTACTCGTTTGATTATATATTTGGACTCAATAGCAGTGTAACTTTGGGAAAACTTGAATAGAGATAAGATATGGTATATTGTTTTCAATATTAAACATTGTGATGACTTGATAAATAAATAATTTGGAACAAATGATAAATTTGCTTTTTTCAACATCAGTACCTGCAATGTTTCAACATCAGTAAATACAATCCTTGACAAACTTGTTCAGCCTATGCCAACAAGTTTTAGAGATTACTGCAGATCTATTCCTGTTACCCTCTGTAACACACTATAAGAAAGGCACTGAACAAAAAATTGTGTTTATGGAAGGACCTCTCAGGAGAGACCATTGCTCATCTGAAGAAACCATTACTGCTCATCTCAATCTCCTACCCAAAATGATAGGAATATAGGCATATTATCCAAAATTTCCTGGCTCCTAAAGTTAATTTTCTGTAATTATTTCCCTTAAACAAGATCAAGAAGAAAATTGCCATGGCATACCTTTTCTTGATAAGATATTATACAGAGTTTGTACTCTCTCTTTTACATTTTACATTCTTATGTTTAGTTGAACAAAACTTCGTAAGCCCTTTGCAGTTAATTGGTTTTCTGTATTAATTACTCATAAAATGTGGACTGACTTTTTTCTAAGTCACAATAATAGACAAACGCACAGAGAACACAATTGTACTTTTCATGCCCTATATTGGATATATCGTTTGATCATTCACAGTCCAGGCTGGTAAAAGTACAGTATGTGAACCTTTGTATTTAATAACTGGTAGAACTTCCATTATCAGCAACATCTTCCATTAAACATCTCCTGCAGCTGCTGCCGAGACTTGCTCAATAGTGAGGAGGAACTTTAGACCATTCCCCCGTAAGTTCATCAGTATTTCTGGGGAACTGTGGTGGCCCACACATGTGGGACTTGAACCGCCATCAGAAGCCACGGGCAGACATGTGATAGCGCGTTTGGAACTACCCACTCGGGGCGGACCTGGGGACAGTCTGACGTCACATCCGCCCTGCGGGTTTCAGGGACCCATGGGAGGGGAGACTTAAGTGCACAAGTTTGAATCAGTAAAGTCATTCTGAGTTCAGCTCTTTCTGCCTCCCTATGTTTCTTTAGTAGCACGTTGCGGGCGACTACATTGGTGATCCCAGCGTTCCAGACGGCATCTGGAGCCGGTGACTCAGCGACCAGCCATGAGTTCAGGCAACTCGCAGAGTGCGATCTCTCTGAAGCTCCCGACTTTCTGGGCCACTCACCCCACGTTTGGTTCGAGCAGGCTGAGGCCCAGTTCAATATCAGAGACATTACAGCCGACACCACATGGTACTACTACATGGTCAGCACGCTCGACCAGGATCATCGACTTCCTACGCCAGCTAACAATGGAGGACAGGTACACTAAGTTTAAGGCGCTCCTGATCCATACCTTCGGACTCTCCCGCTACGCGGCTCCTACTCATGGCTGCATGCCATCCAAGCTCATGAACAATATGCTGACGCTCATGGACGCCCATCAGCTGTGCCTTTTATTTGAACAGTTGTTCCTCGAGCAAATGCCAGAGGACATTCACCTCCTCCTCACGAGTGAGGATTTCAGCGACCCACACTGGGTCGTGGCTAAAGCAGACGTCCTTTGGCAAAGCAAGCAACGTGGAGCAGCCTCCACCAGCCTAGCCACGACTGTGCGCCCCAAAGCCCAGGCCCCACAACCGAAGCCACCGAGACCCGGGGGGGAGGGGGGGGGGGGGAAGATGACAGTTTGGAACAATGGTGTTTCTATCACCAAAGATGGGGCTCGGGCTCATTGCCGCCGTCCACCACGTGCTTTTCTGGGGAACACCGGGGCCAGCCGTCACTAATGGCTACCATGGCTGGCCACCGAGACAGCCTCCTGTACCTCTGGGACTGACACTCCAGGCAGCGCTTCCTGGTAGACACTGGGGCCAAAGCCAACGTACTTCTCCCCTCGACTATGGACACTCTTAACGTGGTCCCAGGCTCCGAACTCACCGCTGCAAATGGCACCAGTGCTCAGACGTACTATCTCACTGCATTTCGGGTCCAGCCATTTCACTTGGACTTTCACGTTGGCAGCAGTGTCACAGCCACTACTAGGGGCAGATTTCCTACGAGCCAACTGCCTCCTGGTCGACCTAAAAAGCCGGCGTTTGGTCCACGCCGAGACGTTCCAGCTCGGTGAAGACAAGCTACCGGCCTCAACCTGGATTCCGTGACCCTCTCGGGTAACGAATTCGCCAGGGTGTTGGAGGAATTCCCCTCCGTAGTCACCCCGCAGTTCTCCATGGCCGACCCCAAGCACGGCGTGCAGCACCACATCCCCACGCAAGGCCTGCCGCTGCACGCCAGAGCTCGCAGGCTCCCACCCGACAAGCTCCACCTCGACAAGGAGGAGTTCCGTAAGGTGGAAGAGATGGGAATCGTAGGCCACTTAGGACAGCCCATGGGCATCCCCGCTGCACATGGTGCCCAAGTCCGCAGGAGGATGGAGGCCCTGTGGAGACTACAGAAGGCTCAACAACGCCACAACCACCGACAGATACCTGGTGCCCCACATCCAATACTTCATGGCAAACCTGCACGGAGTGACCATCTTCTCCAAACAATAGACAGTAGGTGCAAGAGTAGACCATTCGGCCCTTCTAGCCAGCACGCCGTTCACTGTGATTACGGCTGATCATACACAATCAGTACCCCGTCCCTTCCCTCTCCCCATATCCCTTGACCCCGCTATCTATAAGAGCTCTATCTAACTCTCTCTTGAATGCATCCAGAGACTTGGCCTCCACTGCCTTCTGGGGCAGAGCATTCCACATATCCACCACTCTCTGGGTGAAAAAGTTTTACCGCATCTCTGTTGTAAATGGCCTACCCCTTATTCTTAAACTGTGGCCTCTAGTTCTGGACTCACCCATCAGCGGGAACATGCTTCCTGCCTCCAGCGTGTCCAATCCCTTAATAATCTTATATGTTTCAATCAGATCCCCTCTCATCCTTCTAAATTCCAGTGCATACAAGTCCAGTTCCTCCAATCTTTCAACATATGACAGTCCCGCCATCCCGGGAATTAACCTCGTGAACCTACGCTGCACTCCCTCAATAGCAAGAATGCCCTTCCTCAAATTTGGAGACCAAAACTGCACACAATACTCCAGGTGGGGTCTCACCAGGGCCCTGTACAGCTGCAGAAGGACCTCTTTACCCCTATACTCAATTCCTCTTGTTATAAAGGCCAGCATGCCATTAGCTTTCTTCACTGCCTGCTGTACCTGCATGCTTGCTTTCATATCTCCAGCGGATCAACTCCTGTGCGACGTGTCTACTGGCAAACCCCAACCTGTGGTACCAACAGCTTGGAGGTGCTGGGTGTTCGACACGCTGCACAACCTGGCCCACCCGTCCATCCGGGCGTCACTGGCACAGCTCCTGGGCACCCAGCTGCATCACACCACAGCATACCATCCCAGTCCAATGGTTTGGTACAGCGATTCCACCAGCATCTCTTGGCCTCGATGGCACACCTCAGGGACCCTAACTGGACAGATGAGCTTCCCTGGATCCAAGGAGGACCTGGGCACCTCCTCGGCGGAATTGGTCTACGGCGCCCCCCTGACGGTCCCAGGCGAGTTCGTACCAGAGGCCTGAGGTTCGGAAGAAACTCCAGCAGCGGTGCTAACGAGGCTGCGGGGCAAGGTATGGACCCTGGTCCCGACCTCCAGGCATGGTTCCACGCCATCCTTCACCCCTAAAGACCTCCGAGACTGTGAGTATGTTTTCATTCTCAGGGCTATGCACAGGCCACCTCTACAGCGGCCGTACGAGGGACCCTTCAGGGTGATCCGGCACAACGGATCCACGTGTGTCGTGGAGGTGGGTGGCCGGGAA
The DNA here is from genome assembly GCF_030144855.1 of Hypanus sabinus. NCBI lineage: Eukaryota > Metazoa > Chordata > Chondrichthyes > Myliobatiformes > Dasyatidae > Hypanus > Hypanus sabinus. The sequence continues at coordinate 404,412 of NW_026779021.1, forward strand.
GAGACTTTTACAGTGGACCGCCTCAAACCGATGCACTTGGACATTGAGCAACCAGCAAGGGTACCCGCACCACACCGGCGGGGCCGGCCACACAGACTGGGGGTTCCACTCCCCAGTGGACGTTTCTGAGGGGGGGGGGGTGGTGGCAGTGTTGAGGGAAATTATTAATTTTTCTCCAATTCCACTGAAGCAATTTGTTTCTTGTGTAACTTACAAGGTACTTACATTTGAGGTGTCTCATACAGTACACTCTGTTTCACCAGGCAAGGAAAACTTAACTTCACAACCCGAGTATCAAATAGTGGTTTCTAGACTTTGGTTGGTGCTCTACTCAACTTAACTTCATATGATTGGATTTTACATTTCCTTACATTATCTCTCACTTTGTATTTTAATCGTGTTTAGTCCTGATCTCAGTTTACCAGACCACCTACTGACTTGAATGTTCCCCAAGATCATTTAAAAGTTCTTTCTTCCAAAGCTCTAAAATTCAAAAATACCCCAATATCTTTTCATACCTGTGACAATAGGGACCAGACTTGTGAACTGCCTCCAGTGCTGAATGTATTCTTGTCATCATCAGAACAGGGCATATATTCATGGTGTATTCTGACTAGCGTATAATAGTTTGGGAAAGAGCTCACCTTACTTATTACTACTGAATTAGGTAAATAATTTACCAATCTCCTTTGTTTTGATGATTGCTGTTCCTATGGCTGGACACATTAAACATCCACACAACCATATCCCCAGATTTCTTTCAACTTAAAGTAGATGTAACACTAATCATGATGTTCATGCATTTCCCATCTTCCCATTCCAGAGACCTACATTAACATTAAATTCCACCTGATAGAAATCATATTTCCTGATCTGGTGCTAAAGAATCATCCATCCTCCTAGTTGAGAACATGCACAAAGTTGTTTCAAATCTTTGAATCCAGATCATTAGTATTTCAGAGACATCTGACAATACCAATTTTTTTTTTGTCTCCCTCCAGGCAATGAGTGATCTATTCCTGATGCTTATCTTACATCATCAAAGTTCTGACTTTATTTATCCGCCTTTAGTGTGCAACTTTCATTTTCTTTTTGGAAGTCTGGGCCAACCAAGGCATAATTCTTACCAGAAAGAAGTATCAAAATAAGACAACCAGACTATTTATACATTACTATGTCATTGTCATACTAATGCTCCTGACTTTTATTAGTTTAACTGGCATGAAAGAAATAAAAACACAAGGTTAATAAGTAGCTTTCCAGTGAGAGGTTGTTGCTCTGTGAAGTTAACTCGCTCTTTCCCCCAAATCTGCTTGTATCGTATAGGTTTTCTGACACTTCCTGTTTATGTTACAGATTTCCTGCACCTGTGATTTCTTAATACTTAGATCCTATTTCTGATCACTCATCTCTTGATTTGCTGGTTAGTTACGTCAGTACTTGGTTGAATAGGAGATTACATAGAACATTACAGAACAGCAGCAGGTTCTTTGGCCTACACTGTTGTGCTGAATTAATTGAACTGGAAAGTATAAGCCTTCTGGGTGAGCCTCCCATGGGGGACCTTCTCACACACCTTACTAAAGGTGAAGTAGACAACATTCAGAGCTCTACTTTCACCAGTCAGATCCACAGGTTCCTAAAAATTTCTATCAAATTAGGAAGACATAACTAGTCCCCACACAAAGCCATGCAGACTGTCCCGAATTATGAATGCTAATAAATTCTATCCATAAGAATTCTCTCTCTACTGTGAAATTGTGACAATAGATGTATGTGCAAAATAAACACCTGTGGAATTGAGACAATAGATGTAAGTGACCATGCATCTATATATCTATTTAGGCAAAATATTAATTTTAATAGAATTCATTTGGCCAATCAACAAAAAAGAGAGGGGTGACCTATTTGATAGTGCCTTCTTAAGGTAATACAGAAGTGTAAAAAACATTTCTTTAAAAAGGAATTTATAATTCCTAGTAGTTTTTACGCCCAAATAAGTAAATTGATTTCTTACAATTGTAAAAGGAAGGTTAGTATTGACTAATACCAAATTATTCAAAGGAAAATGTTCACTCTTATGAAAGTTAATTTTATATCCTGAAAACTGACTTCAGCAGGAGAGTAAAGAAAGTACGGAAGGTAAAGAAGACTCCACATTAGAAATGTAGAGCAAACGGTCATCAGCATAAAGCAAAACTTTGTAGGTATACCCCTCCTTAAACTACCAGTGATATCATTAGATTCCTGGCAAGCAACAGCTAAAGGTTCTAAGACCACATCAAAAAGCAAAGGACTCAAAGGACAACCTTGTCTAGTTCCATGTTGAAGTTTAAAAAGGTTAGAATTCTGAAAGTTAGTAAGAACCTGAGCAAAGAGAGATAGATAAAGTAATTTAATAAAATCGGGCACAAAGTTAAATTTTTCTAAAGTTTTAAATAAATAATTGCATTCAACCCAATCAAAAGCTTTCTCAGCATCTAAGGATATCACATTTTCTGATATCTCTTTAGAAGGAGAATAAATAACATTCAATAAATGACTAATATTAAAGTGGGAATATTGATTTTTGATAAATCCAATTTGGTCATTACAAATAATAGATGGCAAAATATTTACAATCCTTCAAGCCAAAAGTTTAGGTAAAATTTTAGTATCAACATTAAGTAAGGAAATTGGTCTATAAGAAGAACATTCGGTTGGATCCTTACTCTTTTTAAGAATAAGTGAAATAGAGGCTTCATAAAAAGATTGTGGCAACCTACCTAATTTAAGTGTCCAAAAGGACTGAATATAAGTGAGGTATAAGCAAAGAAGAAAAAGCCTTGTAAAACTCTCCAGAAAATCTATCAGGACCTGGGGCCTTCCCCGAGTGAAAAGAGTGAACAACCTCGGCAATTTCTCATGAGAAATGGGTTGATCCAGCAATTTTCGATTATCATCAGAAAGTGTAGGAATGTTTAATCGATCTAAGAAATTATGCATTACAGTATTATCTTTAGGAGAATGGATCAGAACCATAAAGCTTAGAATAGAATTCTCTAAAAGTATCATTTATTTCTAAATGATTATAAGTTTTATCACCATGAGCTTTACAAATTTCTTTAATTTGGTGTTTAACTATAAATGTCTTTAATTGGTTAGCCAATAGTTTACCCATTTTATCTCCATGAACATGAAACTGACTTTTATCTTTTAAAAGTTGAGTTTCAATTGGATAAGTTAAGCAGATCGTATTTAGTTTTAACTTCAACACGTCTTTTATATAAAACAGGATCTGGAGCCAAAGCATGTTTTTGGTTTAATTGTTTCAACTGATTGGCTAATTCAATTCTCTCCTTGTTAGCTTTTTTCTTAACACTTGTGGTGAAAGAAATAAGCCTTAAAAGCATCACGTGAAATAAGACTAGAGGTCTCTTCCAGTGTACTTTCTTAAAGAAAGAGTAATTTGTCTGATCAAAAATTTAAAAAAATCCTTATCAGATAACAAGAGTTGGATTAAAATGTCAGAATCGGTTTATTTTGGAGACATCTGGAAGACTTAAAGATAAAAGCACAGGAGCATGATCTGAAACAGCAATTTCTTTATATTCACAGGATCGAACCAATGGAATCAAATGACTATCAACAAAAAAAAAAATCAATCCTGGAACAAGTATGATGAGCATGAGAAAAAAATGAGTACACTATCTGTTGGATGGAAATGTGCCAAATATCAACAATATCACATTTCATTAGAAAAGACTGGAAAAAGGAGGCAGATCTGCTAAAAGACAATTGTTTAAAAGATGAGTGATCTTAAACAGGGTCTAAACAACAGCTGAAATCTCCCCCTAAAACCAGAGAATACAGATTTACATCTGGTAAAAGCTTTAAAAAAAGCATTGAAAAAAACCTGGATCATCTATATTTGAGGTATACAAATGAGCAAAAACCATTAATTTATTACCTAATTTCCCTGAGACTATAACAAAACGCCCATTGGTATCAGACACTACATTAAGTTGAACAAAGGAGACTGAATTGTCTGTAAGAATCGAAATTCCTCTGGCTGAAAGGAGGAATGAAAAAAAAGTCCTTCCAACGGCTGAAAAGACATAAATTATCACATTTAGGAACATGCGTTTCTTGTAAAAAAAATAATTGAGACATTCAATTTCCTAATATAGTTAAATAGCTTATTATGTTTCACAGGATGGTGTAATTCTTTTACATTAAAACTAAGTAAATTAATAGCATGATCCATTTTAAATATTACTTAAAAGAGAGGTTAGAATAAAAACTCCTGGAATATATATTAAATCCAAACATTGAGCGTTAAGATAAAGTAACCAAGCAACAAATGAAGCTAAGAGAACCAAACAGCAGATAGAAAAGAAGAAATCCACCCCCACCCCCCACCCAAAGAGAGAAAGTCCACCAAAAGGGAAATCAACAGCTAAACCTATACACATTACCCTCCCAAAACAATATTCTGGCTAAGCTCCAAAACATTTTCAAGGCTAACTGCATTCCAACAAGACACAACTAAAAAGAGCTAAATTAAACTTATTAAAAATACCTCATGAAAAAATATAATATAAAATTTAAAAAGAACTAAGAAAATTCAAAACATATTAACTTGTAAAGTATTAACTCAATGAAAGCATACTAATGTTAAACCCTTAATTTTCTAAGCAAAGAAATGAAAGTACAAAAAAATTAGATACGAAGGTATACCAAAAGTTAAAACCACAATTACTCATAAAAGAAAATAATGAACAGTAAGACTGCTGATTCTAAACCAAGGATCCATCAGGCAGGCACAGTGTAGATTTACGTAGGGAATTACTGAATAGTCAAACTTCTGATACTGATTCGGAAATTAAAAACTCCTGCACCTCGAGTCAAATGCAATCGCTTCTGAGAGCCAATTTTCAAAATGATTCTAAGAAGAGTGGGAAAGCAAAGAGAGGGTTTAAAACCTCTAGTATACAATTCCAACATAACTTTTTTAAACTCAAGCATTCATTCAACACCTCCGGTGAAAAATCCTCCATAATTCTGATCTTCTGGCCTTCATAATAAATCATACCTTTCCAACAAGAATCATGAATTAAAAGTTCCATTGTTTGAAAGTCATGAAGACTGAACGCGATCGTTCTCCTGGAGGAGCTCTCGGCACTGTTGATCTATGAACTCGGTCTATTTTAGGTGGACATTTTAAAATATTCTGAAATAAGTTAGCCAAAATGTTTGCAAAAAATTCCAAAGGCTGATTGCCTTCCAGTAACTCCTTAAAACCCAGAATTTGTAAATTATTTCTTCTGCTTCTATTTTCTAAGTTGATAATCTTCTGTCTTAATTTTTCATTAACCTTTGACTGTTTATCACAGATCTTTTCCAGGTCATCAACCTTCACATCCAACATTGTTAAAGTGACTTCATTCTCCTTTATCCCTTTATCGTGTTCACTTGAAGTTTTTTGAATAGAATCTAATTTTACATCCATTTGTTTAAATTCAGCGCTGAGTTGCCGGAATTTCTACTGGTTCTTCTCCAAAAGTTCATTTTTATGCTTCTGAAGTGCCTCCAAGATAGATTACAAAGTTATTGGAGGGTCCTTTTCTTTTTAAGTAGCTTTGGAACCCCTCATCATGAAACAATATCGCATTTAAAATAAGTTTTCAAAGCAAGTTGGAAACAGTAAATTAAGTAGAGTAGGAGCAGCTATAAAACACTACTACTCCAACAGCCAGCAGAGTCTGAAATCAGAAAATATTTAATGTTTCTGAAACAGAGACACTATGAAAATGGATCGAAATCTATGAAACTACTAGCATGGAAACTGAAAAAAAAAAGATAGCAGTAAATACAATTCATAGAATTAGGGATCAAGAACTAAAGTGATAAAAAAAAATAAGCTAAGAGAAATTCAAGAAGCTTTTGAAGTGTTTTACAAAACTCTATATTTCAAAGTTCCAGGGGGAAGCAGAACCCACATTGACACCTTCTTGAATTCTCTAGTTACCCACTTTAAGCGAAGAACAAAATAGAACGATGACTGCTGATGTAACTGAAGCTGAACTAAAGACTGCAATTAGTAGGATTAACTTAAGCAAGTCACCAGGATCAGATGGGTATACGGCAGAGTGGTACAAAGCACTTAAAATGAGTTAATTCCTGTTTTACTCCCCACACTGAACTGGGCTCTAAAAATTGCACAAATGCCACCCAGTTGGAAGGAAGTGAAAGAAGGCAAGGATAAAATAGAATGTAGGTCATTTAGACCAATATCCGTTCTTAATGTAGATTATAGGTAATTTACCTCCATCATGGCCAAACGATTAGGGAGTTTCTACTCATACTGATACGTAACGATCAGACAGGTTTAATACGACAACGCCAAACACAAGACAATATACGAAGGACACTTCACATTATGGATCATATATAAAAAAATAAAATCGAAGCAATAGTGATAAGCGTGGATACTGAAAAGACATTTGATTTGGTTAATTGGAATTTTCTTTACAGTGTTTTATGTAGACTTGGTTTCCAAGACACAATTATTAAAACTATACAGACACTATATGACAATCCTACTGTTAGGATTAAAATCAATGGATATTTATCAAATATTTTTACCCTAGTAAGGGGCATGAGACAGGGTTGTGCATGGCTACTGCTACTCTTTGCATTATATCTGGAACCACTAGTTCAATACATCAGATAAAATGAAGATATCAGGGGAATTACTATTAAAGGGACAGAGCATAAATTGATTTGTTTTGTGGATGGCATTTTGATCTATCTATCTAGGGCAACCACCATACACTTTACCTAAATTGATGCAATCCTTTGAACAATATGGTCAATTATCAGGATACAAGATCAACATAGATAAAACCCAATTACTCTCATATAACTATAGCTTACCAAGAGAAATTGAAAGTAGATGCCCCTGGGCATGGCACACAGAGTCTTTCAAATATTTGGGCATCATTATGTCAGAAGATTTGGCAAAATTATCCGAATGCAATTATCAGCCTTTATATAAAAATTTTAAGAAGATATAACATGATGGAACCTAATTCCTTTTTTTCAGTCTCCGTTCAAGGTTTGAATCTATTAAAATTAATACACTGCCCAAACTATTATATCTCTTTCAGACCCTACCAATAGAGATTAATCAAAATCAATTCAATGAATGGAACAAGATGTTATCACGGTATATTTGGCAGGGTAAAAGGCCTAGAATTCGTCTCAAAACTTTGCAATTAGCAAAGGAAAGGGGGGATGGGGCCTACCTTCTCTTAGAGATTATTATTTTGCAACACAGTTGAGAGCTGTGATATGTTGGTGCAACCCATCATATGAAGCTCAATGGAAAAATATTGAAGAGAGGATATTTTCCATCCCCATATAGGCAATTTTGGCTGAGAACATACAAAGTTACATAAATACCATTGATAACCCATGGGTGAAAAGGACACTTAAAAGATGGAAAACTATGATGAAAGTATTTTGAGATTTTGATCTAGATTGAGATGCAGGTAGTTCCTGAGTTATGAATGTCTGATTTACTGACAACTCGTACTACGAACTGAGAAAGGAGAACACCATTCGCTATTTTAAGTCGGATCGTGACACCATCCACCATTTTAAGTCCTTGCTTTTGACACTGTGTTGAGTGTGTAACTTTGTGTTCGGCTTAAATTTTTCTTAGCAAGATTCACCCTGACTGCCACACCCCCCCCCCCCCCACAGTTTTCGTCAGCTGGTGGTGGAATGAGATCAGCGCCAGGCTTGAGAAGGGAGTTTCCTGAGTTCGATTTAGTGACAGACCGCTCCCGGGCCAGGTTGATGTCGATCCAGTGACTCCTGTACCATCCATGCTGGGTTGATGTTGAGCTCACTGGAGCTTCCCTCAGCTATGGAGCTGGAAATCAAGAGAGCTCATCGAGTGCCAGTCCGGAAGCCTACCTGAGAAAAGCCACGCTCAATAATAATTCCTTCCGTACAGCACCAAGGCAGAGATTCTATGAAGGGCCTGGGGTAAGAAGAGGGTGTTTTTAGATGATAAATGAATATATTTCAACCAAGATTACCCCCCCCCCCCCTGCGGTCCTGCAGAGACATAAAGAATACTCTGAAGTAAAGCGAATATTAAAGCAAGGAAAGATTAGATTTCAAACTCCGTACCCTGCTAAACTTTGAGTGTTTTTATAAAGACAGGAGGCGGTTGTACCAGACAGAGGAGGAGGCGACTACAGACATGAAGGCCAGAGGGTTGCCCGTCAGCATGATCAAACAGAGGGAAAGCCTGGCAGAGTAATTATCCCACATCACTTGGAAATAGTGCGAGAATCTAGAAGGCAGGAGACGGGAGGAGGCCGAGAGAAATATATCAGGAAAGACCCGGGAGTTTTCCAAAGACAGTCCTCACTCCCACCAGAAGAGCCATAAGGTTTGGCTAACTTTTAAAATGTTGAGAAGCTAACTTCCGCTTCCTTACTTCTTTTTCCACACCAAAATGAGAATATGTATATGTGTGCATATATGTGTATGTATGTAATATATGTGTGTGTGTGTGTGTGTGTGTGTGTGTGTGTGTGCATATATATATATAGGAGGAGTACACAGGGAAATCTTTTCTGTGTAATGGATTTGTTCACTGACTTTTATGAATACTGCAATGGGGGCCCTCAACTCACAAGTAGGAGGGGTTATCCCCCACAGCTAGACATTTCCTCTAGCTCGACACAGGGTCATCTACTAGAGACCTCAGCCTTGGAATCACACGTTCGTTGCCATTTTTGTTATTATTTGTGTTTCTTGGCTCTTATTTGTTCAGGGAATAGATCAATTAAGTTTTATTCTAATTTCAATGATATATTGACAAGTAAATACAGATGGCTAAAGACAAGGTAAAATTCATTTCTTTTAATGTCAATGGGCTATTAAATCCAATTAAACGTAATAGAATTTTATCCAAAATGAAAAAAGAACAAGCCCATGTAGTATATTTACAGGAAACTCATTTAAATGATAATGAGCATAAAAAACTAAAGAGAATGGGCTTCATTAATTCATTTTTCTCCTCATATAAATCAGGACATAGGAGAGGAGTTGCTATTCTTATCTCAAGTAAGCAAAATTTTGAAAAAGTATATGAAATGGGAGATAAAGAGGGCAGATATATTCTGGTAAGGGGGAATATAGATGGCAATTCTGTTACTCTATTGAATATACACACCCCACGAAGTTATATTGGTTTCTTTCAGAAAATTACTGATATTATGGTAACGGAAACTGAAAGTCTCCTGATATGTGGGGGGGGGGGGAGAATTAAATTTACAATTACAACCAAACTTAGACTCTTCCAATAGAAAAACCTTTGAAACAAAATCTTTACATAAGAAAGTTAATACACTTTTTGAGGATGTTGGTTTAATTGATATATGGAGGGACCTTTTCCCTGACAGAAGGGATTACACTCATTATTCTGCTCCCCATTCTGTATATACAAGAATAGACTATTTCATAACATTTGGAAAAGACAAAGACAAAATAAACACCTGTGGAATTGGGACAATAGATGTAAGTGACCATGCACCTATATATTTATCTGTTGATTTTGACCTGCATCCAAAGAATACAATTTGGAAAGTAAATTCAAGTCTACTCAATGATCTGTACTTTAAGGAACAAATTAAAAAAGAAATTGGTCTCTACTTAGAATTTAATGATAATGGAGAGGTTTCTCCTCCCATTTTATGGGATACTCTGAAGGCAGTCTTAAGAGGGAAAATTATAGCGATATCTTCATAAAAGAAAAAATGAGGAATAAACATTAGAGGAATTACAAAATAGGTGAAGGAATTAGAGAAAAAACACAAATTGAATTTGGCACAGGATACATTAGGGGAAATTAAAAGAATTTGGAATGAAATTAATAGTTTAGCTATGCAAGAAATCAGGAAAAATTTAATGTTTCTGAAACAGAGACATTATGAAAGTGGATCAAAATCTATGAAAATCCTGGCGTGGAAACTTTAAAAAAAGATAGCAGAAAGTACAATTCATAGAATTAGGGACCCAAGAATGAAAATGATAAAATAATAAACTAAGTGAAATTCAAGAGGCTTTTGAAGTGTTTTACAAAATGCTAAATTCCAAAGTTTCAGTGGGAAGCATAACCCAAATTGACACCTTCTTGAATTCTCTAGAGTTACCCACTTTAAGCGAAGAACAAAATAGAAGGATGACTGTTGACATAACTGAAGTTGAATTAGAAGCTTCAATTAGTAGACTTAAATTAAGCAATTCACCAGGATCAGATGGGTGAGTGGTACAAAGAATTTAAAATGAGTTAATTCCTCTTTTACTCCCCACACTGAACTGGGCTCTAAAAAAGGCACAAATGCCACCCAGTTGGAAGGAAGTGATAATCTCAGCTATACCGAAAGAAGGCAGGGATAAAATGGAATGCGGGTCATTTAGACCAATATCCGTTCTTAATGTAGATTATAGGTCATTTACCTCCATCATGGCCAAACGATTAGGGAGTTTCTACTCATACTGATACGTAACGATCAGACAGGTTTTATACGACAACGCCAAACACAAGACAATATACGAAGGACACTTCACATTATGGATCATATACAAAGAAATAAAATTGAAGCAATAGTGATAAGCGTGGACACTGAAAAAGCATTTGATTTGGTTAATTGGAATTTTCTTTACAGAGTTTTACATAGATTTGGTTTCCAAGACACAATTATTAAAACTATACAGACACTATATGACAACCCTAAATTTTGGATGTATACCTCGAGATAAAGAGATAAATATTTAATGAATATATTGTTGGCGGCTGGTAAAAAGACTCTTACTAGGAAATAGTTATCACAGTAGAGCCGAACTTTAAGTACATGGATGAAAATTATGATGGACATTTACAAAATGGAGAAGATAACAGCATCTGTCAATCATAAGCCGGAACAATTTGATTCATACTGGGATAAATGGTTTAACTACATAATGCCTCATAGGCCTGATTTTATTCTCACAAATCAATGAATCTGTTGCAAAAAATGATCACTCCCTACTTGTACATAGTTCTTTCCTTTTGCTTGTTTTTCCTTTGCACTCTTTTCTATAAGTGTATACCTCAGATAAATACTTTGTGGAGATTTGTGATATATATGATTATATGATATATATGTACAATGTCTGAAATACATCTTATGGAAATGTTTGATGATGAACTTCATTAAAAAAGTAAATTACAAAAAGAAGAAAAATGCGTGACACTAAACAGTCAAGCATACTTTTTTTTCAAACCTTTCACATCAGCCACAGCAGATGACGAACCTCGACCTTTGGTATCAAGGCAGGCAGATATAGAAGGTGACTTGCCTGCCCTGATGGGAACAGATGAGAATGAGAATGACACCCCGGTCTCGCACCATCCCAACCTCCAACGACTCAGTCTAACATACCATCATCAGTGTGCTCACTGTCTTCCCGATTCCGATAAGAGATACTACACTGTAAATACATTTTTTTCTGCTTTATACAGGCCGTGTATTTTTATGTGTTATTTGGCATGATTTGGTAGGGTAATTTTTGGGTCTGTGAATGATCACAAATTTTTCCCATATAGCTGTCCCCCATTTTTTGAACGTTTGCTTTTCGACACTTTGCTGTTATGAAAGACCTAAATTAGTTACTTGTTTTCACTAACAGAAGGTGTTTTCAGTTACAGAAAAGACAGCGCAACCCCAAGCAGCCAAACTCCTCCCCCAGAACTGCATTTAGAACTTAGAACTGCATTGTTTAAACACATGCTTTATGTCAATTTATTTTGTGCATCCGTTAGCAAGATGAGTTCTAAGGTACGGAAAAGCCTAAAAGAGCTCATAAGCACTTAACGTAAAACCAGACATAATAAAGCATTTTGATCAAGGTGAACGAAGTAAGATCATTGTCTGCATTTTGAATTTGCCTGAGTCCACTGTTCTTATTATTTATATGCACAGAGAAAGAATTTTGAAAGCTGCCGATGTGACTGTTGGTCCTGCTCGTAGCAAAGTGGTCTCTCTTAGTCAGCATCCAATATTGGACAAAATGGAAAGTCTATTTCTTGAGTGGATTGATGGGTGTACAAAGAGTGGTGTACCATTAAGTTATCTTATACTTAAGGAGAAATCAGTCAGTCTATTTAATAAGCTGAAACAGAAAGCACTGGACGATGGTGATGTAAGTGTGGTGAAAGTGGAATGTAGTCAAGGGTAGTTTGATCGGTTTCTGAGGCGAGGGCAGCTTCATAGTTTAACGTTTACTGGAGAGAGTGCTTGGGCTGATACTGAAGCTGCTGAAAAGTTCCTAGCAGAACTGAAGAAAATAATTACAGAAGGTGGTTATTCATCTAAGTAAGCGTTTAACTCTGATGAAACTGCAAGCAAGACACTTATTTCGATAGAAGAAAAGCAGGCTAAGGGACACAAGGCATCGAAGGATAGGTTTAACACTAATGCCTATTATTAACACCACTGTAATGCTGTCCTTAAGCCTCTACTAGTGTACCATTCAGAAAATCCAAGGGCACTTAAAGGCGACGATGAGAAAACACTTCCCGTTGTGTTCTGTTCACAACCAAGCGGTTTGAATTCCCAAGTGCTTTTTTTCTGAGTACATGAGTGGATACGTTAGTCCTTTTGCTGAAAAATACTGTAGAGAAAATACCTCAATAATAGGTGTCTTATGATTGTCAATAATTGTGCTGCTCTTGCATCTGGCCTTACTGAGTATGGTGGTAACATTCATGTTGCGTTCTTACCACTGACTACGACATCGTTGCTGCACCCATGTGACCAAAGCCTAACAGTCACACTTAAGGCTTACAATACGCAAAATGTGATGAGTTTTATTGCAAGTACCATTAACAGAGAGGGCAATTGCATCTTTGCGAGAGATCTGGAAAGAGTACAATATAAAACTGGCAATTGCCAACATTGGAAATGCTCTCGATAGGCTAACAGTCTCAAAGAGAAATGGCATTTGGAGGAAACTACATCCCGAAGCAGTGAACAATTTTAAAGGCTTCGAACCATCAACAATAAATACGGCAATAGTGAGTTTGACTAAGGAGGCTGGGTTTGTGGAAGTTGATGAAGATGACTTTGAAGAGGTTTGGCATTCCATGACCAGGAACTGACAGATGAAGAGGAAAGAATAAAAATCGAAAGTGAATTCATCCAGGAACTGAGTGTGAAGCAAATGCGTAAGATTTCTGCTGCGATTGACAACACTGCAATGATTGCAGAAAAGTATGACTTTAATTTTGGAATGGTACGTAAGTTTAGGGCAGGTTTGCAGGATGGTTTGAGTGCTTACAAAGAACTGTATGATAGAAAAATGCACGAGGATAAGCAGTCAAGCATACTGTCGTTTCTCAAGCCTTCCACATCAGCCACAGCAGACGATGAACCCCGACCTTTGACACTGAAGCAGGCAGTCATAGAAGATGACCTGCCTGCCCTGATGGAAACAGACAACGATGAGATGACACCCCAGTCTCCCACCACCCCAACCTCCGACGACTCAGCCTAACACACCATCATCAGTGTGCTCGCTGTCTTCTCGATTCCAGTAAGTGAAACTACACTGTACGTACGTTATTTCTACTTTATATAGGCTGTGTATTTTTATGTGTTATTTGGTATGATTTGTTATTTGATTAGGCAACAGGTGCAGAAGTAGACCATTTGGCCCTTCGAGCCTGCACCGCCATTCTGAGATCATGGCTGATCATCTACTATCAATACCCGGTTCCTGCTTTGTCCCCATATCCCTTGATTCCCCTATCCATAAGATACCTATCTAGCTCCTTCTTAAAAGCACCCAGAGAATTGGCCTCCACTACCTTCTGAGGCAGTGCATTCCACACCCCCACAACTCTCTGGGAGAAGAAGTTTTTCCTTAATGCTATCCTAAATGACCTACCCCTTATTCTCAAACCATGCCCTCTGGTACTGGACTCTCCCAGCATCTGGAACATATTTCCTGCCTCTGTCTTGTCCAATCCCTTAATAATCTTATATGTTGCAATCGGATCCCCTCTCAATCTCCTTAATTCCAGTGTGTACAAGCCCAGTCTCTCTAACCTCTATGCATAAGACAGTCCAGACATCCCAGGAATTAACCTCGTGAATCTACGCTGCACTTCCTCTATAGCCAGGATGTCCTTCCTTAACCTTGGAGATCAAAACTGTACACAATACTCCAAGTGTGGTCTCACCAGGGCTCTGTACAAATGCAAGAGGATTTCCTTGCTCTTGTACTCAATTCCCTTTGTAATAAAGGCCAACATACCATTAGCCTTCTTCACTGCCTGCTGCACTTGCTCATTCACCTTCAGTGACTGATGAACTAGGAGTCCTAGATCTCTCTGTATTTCTCCCTTACCTAACTCTACACCATTCAGATAATAATCCGCCTTCCTGTTCTTACTCCCAAAGTGGATACCCTCACACTTATTCACATTAAACGTCATCTGCCAAGTATCTGCCCACTCACCCAGCCTATCCAAGTCACCCTGAATTCTCCTAACATCCTCATCACATGTCACACTGCCACCCAGCTTAGTATCATCAGCAAACTTGCTGATGTTATTCTCAATGCCTTCATCTAGGCTGTGTATTTTTATGTGCTACTTGGTATGATTTGTTATTTGATTTGATTTGGCAGCTTCACAGATTAAGGGTTACTGGAGAGAGTGCTTCTGCTGAGATCACTTGCACTGAAAGTTTCTGTTGAGATCTGGTGCACCGAGAGTGTTGCCGAGTGCGTTTGCTCCAAATGTTTCTGCCGAGATCGCTTGCACCCAATGCAAGTACTGCACTGCAATGATTGCAGAAAAGTATTTCTACTTTATATAGACCGAGTATTTATCATAATATTCCTGAATTTACTATATGTTCCTGTTATTTTAGGTTTTATGGATAATTTGGCATGATTTGGTAGGTTATTTTTTGGGTCTGTGAACGCTCACGACTTTTTCCAGTATAAATAAATGGCAATTGCTTCTTCACTTTACGACATTCCAGCTTACGAACCCTTTCATAGGAACACTCTACCTTGGAATAGCGGGGGAATCCATACCTCAAGAGTGGTTGAAAAGAGAAAAAAAACATTTACTGAATATACTGCTGGTGGCTGGTAAAAAGACAGGAGAGCCCAACTTTAAATACATGGATGGAAATTACAAAGGACATTTACAAATTGGAGAAGATAACAGCATCTGTTAATCATAAGTTGGAACAATTTGATACATACTGGGGAAAATGGTTTAACTATTTAACGCCTCGTAGGCCTGATTTTATCCTCACAAATCAATGAATATTTTGTAAAAAAAGAAGTCACTCCCTACTTGTACATAGTTTTCTCCTTTCCTTTGTTCTTTCTTTCCATTCTTTTCAGATAAATATTATGTGGAGATTTATGGCAAATATGTATATACGATATGTATGTACACTCTGAAATATAACTAATGGAGATATTTGTTTGATGATGAACCAAAAAAAATTCCAATAAAGTTATTCTCTCTCTAGCTTACCTACCACTAATTTGCGATTCACCAGTCTATAATCCCAAGATTATCCTTATTTCCCCTTGTGAGCATTAGAACAATATTAACTCACTACATTTTCCCAAGCTTGGCCACAGCTAATGTGGTATTTTTAGCTTCTTAGACTGTTCCACTGAGTTAAATTTTGGGAGAATATTTTGTTGTTTCCTTTTTAAAAAGAAGTTTTAGTTTCTCTGTTTTCTGGTACTACCACTAACCATACTTTTAATATGATGCTGTATGCCCTATTTATAATTAAAACTTTAACATTTCTCCTTACAGTATTGCCTTTGAATTATATTCATTAAATATTGCTTGGATTTATCACTTAGACCTTTTCCAGGTAATTTGCTTGATTTCAGTCCCAGTTCATCTGATTTAACGTTGTCAAAATATACCAATTTAATACTGACATAGCCATCTTTTTTTCAACCGAATCACAAGTGATAGATCAGAGAAGCATCTTTCCCGGATTTACAATATTATAGAAATTAGAAGACCCTGAAATGCACATTTTCAGGTAGTTCAGGAGAGAAAATTATTTTCTATATTCCTATATCTTCTCTCTTTGATGGAAACTTCCTATTTTAATATTTACTTTTTTTCCCTTTTCCAGACAGGGTCTAAACGTACCTGAAGATGAGACATAAATCTATACCAACTGTTAAGGAAGTTTAAATGAATCAACTTCAGTGCTTTCCAGTCACATCTTAAAAACGGTGATAGATCAAAAAGGCACCCAAAAAAGATCCTCTGATGTTTTTCAAATAAAAGTACATCAAGAAAGGTAACATCCAGATTTAATGGAAAATAACTGATAATAACTAAAGACCATGAATAGACAATACTGCCCACATAATGATTCTAGATATAGCATCAATTGGTAATTGGTATTATAGTAACATGCACCAAAATATAATGGAAAGCTTTTGCTTGCATGCTGTCCAGACAGTTCACTTCATACATAATATCCATCAAAATTTACTCATGTAGTATGGATTACTGTGCAGTCCAAAAAAATGCACACACTGTTTGGACAACTGAATCCACAAAAACTCTTAAGCTTTTCACAAAATTTGTAGTAAGAGACTATGGCTCTCTGCATGGAATGAGATTCTTTTAAGGCTAATGGCTAAGCTGTTTTCTAAAGCTTGAAAGATTCATTGATCAATTGATTAAGAAAAAATATTGCATAATATTGGCTTTCTTTTCATGGTGTACTTCAACATGACTTTCTTTTTTTGTGGTCAGTAGGAATCAAGGATAACTTTAGTCAGCATATTAACAAACCACAAACACAACAAATTAAAATATTTTGAAAAGTTACATTAACAGAAGTAATAATCACCATCTTAATAATAGCTTTAAGTTTTCTATTTTCCCCTTACCAGTAGACACCAACTGCCTCTTTTGATGTTTTTTTCAAGTGCCGGAATCGCATGGCCATAGGAAGATCCATGCTGGTTGCCCGTCTATAAGTTTAAAGAAAGACATGACAGTCCACAATGAGAGTTGGTTCATATAATGTACAACATTTAGAAAAACTGTATTTATTTCTTGGAGAAAATTAAAGTTGTGCTCACCTTACTTAATTTGAATTGTACAACCTTCCCAGCCATTTAATTTCTGATGCTAAATAAGATGTATTTTTCTTTTCTCAAAGCAAATTGTGACATATACAATTAGGAGGAACACTTTCTGACTAGTGTTATGTGTGATGAACAAGCCAGATGGAAATGGGGTCCAGAGCTGACCACCCCACCCTTGGGAACTATGCTGCTAATGAGAGAGAAAATGATAAAAAAAATAAGCTAAGTGAAATTCAAGAAGCTTTTGAAGTGTTTTACAAAATGCTATATTCCAAAGTTCCGGGGGAAGCAGAACCCACATTGACACCTTCTTAAATTCTCTAGAGTTACCCACTTCAAGCAAAGAACAAAATAGAACAATTAATCGTGCTAAGTGCTACTTTGGGTTGTTGACCATATTGTCTTTCTCTGCCATCGTATCTCCGCAACCGGTGCAAATCCTCTCCCAGCAAATTAGCCGCTGTTAGAGATTTCCCACACACTGTATATGAATTTCTATCATCGCTTCATTCTGTGAATTTAGCACAGTTAAATCTTGTGCTTAAGGGCAATACCCCTAATCACGTGCGAGACTGGTCTGTGATAAAGACTAAGGCATTTGATGACATCAAACAAGCTCTTCCTAACGCGACCCTACCTGACGCAATCGCCCCCACAGCCATCACTACTAACACCTCCACACAAGGCTACGTCCACACTAGACCGGATAATTTTGAAAAAGCCGGTTTTACGTAAAAGTGATAGGCGTCCACACTAGGCGATTTTAAAAATACCTCTGTCCACACTGAAATGGATATTTCGGCAAATCTCCTCCTACTGCGCATGCGCAGGACACATCTACCGAAAATAAGCAACGTGTTTGGTGTTGAATATCACTGTGAAAGACTTGGTGCACATTTGTTCAGTTACAGACTAGAGAAACTTAAACGACTGACAGCTGTTACCTCACACGCAGGAGGACTTAAAACTAAAAAAAACAAATACTGGAGCATATGGAAGCAACCGACAGGGAGTTCACGGAAAGTATGACCCGGCTGACGATGAACATTGAAAAACTGACTAACTATGTTGCATTAATAAAGTCCCTTGTTAAATGTGTAAAACATGTCTGCATCAGTGTTATCTTGTATTTCCTTGCAATGTTACATTAGGCTGTTACACATCTACTGTCAGAGAAGAACTTGAAAAAATAGGTAAACCACCTTCATACGAGCAAGGACAGAAAACGGCAAAGTGAGTACAGTATACTTATTTATTCAGTAAGTTATGGGTCAAAGTATTTGGTGAGTACATTTCTAACTCTTCTGACTTCAGTCTTGTTGTCGTCTATTCTGAAATTGTTAGGTTGCATTCAAGAAAACAATTTAATGAACCATCTGCACTGGCACGTCATTACAGTGTTTTTAGATTTCTCCGGTTACCCTGTCCATACTCTTCTGTGCAATCCAGCGTTTTCAAACTTACACACCCTGGAGGGTGTTTCTGAAAATCTCCATTTTCGGGAAAGGTAAACGACGTTTCAGTGTGGACAGAGGGTAAAAATGAAGAGAAAAAGCTTTCATTACGTCCACACTAGACTGGATAAATCCGTAACCGAAGCTCACTTCGGTTACTTATGTAAGTGTATGTCTCATCACTGTTAGCTGCCACACCGTTTGACAGTAGTAGCCTCTGTACATTGAATAAACAATTTCCAAGGCAGTGTAAATGAGTTGCAAACTATATCACTTTACTACGGAAACAATGTTTCCCGTAGTTATTTGGTGAGTCCATAAAAATAAATTACATTTCATTGCTCTTAGCAAATTCTTAACTATTTTAGAATCCTTAAAACAAGCCCTTAAGAATATTTAACATCAAAATGTGAATATATTAGTTTATCAGTTAGACGTTGACAGACAGTTGTCTGTACTTACACAGAGGTCGAACTTGAAACAGCTACAATTTATTACTCCAAGAGTGCAATCCAACTTACCAAGTATTTCTTCTATATTGCACTTGATTTTTTTGCATTCTCATGTGCGAAGAGTACACGGTTTTCATCAAAACATCATTTACAAATAAATTATGTGTATGTCTGAGTTAACGCACCGTGCTGATTTTAGCTGCACTTCCTCTTCCTCTTCCTCATTGGGACAATAATCTGGTGGCTGCCGATGTTTTGAGGCCAAGAAATTGAAGATATCAAATGGTGACTTCCTATGAAAATAAAACATAACAACGTGTGACATTTTCCACACAAACTTTCCCTTCCACAGGTGATAACTCTGTTGTTTTAAGTGCTGAAGTGCATACGGAGCCAAAATATAGCCCTGATTCAAAACTACAAAGCATATTGAGTGTAAAACTCCACAATGGAGTTAACGCAAACACGAAGAAATCTGCAGAAGCTGGAAATTCAAGGAACACACATAATATGCTGGTGGAATGCAGCAGTCAAGGCAGCATCTATAAGAAGTACAGTTGATGTTTTGGGCCGAGACCCTTCGTCAGGACTAACTGAAAGAAAAGATAGGAAGAGATTTGAAAGTGGGAGGGGGAGGGAGAGATCCAAAATGATAGAAGACAGGAATGAGATGAAGCTAAGATCTGGGAAACTGACTAGCAAAAGGGATACACAGTTGGAGAAGGGAAAGGATCATCAGGCTAGGGAGAAAGAAGGGTGGAGGGGAACACCAACGGGAGATGGAAAACAGGCAAGGAATGATTGTGAGAGGGGCAGAGAGAGAAAAAAGAGAGGGAAAGAAGAAAAAAGGGGAAAAATAAGAAATAAATAGAAGGGGAGGAGGGGCATTAACGGAAGTTAGATAAGTCAATGTTCATGCCATCAGGTTGCAGGCTACCCAGCCGGTCTATGAGGTGTTGTTCCTCCAACCTAAGTGTGGCTTCATCTTGACAGTAGAGGAGGCCATGGATAGACGTATCAGAATGGGAATGGGACGTGGAATTAAAATGTGTGGTCACTGGGAGATCCTGCTTTCTCTGGCAAACAGAGCGTAGGTGTTCGGTGAAACGGTCTCCCAGTCTGCGTCGGGTCTCACCAATGTATTGCACCGGACGCAATAGATCACACCAGCCGACTCACAGGTGAAGTGTGATATATCCTCCATCTTCCTCTCACCCCAACCCTTCCCCATCCACTGACACTACCAGCCTCCCTCCCCCCTCTGATCCCATCTCTCATCCGTGCCGGGTCTTTACCAATCCCTCCGACCTTCAACTCTCTGAGGCAGAGCGCTCTGTCCTCAGTAGGGGCCTCACCTTTGTTCCCCCTTCACCCTCACCTCAGTGAGTTCCGCGTATGACGCTGAACTCTTCTTCTGCCGGCTCCATTTTCGAGCCTCCTTCTTCAGCAAGGACTCTCTCACCTCCACTGATGACCCCTTCTCCCATCTTCAACCCTCCTCCTCTTCATGGACACCCCGCTCTGGTCTTCTACCTGCTCTGGATCTCTTTATTGCTAATTGCCGACAGGACATCAACCGTCTCAACTTCACCACACCCTATTCCAATTCCAACCTCACTCCTTCCGAAAGCTCTGCTCTCCGCTCCCTCTGCACCAATCCCAAACTCACCATAAAACCTGCTGATAAGGGGGGAGCCGTTGTTGTCTGGCATACTGACCTCTACCTGGCCGAGGCACAGCGATAACTCTCTGATACCACCTCTTATTTACCTCTTGATCATGACCCCACTAAGGAGCACCAGGCCATTGTCTCCTATACCATCACCAACCTTATCAGCTCTGGGGATCTCCCATCCACTGCCACCAACCTCATAGTTCCCACACCCCGCACTTCCTGTTTCTACCTCCTACCCAATATCCACAAACCTGCCTGTCCAGGTAGACCCATTGTCTCAACTTGCTCCTGCCCCACTGAACGCATTTCTGCATACCTTGACACTGTCTTATTCCCCCCTTGTTCAATCTCTTCCCACCTATGTTCTTGACTCTTCTCACGCTTTGAACTTTTTCAATGATTTTAAGTTCCCTGGCCCCCACCATCTTATTTTCACCATGGACGTCCAGTCCCTATATACCTTCATCCCCCACCAGGAAGGTCTCAAAACTCTTTGCTTCTTTTTGGATTCCAGACCTAACCAAATCCCCTCTACCACCACTCTCCTCCATCCAGCGGAATTAGTTCTTACTCTCAATAATTTCTCCTTTGGTTCCTCCAAACCAAGGGTGTAGCCATGGGCACCCGTATGGGTGCCAGTTATGCTTGCCTTTTTGTTGGCTTTGTGGAACAATCCATGTTCCAAGTCTCTACCGGTATCCATCCCCCCCCTTTTCCTTCGCTACATCGACGACTGCATTGGTGCTGCCTCCTGCATGCATGCTGAGCTCATTGACTTCATTAACTTTGCCTCCAACTTTCACCCTGCCCTCAAATTTACCTGGTTCATTTCTGACTCCTCCCTCCCTTTTCTTGATCTTTCTGTCTCCATCTCTTAAACGGCTTATCTACAGATATCTACTATAATCCTACAGACTCTCACAGCTACCTGGACTATTCCTCTTCCCACCCTGTCTCTTGCAAAAATGATATCCCTTTCTCACAATTCCTCTGTCTCCACCGCATCTGCTCTCAGGATGAGGCTTTTCATTCCAGGATGAAGGAGATGCCTTCCTTTTTTAAACAAAGGGGCTTCCTTTCTTCCACCATCAACTCTGCTCTCAAATGCATCTCTCCCATTTCCTGCACATCTGCCCTCACCCCATCGGCCCGTCACCCCACTTGGGATAGGGTTCCCCTTGTCCTTACTTACCACCCCACCAGCCTCCAGGTCCAACATATAATTCTCCGTAACTTCCGCCACCTCCAACGGGATCCCACTGCCAAGCACATTGTTCCCTCCCCCCTTTCTGCTTTCCGCAGGGATCGCTCCCTATGTGACTCCCTTGTCCACTCGTCCCCCCCATCTGTTCCCACCGATCTCCCTTCCAGCACATACCCTTATAAATGGAACAAGTGCTACACCTGCCCTTACACTTCCTCCCTCACCACCATTCAGGGCCCCAGACAGTCCTTCCAGGTGAGGCGACACTTCACCTGTGAGTCAGCTGGTGTGGTATACTGCGTCCAGTGCTCCCGGTGTGGCCTTTTATATACTGGTGAGACCCGACACAGACTGGGAGACAGTTTCACTGAACACCTTGCTCGGTCAACCAGAGAAAGCAGGATCTCCCAGTGGCCACACATTTTAATTCCACGTCCCATTCCCATGCTGATATGTCTATTCATGGCCTCCTCTACTGTCAAGATGAATCCAAACTCAGGCTGGAGGAACAACACCTTATATACCGGCTGGGTAGCCTCCAACCTGATGGCATGTACATTGATTTCTCTAACTTCTGTTAATGCCCCTCCTCCCCTTCTTACCCCACCCATTATTTATTTATTTATTTATTTATTTATTTATTTATTTATTTATTTATTTATTTATTTATTCCCCCCCCCCAATCTCTCTGTCATCTTTTTTTCCTTTTCTCTCTTTTTTCTCTCCCTGTTGCTCTCACAAACACTCCTTGCCTGTTCTCCATCTCCCTCTGGTGCTTCCCTCCCCCTTTTTCTCCCTAGTCCTCCTGTCCCATGATCCTTTCCCTTCTCCAGCTCTGTATCCCTTTTGCCAATCAACTTCCCAGCTCTTAGCTTCACCCCACCCCCTCCGATCTTCTCCTATCATTTCGCATTTTCCCTCCCCCCACTACTTTCAAATCTCTTCCTATCTTTCCTTTCAGTTAGTCCTGACGAAGGGTCTCGGCCCAAAACGTCAACTGTACTTCCTATAGATGCTGCCTGGCCGGCTGCATTCCACCAGCATTTTGTGTGTGTTGATGGAGTTAACATTCACATTTTGGCCACCTGAAGAATCACAAAATGATTGCTGCATGAAATGGAAACTGTATTGTAGGAACAGTACAGCATTTAAATTACTATTGCCCCATTGACCGCGTTCAAAACGTGGAATGGATACAGAATAAGACAATAAAAATAAGAGATCACCAAGAAGGTAAACTGCTTGATCTGGAGGGAAGATCACAGCAGAAAAATATCAGAACCTACAATGTTCCCGAAGGAGCAGAGGGCTCGTCTATGACGGAGTTTGTCGGAATGTTACTGTGGGACGCGCTGGAGCTTCTCCCGGCTATGGAGCTGGAAGTCGAAAGAGCCCACCGCGTGTCAGTCCCAAAACCTACCCAGGACCGAAAGCCACGCTCAATAATAATTCAATTCCTTCGGTACAGCACCAAGGCGGAGATTCTACGAAGGGCCTGGGGTAAGAAGAGAGTGTTTTTCGATGATAAATTAATATATTTTGACAAAGATTACCCCCCACCCCCATGGTCCTGCAGAAACACAAAGAATACTCTGAAGTAAAGTGAGTACTAAAGCAAAATAAGATTAGATTTCAAACTCCGTACCCTGCTAAACTTCAGATGTTTTACGACAATGGGACGCGGTCGTACCAGACAGTGGAAGAGGCGACTACAGACATGAAGGCCAGAGGGTTGTCAGTCAGCACGACCAAAACGAAAGAAAGCCTGGCAGAGGAATTGTCCCACTCAGCTTGGGCAATAGTACGAGAATCGAGAAGGCAGGTGACGGGAGGAGGCTGAAAGAAATATATCAGGAAGAGACCGGGAGTTTCCCAATGTCAGTCCTCACCCCCTTCAGAAGAGCCATAAGGTTTGGCTAACTTTACAAATGTTGAGAAGCTAAACAGAAGCAAAAGTAGATGGTGATATACCTATCTCGAGAAATACTTATTATAATGTGGATTTTATATTACTTAGTTGTTATTCTTTATTTGCTCACTTATTCCTTTTTCCCCACCAAAATGAGAATATATATGAGCATATATATGTGTGTGTGTGTGTGTGTGTGTGTGTGTTTGTTTGTGTGTGCGCATATATATATATATATATATATATATAGGTGTGTTTGCATATATAAATGTATATATAGGAGTACACAGGGAAATCTTTTCTGTGTAATTAATTTGTTCACTGACTTTTATGAATACTGCAATGGGGGCCTTCAACTCACAAGTAGGAGGGGTTATCCCCCACAGCTAGACATTTCCTCTAGCTCAACGCAGAGACCTCAGCCTTGGAATCACACGTTCGTTGCCATTTTTGTTATTATTTGAGTTTCTTGGTTCTTATTTGTTCAGGGAGTAGATCAATTAAGTTTTATTCTAATTTCAATGATACATTGACAGATAAATACAGATGGCTAAGGATGAGGTAAAATTCATTTTTTTAATGTCAATGGGCTATTAAATCCAATCAAACGTAATAGAATTTTATCCAAAATGAAAAAAGAACAAGCTCATGTAGTATATTTACAGGAAACTCATTTAAGTGATAATGAGCATAAAAAACTAAAGAGAATGGGCTTCACGAATTTGTTTTTCTCCTCATAAAAATCAGGACATAGGAGAGGAGTTGCTATTCTTATCTCAAGTAAGCTAAATTTTGAAAAATTATTCGAAATGGGAGATAAAGAAGGCAGATATATTCTGGTAAGGGGGAATATAGATGGAAATTCAGTTACTCTATTGAATATATACACACCCCTGGGAAGTGATATTGGTTTCTTTCAGAAAATTACTGATATTATGGTAACAGAATCAGAAGGTCTCCTGATATGTGGGGGACTTAAATTTACAATTACAACCAAACTTAGACTCTTCCAATAGAAAAACCTATAAAACAAAATCTTTACATAAGAAAGTTAATACACTTTTTGAGGATGTTGGTTTAATTGATATATGGAGGGACCTTTTCCCTGACAAAAGGGATTACACTCATTATTCTGCTCCACATTCTGTATATAGAAGAATAGACTATTTCATAACATTTGGAATAGACAAAGTCAAAATAAACACCTGTGGAATTAGGACATTAGATGTAAGTGACCATGTACCTATATATTTATCTGTTCATTTTGACCTGCATCCAAAGAATACAATTTGGAAAGTAAATTCAAGTCTACTCAATGATCCATACTTTAAGGAACAAATTAAAAAAGAAATTGGTCTCTACTTATAAGTTAATGATAATGGAGAGGTTTCACCTCCCATTTTATGGGATACTCTGAAGGCGGTCCTAAGAGGGAAAATTATAGCGATATCTTCATATAAGAAAAAAATAAGGAATAAAATTTTAGAGGAATTACAAAAAAGGCTGAAGGAACTAGAGAAAAAACACAAATTGAATTTGGCACAGGATACATTAGGGGAAATTAAAAGAATTAGGAATGAAATAAATATTTTGACTACGCAAGAAATCTGAAACAGAGACATTATGAAAGTGGATTGAAATCTATGAAAATACTGGCATTGAAACTGAAAAAAAAAGACAGCAGAAAATACATTTCATAGAATTAGGGACCCAAGAACGAAAGCGATAAAAAATAAGCTAAGTGAAATTCAAGAAGCTTTTGAAGAGTTTTACAAAACTCTATATTCCAAAGTTCCATGGGGAAGCATAACCCAAATTGACACCTTTTTGAATTCTCTAGCGTTACCCACTTTAAGCGAAGAACAAAATAGAAGGATGACTGTTGACATAACTGAAGTTGAATTAGAAGCTGCAATTAGTAGACTTAAATTAAGCAATTCACCAGGATCAGATGAGTATATGGCAGAGTGGTACAAAGAATTTAAAAATGAGTTAATTCCTCTTTTACTCCCCACACTGAACTGGGCTCTAAAAAAGGCACAAATGCCACCCAGTTGGAAGGAAGTGATAATCTCATCTATACCGAAAGAAGGCAAGGACAAAATGGAATGTGGATTATTTAGACCAATATCCGTTCTTAATGTAGATTATACGTCCTTTACCTCCATCATGGCCAAACGATTAGAGGAGTTTCTACCCACACTGATACGTAATGATCAGACAGGTTTTATATGACAACGCCAGACACAAGACAATATACGAAGGACACTTCACATTATGGATCATATACAAAAAAATAAAATTGAAGTAATAGTGATAAGCGTGGACACTGAAAAAACATTTGATTCAGTTAATTGGAACTTTCTTTGCAGAGTTTTACATAGATTTGGTTTCCAAGACACAATTATTACAATTATACAGACACTATATGACAATCCTACTGCTAGGATTAAAATCAATGGATATTTATCAAATAGTCTTACCCTAGAAAGGGGCACGAGACAGGGTTGTGCATGGTCACCACTACTCTTCGCGTTATATCTGGAACCATTAGCTCAATACATCAGACAAAATGAAGATATCAGGGGAATTACTATTAAAGGAACAGAGCACAAATTGGATTGTTATGCAGATGACATTTTGATCTATCTAGGGCAACCAGCATATTCTTTACCTAAATTGATGCAATCCTTTGAACAATATGGTCAATTATCAGGATACAAGATCAACACAGATAAAACCCAATTACTTTCATATTACTATAGCCCACCAAGAGAAATTGAAAGTCGATACCCCTGGGCATGGCACACAGATTCTTTCAAATATTTGGGCATCATTATGCTAAAAGATCTGGCAAAATTATCAGAATGTAATTATTAGCCTTTATATAAAAAAATTAAGGAAGATATGGCAAGATGGAACCTGATTCCTTTTTTCAGTCTCAGTTCAAGGATTGAGTCTATTAAAATGAAAATACTGCCCAGTCTGTTATATCTCTTTCAGACCCTGCCAATAGAGATGAATCAAAATCAATTCAATGAACAAGATGTTATCAAGGTATATTTGGCAAGGAAAAAGTCCTAGAGTTCATCTCAAAACTTTGCAATTAGCAAAGGAAAAGGGGGGATGGGGCCTACCTTCTCTTACAGATTATTATTTTGCAGCACAGTTGAGAGCTGTGATATGTTGGTGCAATCCATCATATGATGCTCGATGGAAAAACATTGAGGAGCGGGTACTTCCCATCCCCATACAAACAATTTTGGCTGATAACAACCTGCAAAGTTACAAAAATACTATTGATAACCCATGGGTGAAATTGACTCTTAAAATATGGAAAACTACTATAAAAGAATATAATCTAGAGGGAGATATTGCAATTCTTAAATGGTGTGCATATGACTCAGATTTTACACCAAATAAATTGGATGCTAGATTTAAGGACTGGACAGCTAAAGGAATAACAGTTCTTTGCAACATAATGAAAGAAGGAACACGGTTCAGTTTTGAAATGCTTAAAGAGAAACACTTATTAGAAAAAGATTTTTATCAGTATTTACAGATGCAACAGTATGTTAATAAGATGCTTAAAAATATAACCAAGGCAAATACATGCTTGACAGAGCTCTTTAGAAAAGCATATAATTCAGATAATGGTAGTAGAATCATTTCAAGCATGTATAAGGGGTTGTCAAATCTTAAAACACATTTGACTTCATACATTAAAACAAAATGGGAGAAGGAAGGAGGGATAATTATATCTGAGGAAGAATGGACAACAATATGTAGTTATCAATGGAAGTGTACCAATTCACAGAAATGGAGGGAGTTTGGATGGAAAAACTTGATAAGTTATTTTATTACACCCTCTCAGAAATCCCATTATGATAGTAACCTCCCTGTTTGCTGGAGAAATTGTGGAAATCAAAATGCAAATTATTATCATATTTTTTGGGACTGTCCTGTTATCAAAGATTATTGGAGGGGGATATACAATGCCCTACAAGACATCTTTAAATATGAAATACCCTTGGAGAGTAAGGCTATATATTTTGAATATATACCTCAAGAATGGTTGAAAAGAGATAAATATTTAATGAATATACTGTTGGTGGCTGGTAAAAAGACTCTTACTAGGAAATGGTTATCACAGGAGAGCCCAACTTTAAATGCATGGATGGAAATTACAATGAGCGTTTACAAAATGGAGAAGATAACAGCATCTGTTAATCATCAGCAGGAACAATTTGATTCATACCGGGAAAAATGGTTTAACTACATAATACCTCATAGGCCTGATTTTATTCTCATAAATCAATGAATATGTTGTAAAAAAAAGATCACTCCCTACTTGTACATAGTTCTTTCCTTTGTTATGAACCCCGTAACTGGGTGTCTTACCAGCAAAGATAGAAGTGTCCGTTGGAGTCTGGTGATATTATTTTCAACAGAGTTTATTAGTGAAAATACACAAAATAATATCAATGCGAATATACAGAGAATAAACATTAGCAATACTAAACCTAAAAGTGCGGGTATAATAATAATCAATAAGAAATAAGCTCTATCATTGTCTAGGGGATAATGAATTATCAGATAGAAATATAAAGTTCAGTTCAGTTCATGCAGGCTGAGGTAGTGGTCGGTCAATGTGTTGCAATTGTTGGAGAGAGAGAGAGAGAGAACAGTAACAGCTATTATCTTGCCAACCTTCCTTTATGATCTTGATCCGTCAACATGTTGTTGTGGCCATTCAGGTATGACCCCTCGGTCCTTTAGCTAGACCGTTCTTCTATGGTGG
This sequence comes from Hypanus sabinus, assembly GCF_030144855.1. Classification (NCBI taxonomy): domain Eukaryota; kingdom Metazoa; phylum Chordata; class Chondrichthyes; order Myliobatiformes; family Dasyatidae; genus Hypanus; species Hypanus sabinus. The sequence goes on from NW_026779021.1 coordinate 433,115, forward strand.
ACTCATCACCCAGGCAAGGGTGGACACACACACAAGCCCCCACCGGTCTCGTTACAAAACACTGTGAGTTAAAATTTACCGATCCTTCGTTCGGTCTCCGGACTCCCACCCTGTCTCGCGGGGGTTCTGGTGCTCACTAGCATTTCTCCTGGTGCATCTGAGGGGTGTTACCCCAGACCTCACTTTTATCCCCACTCACGGGATCAACCTGTCAATCAGGTTGGGATGACGTAACCCATCAAACTAGCCCCTCTGGTTGCCCCCTGAGGGGTTTCAATGAATAGAACAGTACCAAGTAAACAATCCTTCTCCGAAAGACAATAGCAGTAATCAATGGTTCCACTCCTCATTTGTTAGCTGAGTCTCTCCCTCATTAACTTTCATGAGCTGTTATCAATAACAACTGCCCTGGCAGCTGTCCTGTGTCTCTCTTACTTCCTTGATAACAGTGTCAAGATAGTAGCGATTTGTGATTCTCCAAAAGGGGGGGCATGGGCAACTCTGCACCCTTCTGCCCATCAGAGTTGTTCATCCTTCGTAACACCCCCATCCTTCTAGGAATTTTCACCAAAGGAGAAAATTAACTAATACAGAGTCTTACAGAATTACAGAATCTAACACAATACAAAAGAGTTTTTAACTACAGAGTAATACAGATATACATTCAACTTAGTATCTAGATAAGCAGTCAGTGATAACATTATCACTTCCTTTAATATGTTGTACCTTAATAAATTCCTGTAACATCAATTTAATAACCACCTATTTTTATTCCTTTTCTTCAGCAAAACAAAACTAAAGGGTTGTGATCTTAAGTATATAATACAAAATGTGAACCAATACATGTGTGATTATTCTGTAGTACATTACAAAAGTTTATGGTGTTACGTATCCTGTAACTGGATAACACCAGCAAAGATAGAGAGGTCCGTTGGAGTCTGATGGCCCTATTTTTGAACGTTTTTATTCATAAAGGGGGGCACAAAAGTAAGGTTAATACAAACATTCAGAACATATACATCGGCAAAACTCAATCTAAAGCGCGGGTATAGCAATAATCATCATTAAGAAATAATCTCGACTGTTGTCTAGGGGATAATATATTGTCCGTTGGAAATATAAAAGTCACTCAGAAGTCTGCAGGCTTCAGTCTTTTTGGGGAATCGCTGGGTTTCATGTGTTTCAGAGAGAGTGAGGAGAAACGGAAAAACTTGCCCGGGTCTTTGATGAAGCAACTCCGTTGAATCAGGGGAGCGTTGTTTTCCTGTTATTAGTTCGAAGTCCTTCTCAGTATCATCAGCTACCCGCTCCCCAGGCAAAGGAGTTACGGAGCGCACGTGGCTTTTGAATGGCTTCCAGCTATCACGGGAGCGTTGAGCGATCGAGTCCTTCTGGTGCGTCGCTGGGGTACCGTCTTCTGCAGTCCCCTTTTATCTTGACTTGCAGAGTTGTAGATGTCCATCAAAGTAGGGTGATGCAATCCCCACCCCCACATTGCCCGAGGGTGTCCATATCCGTGGTAGCTGTCACGTAGCAGGGACATGCCCTCAGCACAGGTGTCTCTAAGAGCAATGGCCAAAACCGTTACATTGTCTGTCATTTGCCTGGGTCCGAGACCCCAATTAATAGTGCTCTTGCGATTCTCCGGAAGGAGGGGGCTGCTCCCGCCCCTTCGGCCCCTCAGAGCTGTGGTACATTCATAACAACCCAAAGACTCAAGATTTATACACTTAGTTCAGCATCGAGATAAACAATCTGCTAGCACATTACCACTCCCCTTAATGTGCTGTATCTTAATATCGAATTCCTGCAGCATCAGACTCCAGCTCAATAACCTCCGGTTTTTATTTTCCATATTGGCCAGGAATACCAACGGGTTGTGATCGGTATAGACCACTAGGGGTTTTTGCGCGGGACAAATGTATACTTCGAAATGTTGTATCGCCAACACAAGTGCCAACAATTCCTTTTCTACGGTAGAGTAATTCCTCTGGTGTACATTGAACTTCCGAGAGAAATATGCTACCTGTGCTCCACTCCATCCCCTGCTTGCTGTAAGAGGACCGCTCCTGCAGCCTCATCACTGGCGTCCGTTGCCAAGGAGAAGGGTGCTAACAAATTGGGTGCTTTTAATACCGGGTGATGGCACAATACGGCTTTTAACTTTACAAAAGCATTCTGACAAGAGGGACCCCACTCAAATTTTTCCTCCTTCCGTAGGAGTTTTGTAAGGGGGATTGTCCGCGAAATTTTTAAGGTGCCTGTTTTATGGGCTGGGTTGAGGTAACTATCACATCATGTTGCGTCCCACTACATCTTCGGGGAACATCTGGGCATAAGTCTGCATGCCGGTTAATGAGCTGTATTACCTGCTCCTGCTGTTCAGGCTTTAAGTGTCTAACTTTATCCGCAAGGCTTGCCAATACCATAGAGTTCTCCAATCTGGTGGGGACTATACCTATCTTTTCAAACCGCCCTGGTCCCTCCTGACCATCCCCCCCACCTCATCGGTTTTAATGGCCGCACCGACCACCGCAGGGGTAGTGTCATGGTACCTTTTCACCATGTTCACGTGAACTAACTGGGTCGGCTTTTGCCGATCGGGGGTTTCAATCACGTAATTCAGCGAGTCTATTTTCTTACGCACTGTATATGGTCCTTGAAACCTCGCCTGAAGGGGATGGGTAACTACCGGAAATAGGACAAAAACCTTGTCGCCTACGTAAAACTCTCGTTCTCTCGCTCTTGGGTTATACCACTGGCTCATTTTTTCCTGGGAGTCTTTAAGGTTTTCCTTTGCCAAGGCGTGTACTTTATGCAGCCTCTCCTGGAATTTCAGAACATAGTCGATCACACTGACTTGAACGGTCGGGCTAGACCACTTTTCTCTCAGGAGGGTTAGAGGGCCCCTGGGCCTGTGACCGAAAATGAGCTCAAACGGACTGAACCCCAGTGAGCACTGGACTGTATCCCTGACGGCAAATAACAGAAGGGGTAAAGCCTCATCCCAGTCTCAAACATTCTCCTGACAATAAGTTTTAAGCATGGTCTTTAGTGTAGCGTGGAACCTTTCCAATGCCCCTTGGGATTCCGGGTGGTACGCAGAGGCTAGAATTTGTTTGACCCCTAGCTGGGTCATCATCTGCTGAAATGCGTTAGGTGTGAAGGTACTCCCCTGATCCGACTGTACCTCCTTAGGCAGCCCACTGTGGTAAAGAATTTGATGAGGGCCCTCACCACCACAGCGGTGCTAATATTACCCAGAGGCACAGCCTCTGGAAATTGTGTAGCGGCACACATCATGGTCATGATATACTGCCGCCCCCTCGCAGTTTTAGGTAGGGGTCCCACAAAATCCACAATGATTCGGGAGAAAGGCTCCTCGCACGCGGGGATGGGTCGGAGGGGTGCCTTAGGGATAACTTGGTTCAGCTTACCCACCATTTGGCAGGTATGATACCTTTTACAATATTCAGTAATCTCTTTTCTCAGGTTTGGCCAATAGAATGCTCTTTGAACCCGATCCACTGTCTTCGTTATTCCCAAATGCCCACCTAACGGTCCCTTATGAGCTAAGTTCAGAATTTCGTCCCGATACGCTTTCGGGACTACTATCTGATGTACCACCGCCCAGTCCTCTTCGACCGACACCTTGGGGGGCCTCCACTTCCTCATCAACACACCCTCCTTCAGGTAGTAACCTTCGGGCTCGGTTTCAACCTTGGTCTCCGAAAGAACCAACTCTCTCAAGGCTATCAGCTCCTCGTCCCTTTCCTGTTCCTGTACAATCTCTCGTCTGGCTAAGGGCAGGTCTACCTCCCCCTGTTTACTCTCTCCCCCCTCCTTACTCTCCGGTTTACCTTCCTCGAACCCTCGCTGGTACAGAGTCGGTAAAAACGTGTCGGCCAAATCAAAACCGGCCAGATTTAGACTGACATGCTGCGAGTGACCGCACAGGTGGGGTATATCTTCAGATCTGAGGGAGGGGCCTCAATCCTCACAGGCTGGGTTGTCAGCTTCACGGCTGCTCCCATTTTCCCTCCCGCTAGGTCATTCCCCAGAAGGACATCCACTCCTTCCCCCGGCAACTCCGGCAGGACCCCCAGCTCCACTGGTCCCGACACCAACTCACAATCTAGAAGGACCCTATGCAAGGGTACCACTTCGGTCCATTTTCCAATGCCTCTCAGGGCTACCTCTCCCGTCGGAGGTCCGAACTCTTTACGGTTAATCAATGATTAACTCAGCTCCACTGTCTCTCCAGATCCGTACTGGAATTTGTGGGCCTCCTTCCTCCAGGGACACAGTTCCTATGGAACTAAACGTCTCACGCCCCTCCTGTACGCCATCTACCGGGGGCCCTCTCGCCGATTTTCCGATCGACGCGATACATCCTATAGGGATAGCTGCTTTCCCTTTTCCTGGCTCCTTCCTCGGAGCGGGGCACTTAGATGCAATATGTCCCACCTTTCCACAATTAAAACAGGTCAAACCAGGAAATCTCCAGGTTTTGGGCCTGGTATCCTCACCTTTAGGGCTATCTCCCGGCTGAGTTTCTACCTTAGCCGGCGGGCTTTCCCTACTGTTCCCACGGTCTCTCAGGTAACTTTTTGTCGAGGAAAACTTTGTCTTGTGAGTTAGGACATATTCATCTGCAAACCTAGCAAATTCTGTGACGGACCTAGTCGGCCTCTCGTTCAAATACATCCGGATCTCCTCCAGAACACATTTAAATTCCTCAATCAACAGTAACTCTTTGAGACGCCCATAATCCTCGTCCACCCTTTCCGCAGTGCACCAATGGTCCAAGAGCACCCCCTTCTCATGGGCTAGCTCGGTATACGTTTAATTCCACCCTTTCCTTAAATTTCTAAACTTTTGTCTATAGGCCTCAGGTACCAATTCATAAGCCCGGAGAATGGCCTCCTTTACTTCAGCATAATTCTCCGCTTCTCCCTCCTCCAGGGGCAACGCTGCATATGCTCGTTGGGCCTTCCCCTTTAACACACTTTGTAACAACGCCACCCACTGCTCTTTTGGCCACTTCTGATTTACTGTCACCTTCTCAAAAAGCAAGAAATAACTATCAACATCTGTCTCCTCGAACGGGGGTACCAATCTCAACTCCCTTCTAACATTAAACCACTCCGCTCGGTCTAACCCTTGATCTCTTTGCTCGTTTCTCATCTTCTCAATTTCCCTGTCATGTTGCCTCTGTTTCTCTTTCTCGACTGCTTCTAGCTCCTTTAGGTGAATTTCATGCAGTCTTTGCCTCTCAGCTTGGTCCCGTGCCTCCTCTAGCTCTTTTAACTTAATTTCATGTTCCAGCCTTTATTTCTCCACCTCTAACTGAACCGTCCCACTTGATGGTATCTTTTCAGGGATATCTCCCAATACCTCAGCTTCAAACACCTTCTTCCCAATGTAATACTGGGTTATGGCCCTTCGTACCTCCCGCTTTTTCATGGACGACCTCACTTCTGCGAGGTTCAACCCCTTCGCTAAATTTAACAAGTCTGATTTGGTGGCCGCCTCCAGCGCCCCCACAATCGGGTTTTTCATAAATTCACCCACGTCCATCTTTGCTGGTTTCCCGTCTGGCTACCCGCGTAACCAGATTCAAGTTTTGGACTACAAGCCCGATTCACTAGCCTCCGAATTTGGTGTCAAATCCCGGACAAGCCCCCAAGTTGTTACGTATCCCGTAACTGGATAACTCCCCAGCAAAGATAGAGAGGTCCGTTGGAGTCTGATGGCCCTATTTTTGAACGTTTTTATTCATAAAGGGGGGCACAAAAGTAAGGTTAATACAAACATTCAGAACATATACATCGGCAAAACTCAATCTAAAGCGCGGGTATAGCAATAATCATCATTAAGAAATAATCTCGACTGTTGTCTAGGGGATAATATATTGTCCGTTGGAAATATAAAAGTCACTCAGAAGTCTGCAGGCTTCAGTCTTTTTGGGGAATCGCTGGGTTTCATGTGTTTCAGAGAGAGTGAGGAGAAACGGAAAAACTTGCCCGGGTCTTTGATGAAGCAACTCCGTTGAATCAGGGGAGCGTTGTTTTCCTGTTATTAGTTCGAAGTCCTTCTCAGTATCATCAGCTACCCGCTCCCCAGGCAAAGGAGTTACGGAGCGCACGTGGCTTTTGAATGGCTTCCAGCTATCACGGGAGCGTTGAGCGATCGAGTCCTTCTGGTGCGTCGCTGGGGTACCGTCTTCTGCAGTCCCCTTTTATCTTGACTTGCAGAGTTGTAGATGTCCATCAAAGTAGGGTGATGCAATCCCCACCCCCACATTGCCCGAGGGTGTCCATATCCGTGGTAGCTGTCACGTAGCAGGGACATGCCCTCAGCACAGGTGTCTCTAAGAGCAATGGCCAAAACCGTTACATTGTCTGTCATTTGCCTGGGTCCGAGACCCCAATTAATAGTGCTCTTGCGATTCTCCGGAAGGAGGGGGCTGCTCCCGCCCCTTCGGCCCCTCAGAGCTGTGGTACATTCATAACAACCCAAAGACTCAAGATTTATACACTTAGTTCAGCATCGAGATAAACAATCTGCTAGCACATTACCACTCCCCTTAATGTGCTGTATCTTAATATCGAATTCCTGCAGCATCAGACTCCAGCTCAATAACCTCCGGTTTTTATTTTCCATATTGGCCAGGAATACCAACGGGTTGTGATCGGTATAGACCACTAGGGGTTTTTGCGCGGGACAAATGTATACTTCGAAATGTTGTATCGCCAACACAAGTGCCAACAATTCCTTTTCTACGGTAGAGTAATTCCTCTGGTGTACATTGAACTTCCGAGAGAAATATGCTACCTGTGCTCCACTCCATCCCCTGCTTGCTGTAAGAGGACCGCTCCTGCAGCCTCATCACTGGCGTCCGTTGCCAAGGAGAAGGGTGCTAACAAATTGGGTGCTTTTAATACCGGGTGATGGCACAATACGGCTTTTAACTTTACAAAAGCATTCTGACAAGAGGGACCCCACTCAAATTTTTCCTCCTTCCGTAGGAGTTTTGTAAGGGGGATTGTCCGCGAAATTTTTAAGGTGCCTGTTTTATGGGCTGGGTTGAGGTAACTATCACATCATGTTGCGTCCCACTACATCTTCGGGGAACATCTGGGCATAAGTCTGCATGCCGGTTAATGAGCTGTATTACCTGCTCCTGCTGTTCAGGCTTTAAGTGTCTAACTTTATCCGCAAGGCTTGCCAATACCATAGAGTTCTCCAATCTGGTGGGGACTATACCTATCTTTTCAAACCGCCCTGGTCCCTCCTGACCATCCCCCCCACCTCATCGGTTTTAATGGCCGCACCGACCACCGCAGGGGTAGTGTCATGGTACCTTTTCACCATGTTCACGTGAACTAACTGGGTCGGCTTTTGCCGATCGGGGGTTTCAATCACGTAATTCAGCGAGTCTATTTTCTTACGCACTGTATATGGTCCTTGAAACCTCGCCTGAAGGGGATGGGTAACTACCGGAAATAGGACAAAAACCTTGTCGCCTACGTAAAACTCTCGTTCTCTCGCTCTTGGGTTATACCACTGGCTCATTTTTTCCTGGGAGTCTTTAAGGTTTTCCTTTGCCAAGGCGTGTACTTTATGCAGCCTCTCCTGGAATTTCAGAACATAGTCGATCACACTGACTTGAACGGTCGGGCTAGACCACTTTTCTCTCAGGAGGGTTAGAGGGCCCCTGGGCCTGTGACCGAAAATGAGCTCAAACGGACTGAACCCCAGTGAGCACTGGACTGTATCCCTGACGGCAAATAACAGAAGGGGTAAAGCCTCATCCCAGTCTCAAACATTCTCCTGACAATAAGTTTTAAGCATGGTCTTTAGTGTAGCGTGGAACCTTTCCAATGCCCCTTGGGATTCCGGGTGGTACGCAGAGGCTAGAATTTGTTTGACCCCTAGCTGGGTCATCATCTGCTGAAATGCGTTAGGTGTGAAGGTACTCCCCTGATCCGACTGTACCTCCTTAGGCAGCCCACTGTGGTAAAGAATTTGATGAGGGCCCTCACCACCACAGCGGTGCTAATATTACCCAGAGGCACAGCCTCTGGAAATTGTGTAGCGGCACACATCATGGTCATGATATACTGCCGCCCCCTCGCAGTTTTAGGTAGGGGTCCCACAAAATCCACAATGATTCGGGAGAAAGGCTCCTCGCACGCGGGGATGGGTCGGAGGGGTGCCTTAGGGATAACTTGGTTCAGCTTACCCACCATTTGGCAGGTATGATACCTTTTACAATATTCAGTAATCTCTTTTCTCAGGTTTGGCCAATAGAATGCTCTTTGAACCCGATCCACTGTCTTCGTTATTCCCAAATGCCCACCTAACAGTCCCTTATGAGCTAAGTTCAGAATTTCGTCCCGATACGCTTTCGGGACTACTATCTGATGTACCACCGCCCAGTCCTCTTCGACCGACACCTTGGGGGGCCTCCACTTCCTCATCAACACACCCTCCTTCAGGTAGTAACCTTCGGGCTCGGTTTCAACCTTGGTCTCCGAAAGAACCAACTCTCTCAAGGCTATCAGCTCCTCGTCCCTTTCCTGTTCCTGTACAATCTCTCGTCTGGCTAAGGGCAGGTCTACCTCCCCCTGTTTACTCTCTCCCCCCTCCTTACTCTCCGGTTTACCTTCCTCGAACCCTCGCTGGTACAGAGTCGGTAAAAACGTGTCGGCCAAATCAAAACCGGCCAGATTTAGACTGACATGCTGCGAGTGACCGCACAGGTGGGGTATATCTTCAGATCTGAGGGAGGGGCCTCAATCCTCACAGGCTGGGTTGTCAGCTTCACGGCTGCTCCCATTTTCCCTCCCGCTAGGTCATTCCCCAGAAGGACATCCACTCCTTCCCCCGGCAACTCCGGCAGGACCCCCAGCTCCACTGGTCCCGACACCAACTCACAATCTAGAAGGATCCTATGCAAGGGTACCACTTCGGTCCATTTTCCAATGCCTCTCAGGGCTACCTCTCCCGTCGGAGGTCCGAACTCTTTACGGTTAATCAATGATTAACTCAGCTCCACTGTCTCTCCAGATCCGTACTGGAATTTGTGGGCCTCCTTCCTCCAGGGACACAGTTCCTATGGAACTAAACGTCTCACGCCCCTCCTGTACGCCATCTACCGGGGGCCCTCTCGCCGATTTTCCGATTGACGCGATACATCCTATAGGGATAGCTGCTTTCCCTTTTCCTGGCTCCTTCCTCGGAGCGGGGCACTTAGATGCAATATGTCCCACCTTTCCACAATTAAAACAGGTCAAACCAGGAAATCTCCAGGTTTTGGGCCTGGTATCCTCACCTTTAGGGCTATCTCCCGGCTGAGTTTCTACCTTAGCCGGCGGGCTTTCCCTACTGTTCCCACGGTCTCTCAGGTAACTTTTTGTCGAGGAAAACTTTGTCTTGTGAGTTAGGACATATTCATCTGCAAACCTAGCAAATTCTGTGACGGACCTAGTCGGCCTCTCGTTCAAATACATCCGGATCTCCTCCAGAACACATTTAAATTCCTCAATCAACAGTAACTCTTTGAGACGCCCATAATCCTCGTCCACCCTTTCCGCAGTGCACCAATGGTCCAAGAGCACCCCCTTCTCATGGGCTAGCTCGGTATACGTTTAATTCCACCCTTTCCTTAAATTTCTAAACTTTTGTCTATAGGCCTCAGGTACCAATTCATAAGCCCGGAGAATGGCCTCCTTTACTTCAGCATAATTCTCCGCTTCTCCCTCCTCCAGGGGCAACGCTGCATATGCTCGTTGGGCCTTCCCCTTTAACATTCTTTGTAACAATGCCACCCACTGCTCTTTTGGCCACTTCTGATTTACTGTCACCTTCTCAAAAAGCAAGAAATAACTATCAACATCTGTCTCCTCGAACGGGGGTACCAATCTCAACTCCCTTCTAACATTAAACCACTCCGCTCGGTCTAACCCTTGATCTCTTTGCTCGTTTCTCATCTTCTCAATTTCCCTGTCATGTTGCCTCTGTTTCTCTTTCTCGACTGCTTCTAGCTCCTTTAGGTGAATTTCATGCAGTCTTTGCCTCTCAGCTTGGTCCCGTGCCTCCTCTAGCTCTTTTAACTTAATTTCATGTTCCAGCCTTTATTTCTCCACCTCTAACTGAACCGTCCCACTTGATGGTATCTTTTCAGGGATATCTCCCAATACCTCAGCTTCAAACACCTTCTTCCCAATGTAATACTGGGTTATGGCCCTTCGTACCTCCCGCTTTTTCATGGACGACCTCACTTCTGCGAGGTTCAACCCCTTCGCTAAATTTAACAAGTCTGATTTGGTGGCCGCCTCCAGCGCCCCCACAGTCGGGTTTTTCATAAATTCACCCACGTCCATCTTTGCTGGTTTCCCGTCTGGCTACCCGCGTAACCAGATTCAAGTTTTGGACTACAAGCCCGATTCACTAGCCTCCGAATTTGGTGTCAAATCCCGGACAAGCCCCCAAGTTGTTACGTATCCCGTAACTGGATAACTCCCCAGCAAAGATAGAGAGGTCCGTTGGAGTCTGATGGCACTATTTTTGAATGTTTTTATTCATAAAGGGGGGCACAAAAGTAAGGTTAATACAAACAATCAGAACATATACATCGGCAAAACTCAATCTAAAGTGCGGGTATACCAATAATCATCATTAAGAAATAATCTCGACTGTTGTCTAGGGGATAATATATTGTCCGTTGGAAATATAAAAATCACTCAGAAGTCTACAGGCTTCAGTCTCTTTGGGGAATCGCTGGGTTTTACGTGTTTCAGAGAGAGTGAGGAGAAACGGAAAAACTTGCCCGGGTCTTTGATGAAGCAACTCCATTTAATCAGGGGAGCGTTGTTTTCCTGTTATTAGTTCAAAGTCCTTCTCGGTATTATCAGCCACCCGCTCCCTAGGCAAAGGAGTTACGGAGCGCACGTGGCTTTTGAATGGCTTCCAGCTATCACGGGAGCGTTGAGCGATCGAGTCCTTCTGGTGCGTCGCTGGGGTACCACCTTCTGCAGTCCCCTTTTATCTTGACTTGCAGAGTTGTAGATGTCCATCAAAGTAGGGTGATGCAATCCCCACCCCCACATTGCCCGAGGGTGTCCATATCCGTGGTAGCTGTCACGTAGCAGGGACATGCCCTCAGCACAGGTGTCTCTAAGAGCAATGGCCAAAACCGTTACATTGTCTGTCATTTGCCTGGGTCCGAGACCCCAATTAATAGTGCTCTTGCGATTCTCCGGAAGGAGGGGGCTGCTCCCGCCCCTTCGGCCCCTCAGAGCTGTGGTACATTCATAACAATGCAAATACTAATTTTATTTTACTTTTAAACTTAACAGTCAATCTTCCATGGTGTTGTCTTTATTATTTACATGCTTTGTTAAAATCCCTCAAAACCAGATCCTGTTATTTAAAGTGGCATTTTGTCAACCTTTGCCCCTTTTCCAGTTAACTCTCATGTGGTTAGTTTGCTCACCAGTGTGGAATAAACTTTCGCATACTCCTTTCATAGGAGTTATTTTATCAACTATGTTTTCCAAACTTAGCCCATTTTCTGAACTTCCACACAATTCTTTATTTTAAGCAAGTTGTTAGTTTTATCTTCAGGACCCTTCATTCTATTAGTTTTTAGTTTAACATCTGCAAGTTGCTTACCTTTAAATTCCAAAACAAACTTTACTTGATTTACAGGCACCGTGTTAACAAGCCAATGTCCCTTCAGCCTGGTTACTGTTTCTGACACCAATCCAGACTTTAAATTTTCTTTATTCAATTTAGGAACTACACGTTTCCCTTCTCCTTCAATAATAATATTCACATCAACAGCTCCCATCTCCTCACTAACTTCTAACACACCTTCGAACACAAACAACTGGGAATTTTCACTTCCCACTGTTACCGTTAACCCTTTCTTCACTGAACCAAGTCCACCTGACCCACAAGGACTGCATTCCTTTTTAACTGAATCAAATACCTCAGACTTTTCCTGAGTGTCATTACTAGGTTCAGTACCACGTGCATCCACATCTTGAACACACTCAAACGGACCATCTGCCTCTTCCAGCCTTTCAATACCCATCCCCTTTTCAAATTCTAAATTCCCCTGATCCTCCCAGTTACTCTCTGGGCAACTCCCTTCCGGAGTAAACTTAACCCTGCGGGTTAAAACAATTTCATCTGCCAACCCAGCAGACTGCTTCAAGGTAATGGCATCCTTTTCATCTAGGACTGCCCTCATTTCATTATCAGGAACACATTTAAAATTTTTTACCTCTTCAAACAGTTCTGTTAAGCCCAACAGATCATCCATGTCCAACCCTGGACCTTCTAACAGCCTTTTCTGTTTCTCATTTTTACTCCGTGCCTCTATAAATTCCCTCCTGGCCAAGGGTAGGTCTACCTCCTCTCCTTTACTCTCTTTCACCTCCCTATTCTCTGTCTTACCATCCCCTAACCCCTCTTGGTATAGGGTCGGTAAAAACGTCTCAGCCAAATCGATACTGGACTGAATTAAACTGGTCTCTTTCTCAGCTGCCTTTATCGACATGCTGTGAGTGATCGTGCATGCGGGATAGATCTTGGAATCTAGGGGCGGGTCCTCAACACTTACAGGCTGGCTCGTCAGCTTCACTGCTGATCAAACCTCACCCCCAGCTAAATTGTTACCCAGAAGGACGTCCACGCCGTATCTCGGTAATTCTGACCGAATTTGAACTGGTCCAGATACCAGATCACAACTTATAATGATCCTATTCAAAGGCACAGCTTCTGTCCCTTTTCCTATGCCTCTCAAAACTACCTCTCCAGTCTCGGGACCAAAATCTAGTACCGTACTGAGAATCAATGACAGCTCAGCTCCAGTGTCTCTCCAGATCCGCACTGGAACTAGTGTGTCTCCCTCTTTCACAGACACGGTCCCTTCTGAAATAAATTTCTCAGACCCCTCTCGTATTCTGTCTACCTGGGGCTTTCTCATCGATTTACTGATCACACAATACATCCTGTAGGGACTGCTGCTTTCCCTTTTTCTGTCTCCTTCCTCGGAGCAAAGCACTTAGATGCGATATGACCCACCTTTCCACAATTATAACAGGTCAAGCCAGGACCCCTCCTGCCATCTTGCCTTTCTTTCTCCTTATTTTTACCCCAAGCTCCTGGCTGAATCTCTGCCTCAGCCAGCGCGCTTTCTCTACCGTTCCCACGGTCTTTCTGGTAACTTTTATTAGAGGAAAACTTTGACTTGTGGGTTAGGGCATATTCATCTGCGAACCTAGCAAGTTCGGATATGGACTTATTCGGCTTCTCATTCAAATACATCCGGACATCATCTGAAACACAACCTTTAAATTCCTCAATCAGAATTAACTCCCTGAGATGCCGAAAATCTTCCACCATTTCCGCTGCACACCAACGATCCAAGAACACACCCTTCTTATAGGCAAACTCTGCATACGTCTGATTCCACCCTTTCTTTAAATTTCTGAACTTTTGTCTATAGGCTTCAGGTAGCAATTCGTAGGTCCGAAGAATTACTTCCTCATAATTCTCAGACTCCTCCTCCTCCATGGACAACGTCGCATATGCCCGTTGTGCCTTCCCTTTTAACACACTTTGTAACAATGCCACCCACTGATCTTTGGGCCACTTCTGACTCACTGCCACCTTTTCAAAATGCAAGTAATAACTATCAACATCCGTCTCCTCAAATGGAGGTACTAACCTCAACTCCCGACTAACATTAAACCGCTCCTCTCGGTCTGACCCTTGAACTCTTCGCTCTTGCCTTAACTTCTCCATGTCCAAGTCATGTTGCCTCTGTTTCTCCTTCTCCTCATACTCTCTCTCCTTCTCAGCTCTCTCCCTCTCCTTCAAAGTCGGGTTTTGTGTAAATTCATCTACGTCCATCTTTGCTGGTTTCCTGTCTGGTTACCCGCACAACCAGATCAAAGTCTGGACTTATAGCCCGATTCACTGGCCCTCCAATTTGGTATCAAATCTCGAGATGAGGCCCCAATTTGTTACGAACCCCGTAACTGGGTCACTTACCAGCAAAGATAGAAGTGTCCATTGAAGTCTGATGATATTATTTTCAACAGTATTTATTAGCAAAAATATACAAAATAATATCAATGCGAATATACAGAGAATATATGTTAGCAATACTAAACCTAAAAGTGCGGGTATAATAATAATCAATAAGAAATAAGCTCTATCGTTGTCTCGGGGATAATGAATTGTCAGATGGAAATATAAAGTTCAGTTCAGTTCATGCAGGCTGCCATAGTTGTTTGTCAATGTGTTGCAATTGTTGGAGAGAGAGAGAGAGAGAGAGAGAGAGAGAACAGTAACAGCTATTATCTTGCCAACCTTCCTTTATGATTTTGATCCGTCGTTGTTGTGGCCATTCATGTATGACCCCTCCGTCCTTTAGCTAGACCATTCTTCCATGGTGGACTCGTCACCCAGGCAAGGGCCTCTTCCCATCCTGTCTCTTGCAAGAATGCTATCCCCTTCTCACAATTCCTCCGTCTCCGCCACATCTGCTCTCAGGATGGCTTTTCAGTCCAGGACGAAGGAGATATCTTTAAAGAAAGGGTCTTCCCTTCTTCCACCATCAGCTTAGCTCTCAAGTGCATCTCTCCCATTTCGCACACATCTTCCCTCATCCCATCCTCCCACCACCACACTCGGGATAGGGTTCCCCTTGTCCTCACCTACCACCCCACCAGCCTCCAGGTCCAACGTATAATTCTCCGTAACTTCCTCCACCTCCAACGGGATCCCACTACCAAGCACATCTTACCCTCCACACCCCCTTCTGATTTCTGCAGGGATCGCTGCTTACGCGACCCCCCCCATCCCTTCCACCGATCTCCCTCCTGCCACTTATCCTTGTAAGAGGAACAAGTGCTACACCTGCCCTTACACTTCCTCCCTCACCACCATTCAGGGCCCCAGACAGTCCTTCCAGGTGAGGCGACACTTCACCTGTGAGTCAGCTGGTGTGGTATACTGTGTCTGGTGCGTCCTTTTATATATTGGCAAGAAAAAGCTTAGGCTAAGTCCACACTACTGGATAAATCCGTAACCGAAGTTTTTTCTCTTCGTTTTGACCCTCTGTCCACACTGAAACTGGATATTTTCTGAAACACCCTCCAGGGTGTGTAAATTTGAAAATGGCAGATTGCGCAGAAGAGTATGGACAGGATAACCGGAGAAATCTAAAAACACTGTAATGACGTGCCAGTGCAGATGGTTCATTTCATTGTTTTTTTGAATGCAACCTAACAATTTCAGAACAGACGGCAACGAGACTGAAGCCAGAAGAGTTAGAAATGTACTCACCAAATACTTAGACCCATACCTTACTGAATAAATAAGTATACTCACTTTGCCCTGTTTTCTGACCTTGCTCTGACAAGTACATGTTTTACACATGCAAGTACTTCTCGGAAAATAAATGTGTATCAGCCTAATGTAACATTGTATGGAAATACAAGATAACACTGATGTAGACATGTTTTAACCATTTAACAAGGTGCTTTATTAATGCAACAGAGTTAGTCAGTTTTTCAATGTTCGTTGTCAGCTGGGTCAGTCTGTCCATGAACTCCCTGTTGGTTGCCGCCGTACGCTCCAGTATTTGTTTTTATTTATTTTTCAGTCCTCCTGCACGAGAGCCAACAGCTGTCTGTCATTTTAAGTTTTTCTAGTCTGCAACTACACAAATCCACTCTTTCACGGCGAGATTCGACACCAAACACATCGCTTGTTTTCGGTGGATGTGTCCTGTGCATGTGCAGGAGGAGGTGATTCACTGAAATCTCCATTTCAATGTAGACAGAAATATTTTTTAAAATGCCTAGTGTGGACGCCTATCATTTTTACGTGAAACCAGCTTTTTCAAAATTATCCAGTCTAGTGTGGATGTAGTCTTAGGTTGGGTTGCTGCCTGGTCTGCAGTGTTCCACCACCATTTTGTGTATGTTGCTTGAATTTCCAGCACCTGCAGATTTCCTCATGTGTGGCGAATAATTGCTTGTTTCCTCAGGTAATTAAACCCTTTCATCGTAAAGCAAATACAATCTGCTGTAAGAACTCAAAGAGACAAGCAAAATTTATAACGCAAGGGGATGGTTGATATTTTGGATAAACTCTTTGCACCAGAGACATTTTCTTTTCCACTCTAGATACCATCATTTTTCAATCACATCTTTCCTTTCATCATAGACGTTCAACATTTAGCTTCTAATTTTACTTCATACTAGCCCACCTAGATCTCTTTGAACACCACAGCTAACTAAACTCTCACTCCTCAATAAATAACCTGCTCTATTTTATACATTAAAATTGACATCTTTGCAATGTTATTTTAGAGTATATTTGACTAATAAATAGCACACCTTGCTTTGAGTAGAGGCTCAATGATATTCTAGTTTAATATAATTGTTATTATAAAACAACGAGTATAGTAATTCAAGCATCACACACAAAATGCTGGTGGAACGCAGCAGGTCAGGCAGCATCTATAGGAAGAAACACTGTCGACTTTTCGGGCCGAGACCCTCTATCAGGATTTATAGTAATTAAAGTGATACCTTTTAAAAGATGTAGACCGTTTTGTCAAAACTGGTTTTTGTACACAAAATTAAAAATAACCATCTGTTTGGAATAATGGTGTACTTTATTTTCTTCCGAGCAAGTCATTGCCTCTAGAAAACTATCTTCCAAACTACGGGGAATTTAATACCTTCAAAAGTGAACCTTACAAGTACCATGTGGGACTTCTGAGTTGAGCATGGAGTGAGTAGGTGCATGTGAGTGTGGCTCCCGATTTTTATTGAAAATCTACTTGTTTATCTTTGCCATCTGCTCGAGATAACTGAATATTTAACATCGTGAACAACCCGGGACATTGCTGTACACTGACATGACAAATAAAATGCACCTTTGAAGTAAAACTGGGGGAAAAGACAGCGAAGCCTTGAGCAAGAAAGCTGATGTTACAGTAATGGTGCCGTTGCACATTACTGGGCCTGCGCCACCCAAAGACCCAGAGAGGCTTTGTTTAGTACTTCTTACTGACATGACGCAAGCGGCACATTCTGCCCTAAAAAGAGAACTTGAAGATGCCTTGTCACCAGTGAATGCTGCCATGGAGCAAATTATGTCTCATTACGAGTCACACAATGAACGCATTCGTGAGGTTGAAGATGGCCTGAATGATTACAGTGACCGACTGGCGAGCACCGAAGCCGCCATTACAGTGCTGCAGAGCGACAACCCATTTCTGAGGGGAAGCTAGATGACCTCGAAAATCGGTCGCAGAGATCCAATTTGAGAGTAGTCGGCATTCCTGAAAATTTGGAAGGTTTGGACCCTGTTAAATTTATGACCCGAGTTTTTTGACGAAGTGCTGGGGACAAATTTCTTCCCAAGGCCTCTCGTGCTTTCACGTGCTCACCGAGTCGGGCCTAAACCATCCGGCACCCCGAAGCCAGGCAAACGAGACCAAAAATGTTCCTCGTTCTCTTTCACTTCTTTCAAGATTAGCAACGCATTATCAACAGACGGAAGCAGAAGCTGTATTTCTGTGGGCATTGGGTGTTTTTCATGAAGATTCTAGTGCGGAGCTGGGGAGAAAATGAACAGTGTTCATGGAGGTGAAATCCCTGCTTTACAAGAGAGGGGTCAGGTTCGGCCTCTTGTATCCTGCTCGGCTCTGGATCTTCCTGAAGGTCATAAGCATTATTTCGAAACACCAGAGGCCGCCAAGGCGTTTTACCATTCGCGCTGGGGAGGAGAAGAATGAGAAGAGCAAAGACTTTTTTAGGTTATTCATGCAGCATTGAAGGAGCCTCCTGCCCAGGTAAACTGTTAATTTTCGCACTTCACTTCTTTGTTCATTTTTTCCAGTTTAATTTGCGGAATGCGACTGAAACCCAATATCCCTCGGGATCAATAAAGTACGTCTGCCTGCCTGTTGAATCGAACTGCTATGCTGCGGAATCTGATTAACAAAAACTTTCAACCAGCAAAATGCAAATATTTGGGATTTACCTCTCTAGGGCCTTTAGTTTCCTAGTTTTTTTTTGTTCTTAATGCTTTGCTTGACCTGTGTTAATTTTGGCCTATATTAAAGGTAGAATAAGTGTTGGTACAAATTTTAAGGAGAGAAGCCACATTAGATTAGATTGAAAGTTTGGGCTGTATGAGGATTGAGAGAAATGATTCTTAAGGAGTCCATTTAGAATGTGCTGACACAGAAAGAACGTGCAAAGCAACTTGCAGGGCAACATATAAACCAAATTGCAAAATCAGGATGAAACAATAGCTTGCTGATTAAAGAAGCGATACGGGTAACGGGAAGACATGCTTAACGGTTGAACAATAACGGTGTTAATGCGCTGAGGCTGATAAGTGGGCCAAAGGGTAATCACATTTGTAATTTTGTAATGAGATTAAGGAAGAATGTCTGCACCTCACATGGGTGCAACTCACAAAGTCGTAAACAAGTAGGGTATAAAAAACTGTGCAAAGTGTAATTCGGGACTCAATCTAGCAGGAGCTGGTTGGGTCCGACTCTGCAGACTCGAAAAGTAAAGTTTACCGTTCTGCAAATTGCTGAGACTCAGTGTGTTTCTGACAACGTGGGGACTCGTCCGGGATCCACACTCCGGCCGCGGTGGACACGAGGAAGGACATCGGAGACGGTGCACCCCGCCGAGTTTGGCGGTCCCTGACTCCCTGCTCGTCGCTCCGGCGCGGCTTGAGCAAGTGATATCCGGACAGCGCAGAGCGGTAAACGGGGAGAAGGGGACAGTACCTGGTTCTGGAAGTCCCCAGGACGCACCGGGTAAGTGCCTACTGTTGCAGTAGAAGGGTGCGGGAATAAGTAAGGACGGAGAAGACCGGGATCGCTACCCGGGGGTCCTCCTGATAAAAGTCCTTGGGACGCACCGGGTAAAGTGCCTACTGTTGCAGTAGAAGGGTGCGGGATTAAGTAAGAGCGGAATAAGATGGGCGGGTGGCTCTAAAAAGAAAGAGGAAACGGAAAGACCGAGACCATACCCGGGGGTTCCTCCTGATAGCCCCCTCGGTAGAATGTTTGAGAATTGGGGATGTGGAAGACTAAAAGGGAAACAAAAGAAAAAAATGATACAGTGCTGTTTAATTTGGTCGAAACAGCCGATAGAAAAACCTGCGGTCTGGTGGCCGCGGCTTGGGTCTGAGGAGGATTGGGTACGACAAGCCTTAAACATTTACGTTAATTCAAAACCAAATGTAAAACCGGAAGAAATTGCTTATGCTTTTTGTTGGGCTCCCTGGCCAGGAGTAACAACAAGGAGTTTTAAATTGGGCATTAAAGGGGAGCGGAAGTGGGGCCCACTCGATCATTTACCCCCTCCCTATGTCCAGCCTTCTGCGCCCCTTGCGGGAGCAGAGGGAGGACGTGAAGAAAGTGAAGGAACAGAAGAAATAGACCCGGAGAGGGATGTTAGGGAAAAAGCAAAGGCAAGGATCGAAACAAGGAGTGTGACAGGAGCAGATAAGAAAAAGAAAGACGAATTAAAAAAGGAAGAGGTACAGCTGTGTCCCCTTCGAGAGGTTCCAATGGGAGGAGAACGGGGAGGAACAGGATTTGTAAACGTCCCTCTGACAAGTACCGAAGTACGAGGATTTAAGAAAGATATGAAAACTTTATTAGAAGATCCGATGGGACTGGCAGAACAGTTGGATCAATTCTTAGGACCTAATGTTTACACTTGGGAAGAAATGCATGCGATTATGGGAACGCTATTTTCTGCACAAGAGAGGCAAATGATACGACAAGCTGCAATATCAATTTGGGGAAGGGAACAGCCGAATGAGTTCAGTGTGATAGATCTAAAAGATGCCTTTTGGAGTTGCCCGTTGGAGGAAGGTAGCCGAGATATGTTCGCATTTGAATGGGAAAATCCCTTCACTGGGCGGAAGAAGCAACTCCGGTGGACCGTCTTGCCCCAAGGGTTCACGGAGTCCCCAAACCTATTCGAACAGGTATTGGAGCAAGTATTGGCTGGATTCCATTGTACCGAAAAGAACCAACTATTACAGTATGTCGATGACCTACTGCTATCGGGACCAGCAGAGGAGGTAGTGCGAGACGATACTATAAGACTCCTGAATTACCTAGGAGAAAAAGGATTGCGGGTGTCCAAGAAGAAACTGCAATTTGTCGAGAAGGAAATAACATATCTCGGACACAGAGTCAGTAAAGGGCACCGCCAAATAACCCCAGAAAGAATAGCGGGAATAACTAAAATACCGCTTCCCAGGACAAAGAAGGAAATAAGACAATTTCTGGGCTTAGTGGGCTATTGCCGGATTTGGATAGAGAATTATACCTCCCTGGTGAAGTTTATGTACGACAAATTGGCAAAGGAAGACCGGGGAATAATCAGCTGGACCGAAGAAGAAGAACAGAAGTTCAGGAAAATAAAAGGGCAACTAATTCGGGCCCCGGTATTAACACTGCCAGCACTGGAAAAGCCCTTTCAGCTGTATGCAACAAACATTAGGAGTTAGGAGTACTAACCCAAGAAAAAGGAGGAAAGCGGCAACCTGTGGCCTTTTTATCAAAAATGTTAGACCCGGTATCCCGGGGATGGCCGACGTGCATACAAGCCGTAGCGGCAGCAGCCGTACTAGTAGAAGCAGCACGGAAATTAACCTTTGGGGGAAGAATGACGGTGTATACCCCGCACTCCGTTAGCACCCTCTTAGCCCAAAAAGCTCAGAGCTGATTGACGGACTCTCGCATACTGAAATACGAAACCATTCTGATGGTCGGGGATGATTTAAGCTTTGAAAAGAACAATAGTTGTAACCCGGCACAGTTCTTATACGGGGAATCAACAGGGGAGGAAACCGAGCATAACTGCGTGGAGCTAACAGACCTTCAGACAAAAAGTAGGGAAGATCTACAAGAAGTTCCCCTAATTGAAGGCGAGGAACTATATATCGACGGCTCCTCCAGATGCATCAATGGGGTACGACACAGTGGATATGCTATTATAAACGGGAGGACTAGGGAGACGGTGGAGTCCGGCCGGCTCCCGGGTAATTGGTCAGCCCAGTCTTGTGAACTATATGCCTTGCAGAGGGGACTGCAACTGTTAAGAAACAAAATAGGCACTATATTCACCGATTCTAAGTATGCCTATGGAGTGGTACACACCTTCGGAAAGATTTGGAAAGAACGGGGGTTGATAACAGTCAGGGGAAGGGAATTAGCTCACGAACAAATGATAAGCATGACTCTGGAAGCTCTAACACTACCACAAGAAATTGCAGTGGTTCACGTTCCAGGACATCAACGAGGAACAGCCCCGGAAGCAGTAGGAAACCGGCTCGCAGATGAAGAAGCCAAGCGGGCAGCAATGGAAAAAACGGTCCGACTTCTAACCCTGATACCAATAAGGGAAGGGCTTAACAAACTACCAGTCTTCACCCAAGTAGAAATAGACGCTATGAGCCAGCTGGGAGCCCGACAAACATCAGAAGGCGAGTGGAAGACCCCCGACGGACGGCAAGTACTGAATAAGGAAGTAACTCGTCATATACTGCAACAACTACACCAACAAAGCCATTGGGGAGTGCAAGCTATGTGCGACACTATCCTAAGGGACTATGTTTGTAAAGGGATATTCACACTAGCTCAACAGGAGGTGTGGGGCTGTTACACCTGCCAAAAGGTAAACAAGAAAATGATGCGTTTCACCCATAAGGGGGGACAAACACTAGCCGTCCGACCGTTCCATCGGATCCAAATAGACTTTACGGAACTACCACAAGTTCAGAGATGGAAGTACCTGTTAGTAATTGTGGATCACTTCACTCGGTGGGTGGAAGCATTCCCAACCACTAAAGCGGACGCCCCTACAGTGGCACGGATCCTATTAGAAAATATAGTCCCGAGATATGGAATAATGGGGTCTATTGATTCAGATAGGGGAACACACTTTGCCTCAAAAACACACCAGCTAATCTGTGACGCCTTAGGAATCCAGTGGAAGCTGCACACCCCCTGGCACCCTCAGAGCTCAGGAAGAGTTGAGAGGATGAACAGTACTTTGAAGACGCAATTGACAAAACTAATGATGGAAACCAAGCTACCCTGGACCAAGTGTCTACCCCTGGCCCTACTAAGAATCCGCACGGCTCCTCGAAAAGATATAGGAGTATCCCCTTATGAAATATTGTTTGGCCTTCCATATTGGAACAAGGTGGAGGGCTATCCTTCCCTGCAAGGGGGAGATGTCTTTGTAAGGGACTATTTACAGACACTGTCTCGTTCTTTTGCAGAATTGCGCAGGAAGGGGTTACTCGCACAAACCCCACCTCTGGACTTCGCACTCCACCGAACTCAGCCCGGTGACTGGGTCCTGATTAAGACTTGGAGGCCAGAGAAGTTACAGCCGCAGTGGGAAGGCCCATTCCAGGTGCTACTGATCACCGAAGCCGCAGTAAGGACAAAAGAAAAAGGGTGGAACCACGCCGCGAGAATCAAGGGACCCGTAAAGCCCGAAGAAGGTGCAGAATGGACTTGCGTCCAGGGAGAAGACCCGATGGTGCTAAAGCTCAAAAGACGGACAGAATGAACTTTGGGACTGTAATGTATATACTGCTATTGTTGAGAAGCGCTGAAGGGGGATGTGATAAGTGCAGGACGACGGTAAGGGTGGGCATGACGGTTTTTCCAGGGTCCTTTGTATCACACTCGCATGTAAACGAGAAATGTTATGACTACAACAAAAAGGAGGCTGGTGGCGAACCGCTTTAGGGGTTATAGGAGGGGGATTGATGGTCCTCCTTCTGCTACCATGTCTAATCCCCTGCT
Source organism: Hypanus sabinus (assembly GCF_030144855.1). Classification (NCBI taxonomy): domain Eukaryota; kingdom Metazoa; phylum Chordata; class Chondrichthyes; order Myliobatiformes; family Dasyatidae; genus Hypanus; species Hypanus sabinus. The sequence goes on from NW_026779021.1 coordinate 456,024, forward strand.
TGCGGGAGCTAGTAGCTCGGGTGGCAAGACAAGTCATGCAACCAGGGGCCCCAGCTGATCCTGTTCAGGTACTCCTACAAAGGGAAATAGAGCTAGAGGAAGAAGCCTATGTAAACCCGTGGCAAAAGCCCAACTGATAGCACATTCTAAAAAGAAAAAGGGTGGATTGAGAGAAATGATTAAATTAAAGACGGTACTTAAGGAGTCCATTTAGAATGTGCTGACACAGAAAGAGCGTGCAAAGCAACTTGCAGGGCAACGTATAAACCAATTTGCAAAATCAGGATGAAACAATAGCTTGCTGATTAAAGAAGCGATACGGGTAACGGGAAGACATGCTTAACGGTTGAACAATAACGGTGTTAATGCGCTGAGGCTGATAAGTGGGCCAAAGGGTTATCACATTTGTAATTTTGTAATGAGATTAAGGAAGAATGTCTGCACCTCACATGGGTGCAACTCACAAAGTAAACAAGTAGGGTATAAAAAACTGTGCAAAGTGTAATTCGGCACTCAATCTAGCAGGAGCTGGTTGGGTCCGACTCTGCAGACTCGAAAAATAAAGTTTACCGTTCTGCAAATTGCTGAGACTCAGTGTGTTTCTGACAGGGAATGCTTTGTAAGTTTTTTGTTTGGTAGAGCCTGCAATCATCCTCAGTTGGGAGGTAGATCTAGGTTTAGGGGGTTAATTGGGTTTATTTGTTTGTGTAAAGGGGTGGAGGGAGTGTTTTGGGGGAATTACCATTCTTTAGTGTGTTACGGATTGGCCAGAATTTCTTTTCATTGTGCGTTATTGTGTGCAGCTTGTGCCCTTGCACTGTTTTGGATTGTGGGCCCTGTGTGACTTTTGATACGGTTAACATGAGTGCTGCTGACGGAGGCCATCCTGTGAGGTTTATTTCTTGGAATGTAAAGGGGCTCAATGGTCCTGTTAAAAGAGCTAAAGTTTTCTCTCTTCTGAAACAATTAAAATAATTATTTCTACAAGAGACACATTTAAGAGTGGAAGACCTTAATAGACTCTGTACAGCGTGGATTAGTCGGGTTTTTCACTCCAAGTTTAATAGCAGGTCCTGGGGGGGGGGGGGGTAATATTAATCACCAAAAGAATGCAGTTTACACCTTCTGATGTAATCAGTGACCCTAATGGTCACTTTATTATAGTCTCTGGATCTCTCTTTCAGATATCTGTCATTTTGGTAACTGTTTATGCCCCTAATTGGGATGACATCCACTTTGCAAATAAGGTTTTGTTATTGATACCTAACCTGAATACACACCAGCTAATCTTTTCAGGACATCTGAACTATGCTATTGACCCACTGCTTGATTGGTCTAGCTTAAGGGAACATCTTCTGGTATGGCAAAGGCCTTCTCGATGCAACAAAATGGTTATATAGATCCATTGAATCCATCAGTTAGGCAATTCTCTTTCTTTTCTCATGTTTACCACTCCTATTCCAGGCTAGACAACTTCTTCATAGATAGCTCCTTGATACCAATGATTAGACAAATTGAATACACTGCTATAGTTATATCTGATCCCTCGCCCATGAAACTAGACCTATGTTTTCCTTTAAACATTAGAGAACAGCCTTTGTGGAGACTTAACCCCTTTTTGCTTTCCAATGAGAAATTTTGTAGTTATATATCGGCTAACATTGACACATTCTTTGAGACTAACAAAACTGAGTCGGTATTGTACTCTTTACATTGGGAAACTTTAAAAGCTTACTTGAGGGGTCAAATAATACACTTCACATGCCAATAAAGAGCATAGGAAGGGAATGCAATCTATTTTGGACCTGGATAGGCAATATTCTGAAGCATCCACTGCGAATTATATAAAAGCTGGGCTGATCTGCAAACAAAGTTTAATCTTCTGTCTACAAACCTACCAGAACAACTAATTCTTAAGACACATGGCCTCTATTATGAATATGGTGACAAGGCGAGCCGGCTTATGGCTCATCAGTTGAAGCATCAAGCTGCATCACGACTTAGTCCCCGGATAAGAGTCGCGCACCAAAACTTGACAAGCAATCCAAAAGAGATTAATAACATCTTTGCAACTTTTTATTCCTCTCTGTATACCTTAGAGTTTCCCTCAGATATAACAAATATGGAACGTTTTTTTAGATAATTTGGAAATACCAACTCTTGAACTAGAGGAGGTGGAGAATTTAGATTGGACCCTTGGGCAGGAAGAGATTAATAATGCCATTATGGCTATGCAGAGTGGCAAGTCCCCAGGTCCTGATGGTTATCTGATAAAATTTTATAAGGAATTTAAGGATAAGCTCATACTGGTTCTTCTAGAAGTGTTTCAGGAATCTTTGGAGAACTATTCCTTACCTCCTACTCTTTCACAGGCATCTATTTCACTACTTCTTAAAAAGGACAAAGACCCAACTCAATGTGGATCATATCGTCCAATCTCACTTTTGAATGTGAAATCGTCACTTTTTTTATTATCCATAGACTGGCTGATGTGGTTTATTCACCCAGTGATTCTCTGAGTCCAGAGGTTGTTATCTCCTTGGACATTTGATAGAGTGGAGTTGGTATACTTGTTCAGTGTTTTGGAGAAATTTGGATTTGGCAGAATATCTGTAGCCTGGGTTAAGCTAGTATATCATTCGCCTTTAGCGTGTATACAGTCAAATTACTTTCTATTTCCCATTAACACGTGGCACTCGCCAAGGCTGCCCGTTGTCCCCTCTTCTTTTTGCAATTGCAATTAAGCCTATTGCACTGAAGTCAACTACATTGTTTCAAGGTGTTAGGAGGGGGACATGGAACACCGTGTATCCCTATATGCTGACGACCTCTTACTTTATGTTAGCGACCCTGTAGGTAGCAGTCCTGCTATTGTGTCATTATTAGGTCAATTTGGAGCCTTTTCTGACTATAAATTGAATTTACTAAAAAGCAAATGCTTTCTCATTAATAACTTGGCCCTACAGATCCAACAGGTATCTTTGCCTTTTCCTTTATGTCAAGATGGTCTTGTATACCCAGGAATACACGTTACTCGCTCTTTTACATCTCTGTTTGAAGCTAACTACAAGCCTCAGGTTAGCCAAATGAAGGCTGATTTTGAGAGGTGGCTCAGTTTACCCCTTACTATATCTGGGAGAATTCAATGTGAAAATGACTAACTTCCCAGATTTCTTTACTTGTTCCAGAGCTTGCCAGTTTTCTTATTGTTATTTTTCATATCAATCAACCAATTTATAACCTCTTTTATTTGGGAAAATAAATTCCCAAAGGTTAATAAGTGCATTCTCCAAAGAGGTTGTGACGTAGATGTAACAGGCCTTCCTAGCTTTATTCACTATTACTGGGCATCGAACATTCATAAAGGTATTATTCTGGCTTCACCTCCTCATCTCTGCCAGCTTTAGTGTATTTTTCCTTACCATTGAAATCCTCTCAATTCACATCTAAACCGGTTCTGTTCTCCTCCCTCAAAATTTTTAATCAATTTCACTGCCACTATAAGTTCACATCAGCTTCAGTTTTGGGTCCCTTTCATAGAAACCATCTATTTCTTCCCTCCACAGTCAATTCAATTTTTAGACAATGGGGTTTGAACGGTTTTATGCGCATTAAGGATTTGTACACTGGTAATACATTAGACAGTTTTGATAAACTGCACAGTAAATATAACCTTCCGCATAAAAAATTTTTAAATATCTGCAGATTCGCCACTTTGTCAAGGTAAAGTTTCCCTCTTTTTCTGATCTACCACCTGCTATGTTGTGGGAAAAACTCACTCTTAGCTTTAATAATAAAGGGCTGATCTCTGTACTATACTCTTGGCTGATGTCTTTGGGAGTTCAAGATTTATACAAAACTAAGACTAGGTGGGAGGATGACCTTGGTATGGATCTGGCTGAGGAATATTGGGCAAAAGCATTGAATAGGGTTAATTCCTCGTCATCGTGTGCTAGACTGGGGCTCATACAATTTAAAGTTTTACAAAGAGTACATTTAAGTAAAGCCAGGCCTGATGACTTATATGTAGGACAGATGCTGGCTGTGACAGGTGTTCCTTCTCTCCGGCTGGTTTAGTGCATGCATTCTGGTCTTGCCCTTGGCTTGATGGCTATTGGGCACTGGTTTTTAAAATTATCAGTGAGGTTTTGGGAGTGACTGAGATCTTGCCTGCTTATATCTGTATTTGGTGTGGCAGCTGATGCTTTGGGTTTAAATGCAAACCAGTCGGACATCGTTGCATTTACATCGCTTTTGGCCTGTAGGAGAATCTTGCTGGTCTGGCAATCTGCCACTCCCCCATCTGCTGCTGCTGTTTGGTTAGAATTTTCTGAAATTAGGTAAGATTTAATTCACTTGGAGGGGATCTGTGAAGAAGTTCTATTCAAAATGGGGACCTTTCTTGTCAGATTTTGGGAGTCTTAAGGATTTACCTACTAATTGAGGACATTTTAATGTTCTTGGGAAGTTGCCTCCCTTTTAACATGCATATGGTTTTCCTCACAGGGTGGTTGATGAATTGTAAAATGAGTGTATTCTGGATCATCTGACGTGTTGTAGATGTGTGTGGGCCTTCGTCTTGCAGTAGTGAGGGGGTATGGCTGTGAAATGTCCATACTTGTATTTGTGAAGTGTAGTACTGTAAATACATTAGCTGCCGTGGTATGTTCAGGGAGGGTGGATGAGGGGAGTTTTGTTTAGGGGTAAGATATAAAAGCAAAATGGAGGAAAATATAATCCATTATGTATTCTGTATTATATCATTCCTTCATTAAAAATATATTTTTAAAATGAAAAAAAGGAAAAAACATACCATGTGGAGAAAAATCACATTTGTTCAGAAGGGGAAGTAAATATAACTATGAGATCTACATTTATAAAAGATGGTCACACCATCCTAGTTTCCAGTGCCTCTCTTCTTTACCCCAGTCATTTGATTTTTATCAGTTAAAAATGTGAAATTATGATTCAATCTATTTTCCAAGATGCTGTAAATTGGGCACCAAGGTATGCTGACACATAGGCAGCTTGCGCTGATAATCAGACCCCTAAGAATAAATAAAGCCACCTTAAATATTAGTCAGCAGCTTAACTGTTTATATTAGCGATAAAGCAAATTTCCATCATCTTAGAAGTTGAAAAATTGAATTTGCGTTGTGTATGTCTGAGCCATGAGGAAGGATAAGAGATTGGGGCAAGATGGTTAGCTTGACTATTACAGCTTGGGGTGTCATTCACGAGCTCAGTCCTAACGCTGCCTGTAAGAAATACGTAAATCTTCCGCTTGTGCATCTATGTGTTCCTATACCTCATTCCAAAGACATCTTGGTTAGTAGGTTAATCGATAATTGCAGCTGTACTATGATTATTTTATGACAAGTGTAGTCCACTGCAGCAGGATGATGCTAAACAGAAGTTAAGATTTCACATTCACTTTAAAAGTAACGATATAAACCAATAAACGGGATTTACACCAAAGCTCTTAGATATGGCATACATAATGTGAAACTATTTTCTGAATGTACGACCTCTGCTATCTACACACCAATAAAGTTAAAGACCTTCAGGTGACCAGCAGGAAATGACGAGGAATGATATTACATTCCACAATGTGTCAATCCAATTGACGCATTTTATCACCAGTTCAAGAGACATGTTTTGCATTGTGCTACTTAATTTCAAATTAACTAATTCTCCCTCACTGCGAAAAATTGGCAAGATGATTTCAAGTCTGTATTACCTACAATATTCTTGCAATGCTCCCATGCTGCACGTACCTCCATTTTTGGAATACCAGAGATAAAATGAAGGAACTTGTTGCTTTGGTTGCCTGTAATTTAGGTACATTATTCCACTGTAACACCTCCATAATTAAAATATCTAGATACATCCTCTGTGTACTCTGGTGAAGGCAAGTCACTCTAGTCCAGTAACATCAGAGATCAACTCTGAAATGTGGGGTAAAGAGTAAGAAAAAGCCAGCCCACATAAAATACACAAAATATATTTAAAGTATCTCCAATGATAAACTGGACACATTTATTAATTAAACTATCACTTAAATAAAAAAAGTGCATAGAAAATTATGCTTAGAAACATTTTTACAATATACATTTTTACATTCATTGTCTAGCATAGCTTTGTTTTCCTTAATTAAAATTACCTTCATTACCATATTCTTTAACACAGATCCAATAGTAAAGACAAAATTTTACAATGAAAAATAATCATATCATGTAAAAAATAACAATTTACAGGAATGCAAAAATGAAAAAATTAAAGGACATAATTAACCTCCTCATGAATAAAACATAAATTTCTCAATTAAGGTTTGCCTGAACCATAACATCTTACATCTACCCCATCTTTGTGTAATCATCTCAAAGAGATTCAAAAATAAATTTACATTAACAGAGAAATATACAAATAAATTTAGTTCTGTTCTGGTAAGGGTATTAGGTAAGAGAATCATGTCACAAGGAACAGAATTGTACAGACATGATATGTACCCCAATTTAAACAAAAATAACTTAAATACTGTACTTCCCATCCAGTAACCCTGTTGTCAACTATCCATTGAGAAAATTTTTAAAAAAGAGAAGTGTTTAAATATCTTAAAATTTTGGGTATCACCAAAGCATTAATCTCTGTAAACAATCACTATCTCCCATTTTTTTTTAACTAAGATCCAAAACTCTGTATTTAAAACTAAGACATAATGGTCTCTGCAAATTTATCATAAGCATTGTTTGGTTTGAAATTGTTACTAAATAGATGAGAACCAGCCCTTCAAGTTAACCACTTCTTATTCACATGGAATTATATATTTAAGTTTTATCATAAGTCATTTATAACTATTGCATTAAGTTCACTCATTAAAAAACTACATTCATCTTTAAACTGCTATGTCCTACTGTTACATTGCAAAAGATACTGTTACAATTCTCAAAGCAATACTATAGTCTCCCTTGTCTGTTGCACAAGGGTTTGAACACAAATTGTTCCACAGTGACCAGAATTAATTTTCCACCTTGTGTGGAGCCCTCCAGTAAAGAAAGAACAGTGACTGTTAAGAAAGTGGAAAAAGTGTCACTTGTTGTTAATTGCTAATGACAGTTACAGACTTGTTCCCAGGTCTGAATGTTCTGGAACCCAAGTAGAATCCATTTAAAGTGAGGCAACACCACAACCTCGAGGCAAAAAAACAAACCTTTCTATAAAGAAATCAACTGTACAGAATGATCCCTACAAAATAGTTCAAGAGGCCAACAGCAGTGTAAGTATAGTTATTTTACAAAACTTTTGGTGCTTCAACTGAAGATCAAGCCTCATGACTGTTGTAATGAATGCACTTGGTATCCCTGCAAATAGTTTTGACAGATACATGGTACATTAAGGAATCACTTTGCCTTAGGAGGATCATCTTGCTACTGCCATTCATGAATACATAATTAGCACTCCGTGTTTATAATCATCAATCTCAAAAATGAGGCCACATTGACCGAAATGGCTTTTTATTCAGTTGCGATATCTCCGTTCAGAAATTGGAGTGAAAATTATGTGGAAAATGTCATTCATGAGCATATATATTCTGAAAAGTAATTTTAAGTTCCATTTCATTAGTCTAACTTACTTACTTACTTACTCAGGAGAGGGGACAGAAGAGCAAAAACCCTCATAATTTTTGTAGGGCTTTCAATATCATACTCTACTGCTGTCTGTAATCAAAAGGGTGGCGAACTAGTTCCAAAGGGGGAATGACAAATAACAAGAACTCCACTGAATCATCTGTTGCTAAGAAGCAAGGCTTTGGTACAGATACTCTGCTGTGTTATTTCAGTTATTTATTTCTTAAATGCTACCTCCTATCTTTTATTCATCTCATTATTTTTAAATACAATTATATTCAAGTTTTCTCTATTTCCAACAGTTTCAAATTTATAAATTGCTGCTTGGAAATAACATCTACATTAATTGTTGTTCAGTGTTTTAACTTATTACCCATAATCTCTATACAAATCCCACTATGAACCAACTAGACAAAGAGTACTATTTAAAATCTATGAATTTCTAAGTTGAAACAAATTGCAAAAAGCATTTTTTTTTGGAAGAATGAAGAGTCAACCTAAAGGTTCACCACTCCCTGCTTCTGAATGGATCACTACAGCTTTTCATGAAATGGCACATAAAGAGGATTTATGTTTGGGAAGGGTAAGGACTACAGAGCCAAATGGCTGGGACCCACACTCAAAAATTAACACTGCATTTTTTAAGAATACCAACGGCTCCATCTTTAAAAATCTTGTTAAGCCTCTTGTAATTTGAGCATGAGGGGCCTTGTTTTCTGAGAATAGAGTAATTCTGCTCAGGGTTGATGTACTATTTTTATTTAATGCAGCATTCTTACTAAATCAATGTGGAAACAAGGAAGGTGAACAAGGACTTTATAAAGATACAAGAAACATCATTATTGCTAAACTAGTCTTTTGAATGGGAAACCACTTATGTTTACTTAAAATGTTAAGGCAGACTCATTCTTAAATCCACTTCAGGCACCTAGTTATAACCCATGGATTTAAAATAGCGCTAACAATATCTGATCATTGTTTTCATCAATATTTTAACTGAGACAACTTGTTGCTTCATATATTCCTTCAATGATTTAAAGTGAAAAGTTAGCACAACATACTGTAATTGTTATATGGTTATATAAAAAGAGCAATGTATCAGTAATAAATAATTAACAGATTTTCCCCTTTTTGAAATACCCTACAGCTTAGAAAGTTGAGCATGCTAGGAATTGCAGAGCAAATTATACACTGCTTATCAAGGTTTCTTTTCTGTCATGAAATCTGCCTGTAGCTCTTGGCAACAATGAAACTTAATTAAAATAATGATAAAACAAATCTTTCAGCTAGATATCATTATTCATCCATCCAGTTATCAATAGCACAGCATATATTTGTCTTCATGAGGTCAGAACTACTCACCCCCCACCTATACCACCCATCCATTTAAAACCTCATTACCTGAACATTAGCACCACATTAAGACTGGGTGCCTTTTTGCACTGTAGGTATGCTGCCCTGGTGATTCAATCATGTACTAGTACACTGTCCTTCATTAGCCATCTCTATCCTTTCCTATGGTAGGGTTAATACCCGTTTGTGGATAAAAACTGATATTGTAGCAACAAAGAACATGATCCCAAAAGGCAGTTATTAGAGATGTCATTAAATAGTAGCAGCAACTAAATGAATATAAAAAGAAAAAAACTCCAGTACTTGTGCAGATGTGTAACTGAATAGAATTACCAAGAGAAAGAAAGTTCTGATAATCTTCCTTCGATCAGCTTGCTTGGCTGTAAATTATTACTGAGGAGGAAAACAGAAATGAAGGGTGGGAGATTTAACAATGGCATTTTTCAATTTGAACAAAGTTTGTGCTCCTTTAAATGAAGTATAACATCCTGATTATCCATTTTGGAAAAAATGTGAACCTAAATAAAAGAGCGAACATATCTTTGATCAGGATAACAGAATACATGAGATAGAACTACAATATGAATTTTAGGAATCATGAAATACAGCTGTAACCTGACAAACAGGATACATTATTGTACAAACATACTAGGTATTGCACTATGCAAAGAATGGGGAGGGGGTGCGTTGAAGTCTTTAAAGACACTTCCAGAAACCTCCCTGACATGCATTCATTTCGTCAAAAAAATTGCCCGTTTTCCAGGGATCAGCAATTCTAGCAGTTAATATTTTTAATCATGAATTACACAAAAAAAATTTCCTCTGAGGAAGTATGCCTCCAAACTTATAATTCAGTATAATTCTGATTGTTATTTTTTCCAACTTTCTAAATCAGTGATTGTTCACTACACTGATAGACTTAAGCTTTTAACCCTGTCAATATTCATCTATGTGCCATTCGATATTCCAGTAGTAATAACATTTATGAAATTAAGAATGACTTTTTGCAGGTTTATGGCAAGTTTGGATTTTATTAAGGTTAGATAGAGATTTTTAAAATCTACCTTCCGTAGTTATCCCATCTTCACACAATTAAGGTTATACATTATTTCTATTGATCTGGAAACATCAATAAACAAACAAACCATAAATTTATATGGTTATATTGCTGAAAGGCTCGATTTTTCCTCCCCCATTACTAATCCATGAGTACCATTTAAAGTTTAAGAGTCTGATCATGAATTAGTACATTTTGCATAGCTCATGGACTTTAAACAGGCAGTGTAATTATCAATACCAGCTAGGTGTACAAAACACATGCAGTTTTCAAGACTACTAATTTGAGTGCACATGAGCAGCTCTTTACTATCAATATGGAGGTCTATATTTCAGAGTAATATTCCTTTCTATAGATGTTGCCTATCCAGTTGAGATCCCCCATCACTTCCTGTGTTTTGCTCGAAAGTCCCAGTATTTGCAGAATTTCTTGTGCTTATGGTTAACATCTTTCCATTAGACTCCATAAAGCTTTGAAAAACTTAGCAAGTGCAGTAGTTACTAGACGAAGGAAAAAATTTAATGAACCCAATAGGCCGAATTTCAATCCTTTTTCTGCCAATCCAAATGACTCAGAGTCCAATCAATGTCTTACAACCTTAAAATCTGAGATAACTGCCACAGGAAAGGAATGAATTTGACAGATCGGAGTTACTGTAAGGGACTAGACACCTTCTCAAAAGCTGCACAGATACTGTCATGATCCTCCTTATCTTCCTTACCATCCTTATAGCAGTTCTCCTGTTGAGCACTGGACAAGTTTATGAAAACATTCTATTTCCTATATTCAAAATTGCAAAGAACGATCTACTCCCAGGTTAAAATCTTTAGGTCAAAGATTAACTCTGTATTCTCCTTGTATTTCCTCTACTTTTCTGGTGCATTAATGTTAAAGTGGTTACTTTTTTGATTAGTTTGATCTTAACCTTTGCCTTTCAGAGATGAGATTCAACTTACTACCTGCTAATTCCATATAAGTTTGTTGTTCTTCTGCTATAATTGACTGTAAAATTTATTTTACTCAGGATCGTTGCCTCTCAACCACAAAACTGTATATTTTTGGAATGGAACAGGCTGCAACAGGTTAACACACTAATGTGCACTTCTCTAATTATTCACAGTGATTTTTTGAAACAGGTTTGTATGCAGGAAAACACTTAAATAGTATTTTGCCACTAGTGTTCAAGAATACATTGTTTCACACTGGAGTCCAAGAATCCGAAAATTTTCATTCCTGAATTTTTATTTCCCCCTAGTAACCCTATTATATCATGGCAGTCACTCATTAAGGATTTTTGCAAACCCCCCACAAGACTTAATCAGTTCAAGAACTTCCTGCATTTCTTTGCTCCACAGTTACACGGAAGTTTGTTGCTAGCATCTTCAATTGGGAACTTGTAATCATATGTCAGCTCTTCACCTTGGAAGATCTTTCGTACAGCAAAAATAACAATGTGCTTTTGCCCATCCACATTTATCACACGGGAATAACAGTTGGGATCACAAGAATGGTTGATGAAACGAGCTGCATTTCCATGCATTGTGGCATCCACCACCTCATAATCGTCAATACGGAACATGTAGCAGCCAATCCCCTGTGAGTGAAACATAAAAGCAGAAAACAAGTTACTGAAATATTTGCCATTGTAAGTAAATGGCTTTCCCACAACTATATATTAACACCTCTGGTACCTTAATTTTATCATTGTACATGACTAAGTGTCAAATCTAGGTTTGATTTTGGTCTCACTCGTATCAGTCTGATTCAAATATGTTTAAGTTGTCACATTCACATACCAAAATATACCGTTATTAAACAGCACAATTGCTACCTTATCCAAAACAAAAGATGAAAGGTACAAACACGAGGAAATCTGCAGATGCTGGAAATTCAAACAACAACACACACAAAATGCTGGTGGCCTGCTGTGTTCCACCAGCATTTTATGAAAGGTACAATATAATTTGGTAAAACTTAATAGACTGTGCACATCTAAAATATTACAAACTTCAAATCACTAGATAAAATGCAATACAAAAATTACAAAAACCCCACACAAAAACAAATCCAGGCAAACTCATTTAATGATTAAACATGCTGAGATACCAACAAAAAATGTCCTTTTAGTCCATTATCTAAACAGATGGATATCTGAATGGTAAATGCACTTTCTTCACTATGGAACTAGACTCAAAACCAAGTTTCTGATCATGACCGGAATCAAGGAACTAAGAATGCATATCTGCCCTTCATGACCCAGCAGTGGTGCTGAAAAGATATTTTACCTTTTGCTTTAAAGTAATCTAAGCATTTCTTGAAATCAGTATTTACAACTCTGCCAAAAATTTCAGGAACTATTGACTGTGAAAATTATAGAACAAACAGTCTTACGAGTCACATAATAAAGATGTTGTTGAAAATTGTTCTGAGTCAAATTAAAAACAATTTAAGGCCAGAAACTTCTAAAGTGCAATATGGGTTTATTCAGGATAGAGGAACTAGAAACGCAATTTTCATACTATGAGTGCTTTCAGAAAGGGCAACTGAATATCAAAATGATTATATTTTATTGATTTCACTAAAGCATTCCACAAAGTGCAAAATATAACCATATAACAACTACAGTACGGAAACAGGCCATCTCGGCCCTTCTAGTCCATGCCGAACGTTTACTCTCATCTAGTCCCACCGACCTGCACTCAGCCCATAACCCTCCATTCCTTTCCTGTCCATATACTTATCCAATTTTGCTTTAAATGACAATACCAAACCTGCCTCTGACACTTCTACTGGAATCTCGTTCCACACAGCTACCACTCTTTGAGTAAAGATCCCCCCCCCCCGTGTTAGCCCTAAACTTTTGCCCCCTCTCAACTCATGACCTCTTGTTTGAATCTCCCCTTCTCTCAATGGAAAAAGCCTATCCACGTCAACTCTATCCCCCTCATAATTTTAAATACCTCTATCAAGTCCCCCCTCAACCTTCTATGCTCCAAAGAATAAAGACCTAACTTGTTCAATCTTTCCCTGTAACATAGGTGCTGAAACCCAGGTAACATTCTAGTAAATCTTCGCTGTACGCTCTCTATTTTGTTAACACCTTTCCTATAATTCAGTGACCAGAACTGTACACAATACTCCAAATTCAGCCATACCAATGCCTTGTACAATTTTAACATTACATCCCAACTCCTATATTCAATGCTCTGATTTATAAAGGCCAGCATACCAAAAGCTTTCTTCACCACCCTATCCACATGAGATTCCACCTTCAGGGAACTATGCACCATTTTTCCTAGATCACTCTGTCTTAACATTCTTCAATGCCCTACATTTACCATGTTATGTCCTATTTGGACTATTCCTACCAAAATGTAGCACCTCACACTTATCAGCATTAAATTCCATCTGCCATCACTCAGCCCACTCTTCTAACTGGCCTAAATCTCTCCGCAAACTTTGAAAACCTACTTCATTATCCACAACGCCACCTACCTTAGTATCATCTGCAAACTCACTAATCCAATTTACCACCCTATCATCCAGATCATTAATATATATGACAAACAACACTGGACCTAGTACAGATCCTTGAGGCACACCACTAGTCACTGGCCTCCAACCTGACAAACAGTTATCCACCACTACTCTCTAGCATCTCCCATCCAGCCACTCTTGAATCCATTTTACCACTTCAATATTAACACCTAAAGATTGAACCTTCCTAACTAACCTTATGTGTGGAACCTTGTCAAAGGCCTTACTGAATTCATATAGACAACATCCACTGCTTTACCCTCATCAACTTTCCGCTTTCCTTTCCAAAAAATTCAATGATCTGTCTAACATGACCTTCCATGCACAAATCCATGTTGACTGTTCCTAATCAGACCTTGTATCTTCTTTTAGCTTTTTAAATTTCTTTCTTAAGATTCTTCTTAAATTCTTTACATTCCTCGAGCACCTCATTTACTCCATGCTGCCTATATTTATTGTAGATCTCTCACTTTTTCTGAACCAAGTTTCCAATATCCCTTGAAAACCATGGCTCCCTCAAACTTTTAACCTTTCCTTTCAACTTAACAGGAACATAAAGATTCTGTACCCTCAAAATTTCACCTTTAAATGACCTCCATTTTTCTGTTTCATCCTTCCCATTAAAAATTGTCCCAGTCCACTCCTTCTAAATCCTTTCTCATCTCCTCAAAGTTAGCCTTTCTCCAATCAAAAATCTAAACCTTGGGTCCAGTCCTATCCTTCTCCATAATTATACTGAAACTAATGGCATTGTGATCACTGGACACAACATGCTCCCCAACACATACCTCCATCACCTGACCTATTTCATTCCATGACAGAAGATCCAACACTGCCCCTTCTCTAGTGGGTACCTCTATGTATTACTGCAAAAAAACTACCCTGCACACATTTTACAAACTCCAAACCATCCATCCCTTTTACAGTATGGGCTTCCCAGTCTATGTGTGGAAAATTAAAATCTCCCACAATCAAAACCCTGTGCTTATTACAGATATCTGCTATCTCCTTGCAAATTTGCTCCTCCAATTCCCACTCCCCATTAGGTGGTCTATAACACTCCACGGTAAGTGTTACTACACCGTTCCCTTTCCTCAATTCCACCCAAATAGTCTCCCTAGACGAGCCCTCTAATCTATCCTGCCAGAACACTGCTGTAATATTTTCTCTGACAAGCAATGCAACACCTCCCCCTCTTGTCCCTCCAATTCTATCACACCTGAAGCAACGAAATCCAGGAATATTTAGTTGCCAATCACACCCCTCCTGCAACCATGTTTCACTAATAGCTACAGCATCATATTTCCAGTTATCAATCCATGCTCTAAGCTCTTCCACCTTTCTTACAATGCTCCTAGCATTAAAATAGACGCATTTAAGAAATTCTCCACCTCTTCCTTTCTGTTTCTCTCTAACAGTACAAAGAACTTTACTGTTTTCTCTTTCTTCCTTCTCCCATACATCTGTTCCTACACTCTGGTTCCCCTTTCCCCTCATTATCTAGTTTAAATCCACTGGAGCCTCTCTAGCAAATCTACCTGCAAGAATATTTCTCCCCCTCTAGTTCAGATGTAAACCGTCTTGTCGGAACAGGTCCCATCTTCCCTGGAAAACTGCCCAATTATCTATAAATCTAAAGCCCTCTCTCCCGCACCATGTCTTCAGCCATGTGTTGATCTGCACTATCTATTTCTAAACCTACCTGCACGTGGCACTGGTAGCAATCCTGAGATTGTTATCCTGAAGGTCCTGTCCTTCAACTTGGCGCCTAACTCCCTAAACTCACCTTTCAGGACCTCCTCACTCTTCCTACCCACGTCATTGGTCCCTACATGGACCACGACATCTGGCTGCTCACCCTCCATCTTGAGGATACTGAGAACTCGATCTGAGATTTCGCGGACCCTGGCACCAGGGAGGCAACAGACCATCCGGGATTCTCAGTCTCTCCCACAGAACCTCCTATCTGTCCCTCTAACTATCGAATCCCCTATCACTACTGCTCTCCTCTCTTTTCCCTCCTTCCCTTCTGAGCTGAGGGTCCAGTCTCGGTGCCAGAGACGAAACCACTGCAACTTGTCCCTGGTAGGTCGTCCCCACCAACAGTATCCAAAACGGTATACTTATTGTTGATGGGAACGGCCAAAGGGATGCTCTGCTCATTCTGTCTATTCCCCTTCCCTCTCCTGACGGTCACCCAACCACCTGTCTCCTGACTCCTAGGGGTGACTATCTCCCTGAAACTCCTATTTCTGCCTCTGAAAAATTATTTCAAATTCTCGCTGAACTAAACATTGACGGAAGGGATCAACAAAATTTATATATAAAATGCTTCAAAATTTATACTGGAACCAAACGGCGGTGCTAAAAATTGATGATAATATAAGCAATTGGAGTGAAATTCAAAGACGAGTTAGACAGGGATGCATTGCCTCACCAGAATTATTTAATAACCATTGTGAAATGATTCTCAGAGAAATAGAAGACCTAGATAGGATAAAAATTGGAGATGTTAACATCAACAATATAAGATATACAGACGATACCACCCTAATAGCGAGTGCTGCTGAAGACCTATAAATCCTCCTAGACATAGCAGTACACACAAGTGCAGCTTTTGGTCTAAACATCAACTGTTAAAAAAAAACATATGTATGGTAATATCAAAACAGCAATATACTCCCAATTGCTAATTGTACATCAGTAACCAAGAGGTAGAACAAAAGACCAGCTTTAGTTAACTTGGTAGCTTTATATCACAAGATGCTAGAAGTAGAAATATAAGAATTGCCATTGCCAAAATCAACTTCCAAAAAACGAAACCCATTTTTACCGACAGACACATTTCTATGACAACAGGACTTAGGCTACTAAAATGTTTAATAATTCTTGCTGGTCAATTTTGCTGCATGCTTCCAAAACTATAACAACAGAACTCCAAAGAAACTTAGAAGCAACAGAAATGTGGTTTCTTAGAAGAATACTGAAAATATCATTTGGAGATAGGGTACCTAATGAGACGGTACTCCAACGTGCCCATACAAAAAGATCTTTAATGAGAACATTAAATGAGAGGAAACTTAAATTCCTGGGTCATGTCATCAGAAAGGGAGAAATAGAATGCCCTACATCACAAGGCCATATACCTGGGAAACACGGAAGAGGAAGGCAAAGAAAAAAATACATGGGTACTGTGAAAGAACTAACAGATCTAAGTGTGTGAGATATCATTTATGCTGCGAGGGAACATCTGATGTGAAGAGCCATGATCGCCCAAGTGTGTAACACACCAGGCACATGAAGAAGAAGTCGCCTCCTTATGGCTGTTAGATTTTCCACAGAATGGGAAACGCAGTCTACCAAACCTATGAAGCACAATAAATGAAAGCTGTCATCCTCTTTAAAATGTTTAAATCATAAAATCAATCACTCCCCCTAACTTGTCTTGGGCTGGGTGATGGATTAGATTTTTTTTAAAACTTTAAAATGTATCTGGGTTGGATCCCTCTTTGGATATTAACTTAGGCCTAGCAACTTTTACAATAAGAAACCCAGGATAGATGATATGATTAATGCCAGTCATAACAAGACCCATCTCCTCCACAAGACACACAAATTGGACAGACACAAGGAAATCTGCAGATGCTGGAAATTCAGACAACACACACAAACTGCTGGTGGAACACAGCAGGCCAGGCAGCATCTATAAGGAGAAGCACTGTTGACTTTTTGGGCCGAGACCCTTTGTTAAACTCAAAATGGACAGTTTTATTTTAACTTCCAAAATGTAGCCACATTTTCAGAATTTTAAAGCAACTTCCGTAACTGCAGGACCATGAGTTCCACAAAAATGCAGAAGTTGATCTGTTGTGATGCCCATGGTCTGGAATATATTGGCAATGCTTATTTACCAAGAATGATGCTGTGTCATACCCACCATTCTTGACTGACTAGTTCCTTGGAAATTTCCTGCACATAACAGCTGGTGAGGGAAGACTCTCTGATTGGTATTATGGATTAACTCCAAAACATAATACTAACGGAAAGAGAAGTATGAATCCAGTAACTTTCATTGTGTGTGTATATTTGTCAGTGTATATACTGTTATGATCCCAGCCCCCTCCTTTGTGAGAATCGCAAGAGCACCCGTCGAGGTGGGTGTCAGTAGACCCAGGAAGAGAGAGAGAGAGAGAGAGAAATGTGCCGAATTGCACGTTCCACCCAGGATGCAAAATAAGACGACAGTGACTATTGTCTCATGGAGACCACGTGAAAAGCCCTCGGGCAAGGTGGGCTGGTTGAGAGAGAGATTGCATCATCCCAACCTGAGTGACCCCTGCGACCCTGTGAGGAAGTATAAAGGAGGGTCTCAGGGGGACAGCCCCCTCAGACGCACCCAGAAGACACGAGAGAGTGATCCCGCAGCAGCGGGAAGCCATTCTGAAGGAAGCCATGTGCGTTAGATTCTGGGATTGGAATTTGTGGCTGGAATCACAGAAAACCGCTTTTAACTAACATCGGGGAGAGGAAACCAACGCTCCCCCGATTTCACGGAAGATTCATCAAGACTCGGCAAGTTCTTTCTCTTCTCCCCCAATCTCTCTCTCTCTCGGTCGCCCCACGTGAAACCCAGTGATTCCCAAAAGGTTGAAGCCTGCAGACTTCTGAGTGACTTTTATATTTCCAACGGACAATCTATTAACCCCTAGACAACAGTAGAGCTCACTTCTTAATGACGATTATTACCTTACCCGCGCTTTAGATTGAGTATTGACGATGTGCATTATCTGAATGTTTGTATTAACCTTACTTTTGTGTCCCTTTATAAATAAAAACGTTTGAAAATAGTGACATCAGACTTCAACGGACCTCTCCATCTTTGCTAGTAAGTTCTCCAGTTACGGGATACGTAACAATACATACATACCTATACATACACACATACTGTACTATAAAACACGACTACTACATAGACTTCCATAGCAAAGTACATGTTAAATCGTCCTATTCAATCCTAAAGATATAATCACTGTGGAGGATTTCTTACTGTCGAATCCCTTTCCTGACAAAGGGGATCACTCTGTTTGACAGGTGAGACTTGGCTGCGAAGCCATCTCAGCTTCTGCGGCCTCTTCTGTAGTGTTTGTAGAAGTTGACTGTGGAACTGCAGGAAGTGTTTCTAACAGTTTTGGACACTTTTCTTCTGGATGTGCTGGCATCCCAAACAGTGCATGACACGCTGCTCCAACTGCTGATCTATCCCAAGCCACCATTAAAGCTTTGAGCCAACTTTCATTTTGCCCAGGTGACCAGCATGTAGCTCCTCCAACACTTTAGTTATCAGCTTGGTTGCTACAACTCCTCTCAATCTCCACATAAGACAACCCCTGTCTGGGGCAAGTTCATACTAGCACTAGTAAAATAGGGGAACTGGAATTCCTGCTGCACTTTCCAGTCATTTTTGGTACCATGTAGACCTGAGATAGTGTGGGTCTTTTCTGGTTGAAACATTTTATAGACCAAGCCACACTCAATTTTTTCATGTTCTAAGGGAACATGATGCAAAGGCTTTGGGGCATTCTCTTCTATCACTCTTAATGTGTGATGTGTCTTCACTACCATAAGGCAAGGCGTCACAGGCAAGGAATACCGGATGGTGGATCATAATATGTGAATACAGTGTCTGACCTTACCATGACCTTTTGGAAAGTTAACTCTCACTGTTTTGCCTATCGCCATTTCTTCCTGATCTGTAGTAGTGACTTCAAGGGGTGGAGTACAGTAACCAGCTTTGGCAGGAACCTGGTATAGTGATTGACAAATTCTAAAAAGGTTATTTTGGACTCTTTTTCCATCCCCATCTCTAGTTAGGCCTTAGCTATGTCCGTTTTTTCTGAGGTGTTTTCCTCCAATATAGGTTGCAAAGATATCCTGTATCCTGCCCAGGAGGGTACTTACTGCTCTACTTTCAGTACTCTGCTCTCTGTCCATTCCCCTCTCGGTCCCCAACCCCCACTCCCACCTTTCTCTAACCCTCTCCCCACTCTCACACCCTCCCTCCTGCTCTCTATCTCCCCTTTCTCTCCCCCCTCTCATCCCCATCCCCTCTGTCTCCCCTCTACTATTAAATACACAAAATTTGGCAATTGCTTCTAAATTCCCCAGCTACTGAGATCCTAGTCTCGTGGGGTAGAGGCTGAAACAGGAGGGGGCTGTCTATCTCTATCATTATAAATAATTTGAAAATATGTGTGAAGCATGATGCTGTACTCAATTTGTAAACCATGGGAATATTGATACTAATGGTACTTCACAATAACAAGTTTATAAGGACAGAGCAGTTACCAGTAGTGCAAAAACATTTATTACAGGTAACTAAGACGATATAGAGGAAAGACTTCGAGTATACTAGGAAATGGATTATCAGACTATTGACTAAGACGTGAATTCTTCCAACTGAAATTCAAATATGCTTTTACGGTTTCGGCAACAACGCAAATATAGTATTTTACAGCAGAGAGAATGTCACTATTCTTTTCATGAAATTATTTAAGCAATATTTGCTTTTGGAGAAGTAAAAGCTGTAAGTAGAATGTCAAGGCTGTGACTCTCGAGGACTCTGAAGGAATAATATACTCAAAAATCGGTAATGGTAGGAAATGCACGACATTTAAAGAAAGTCTCTCCACAGCATCTCTGTTTCAGAATGCTTCGCCAGTATCATAACTAGATTGAAGATTCCATATTCTACCTGTCTCATAGGATAATGAATGTGCAATAAGTAAACCTCAGGCGCACGAATATCAAAAATGCAAAGTGATGTGAGTTAATAATACAAGATCAGCTGATTTATGTCACAAGGAAGCTGGTATGTTGCTGATGCTATAGTGTTATTTCAGAAAGGATTCATTCACTTGTAAAGAAACAAATCAATGATTCTGACAATGTCTATCCCCAAAGCAGTGGTTATAGTCTACCTGCACTAGAAACTCACCTTGCTGTCATAATATTTCTCTCGTTTGTCTGTGAGGATAGACCGAATGACAGTACCCGAATATTCGATGACCATCTCACCTGCATCAATGTTTCGCTTACAGAAAAGACCCCGTCCATGGATTGGTGACCTGCAGCATTTAGAAAGACAGAAAAAATAGAAGAGGGAATTAAGAAAAAAGTAAAGAGATCACCTTTTATTCTCAAAATTAAGCATGGAGGATGCTTATTTTTTTCTTAGAATGAAAACTAAAGATTCTTAAAAGTCTCTGAAGATTCATTAACCCTTTACTAACTGTAAAATTCCTATCAGGGTATGGGTATACCAAGGCTGGGTAATATGACAACCATTTACTTCTGAATACATCTTGAAAGTTCTGTCTCAAACTAGAGTATCTATCTACAGGTTGGCATCAAGTCCAATATTACTGATACAGTTGAACGAAAGTTTGTGAACCCTTTGCAGTTAATTGGTTTTCTGTATTAATTACTCATAAAATGTGGACTGACTTTTTTCTAAGTCACAATAATAGACAAATAGACAGATAATAGACAGAGAACACAATTGTACTTTTCATGCCCTATATTGGATATATCGTTTGATCATTCACAGTCCAGGCTGGTAAAAGTACAGTATGTGAACCTTTGTATTTAATAACTGGTAGAACTTCCATTATCAGCAACATCTTCCATTAAACATCTCCTGCAGCTGCTGCCGAGACTTGCTCAATAGTGAGGAGGAACTTTAGACCATTCCCCCGTAAGTTCATCAGTATTTCTGGGGAACTGTGGTGGCCCACACATGTGGGACTTGAACCGCCATCAGAAGCCACGGGCAGACATGTGATAGCGCGTTTGGAACTACCCACTCGGGGCGGACCTGGGGACAGTCTGACGTCACATCCGCCCTGCGGGTTTCAGGGACCCATGGGAGGGGAGACTTAAGTGCACAAGTTTGAATCAGTAAAGTCATTCTGAGTTCAGCTCTTTCTGCCTCCCTATGTTTCTTTAGTAGCACGTTGCGGGCGACTACATTGGTGATCCCAGCGTTCCAGACGGCATCTGGAGCCGGTGACTCAGCGACCAGCCATGAGTTCAGGCAACTCGCAGAGTGCGATCTCTCTGAAGCTCCCGACTTTCTGGGCCACTCACCCCACGTTTGGTTCGAGCAGGCTGAGGCCCAGTTCAATATCAGAGACATTACAGCCGACACCACATGGTACTACTACATGGTCAGCACGCTCGACCAGGATCATCGACTTCCTACGCCAGCTAACAATGGAGGACAGGTACACTAAGTTTAAGGCGCTCCTGATCCATACCTTCGGACTCTCCCGCTACGCGGCTCCTACTCATGGCTGCATGCCATCCAAGCTCATGAACAATATGCTGACGCTCATGGACGCCCATCAGCTGTGCCTTTTATTTGAACAGTTGTTCCTCGAGCAAATGCCAGAGGACATTCACCTCCTCCTCACGAGTGAGGATTTCAGCGACCCACACTGGGTCGTGGCTAAAGCAGACGTCCTTTGGTAAAGCAAGCAACGTGGAGCAGCCTCCACCAGCCTAGCCACGACTGTGCGCCCCAAAGCCCAGGCCCCACAACCGAAGCCACCGAGACCCGGGGGGGAGGGGGGGGGGGGGAAGATGACAGTTTGGAACAATGGTGTTTCTATCACCAAAGATGGGGCTCGGGCTCATTGCCGCCGTCCACCACGTGCTTTTCTGGGGAACACCGGGGCCAGCCGTCACTAATGGCTACCATGGCTGGCCACCGAGACAGCCTCCTGTACCTCTGGGACTGACACTCCAGGCAGCGCTTCCTGGTAGACACTGGGGCCAAAGCCAACGTACTTCTCCCCTCGACTATGGACACTCTTAACGTGGTCCCAGGCTCCGAACTCACCGCTGCAAATGGCACCAGTGCTCAGACGTACTATCTCACTTCATTTCGGGTCCAGCCATTTCACTTGGACTTTCACGTTGGCAGCAGTGTCACAGCCACTACTAGGGGCAGATTTCCTACGAGCCAACTGCCTCCTGGTCGACCTAAAAAGCCGGCGTTTGGTCCACGCCGAGACGTTCCAGCTCGGTGAAGACAAGCTACCGGCCTCAACCTGGATTCCGTGACCCTCTCGGGTAACGAATTCGCCAGGGTGTTGGAGGAATTCCCCTCCGTAGTCACCCCGCAGTTCTCCATGGCCGACCCCAAGCACGGCGTGCAGCACCACATCCCCACGCAAGGCCTGCCGCTGCACGCCAGAGCTCGCAGGCTCCCACCCGACAAGCTCCACCTCGACAAGGAGGAGTTCCGTAAGGTGGAAGAGATGGGAATCGTAGGCCACTTAGGACAGCCCATGGGCATCCCCGCTGCACATGGTGCCCAAGTCCGCAGGAGGATGGAGGCCCTGTGGAGACTACAGAAGGCTCAACAACGCCACAACCACCGACAGATACCTGGTGCCCCACATCCAATACTTCATGGCAAACCTGCACGGAGTGACCATCTTCTCCAAACAATAGACAGTAGGTGCAAGAGTAGACCATTCGGCCCTTCTAGCCAGCACGCCGTTCACTGTGATTACGGCTGATCATACACAATCAGTACCCCGTCCCTTCCCTCTCCCCATATCCCTTGACCCTATCTATAAGAGCTCTATCTAACTCTCTCTTGAATGCATCCAGAGACTTGGCCTCCACTGCCTTCTGGGGCAGAGCATTCCACATATCCACCACTCTCTGGGTGAAAAAGTTTTACCGCATCTCTGTTGTAAATGGCCTACCCCTTATTCTTAAACTGTGGCCTCTAGTTCTGGACTCACCCATCAGCGGGAACATGCTTCCTGCCTCCAGCGTGTCCAATCCCTTAATAATCTTATATGTTTCAATCAGATCCCCTCTCATCCTTCTAAATTCCAGTGCATACAAGTCCAGTTCCTCCAATCTTTCAACATATGACAGTCCCGCCATCCCGGGAATTAACCTCGTGAACCTACGCTGCACTCCCTCAATAGCAAGAATGCCCTTCCTCAAATTTGGAGACCAAAACTGAACACAATACTCCAGGTGTGGTCTCACCAGGGCCCTGCAGAAGGACCTCTTTACTCCTATACTCAATTCCTCTTGTTATAAAGGCCAGCATGCCATTAGCTTTCTTCACTGCCTGCTGTACCTGCATGCTTGCTTTCATATCTCCAGCGGATCAACTCCTGTGCGACGTGTCTACTGGCAAACCCCAACCTGTGGTACCAACAGCTTGGAGGTGCTGGGTGTTCGACACGCTGCACAACCTGGCCCACCCGTCCATCCGGGCGTCACTGGCACAGCTCCTGGGCACCCAGCTGCATCACACCACAGCATACCATCCCAGTCCAATGGTTTGGTACAGCGATTCCACCAGCATCTCTTGGCCTCGATGGCACACCTCAGGGACCCTAACTGGACAGATGAGCTTCCCTGGATCCAAGGAGGACCTGGGCACCTCCTCGGCGGAATTGGTCTACGGCGCCCCCCTGACGGTCCCAGGCGAGTTCGTACCAGAGGCCTGAGGTTCGGAAGAAACTCCAGCAGCGGTGCTAACGAGGCTGCGGGGCAAGGTAGGGACCCTGGCACCGGTCCCGACCTCCAGGCATGGTTCCACGCCATCCTTCACCCCTAAAGACCTCCGAGACTGTGAGTATGTTTTCATTCTCAGGGCTATGCACAGGCCACCTCTACAGCGGCCGTACGAGGGACCCTTCAGGGTGATCCGGCACAACGGATCCACGTGTGTCGTGGAGGTGGGTGGCCGGGAAGAGACTTTTACAGTGGACCGCCTCAAACCGATGCACTTGGACATTGAGCAACCAGCAAGGGTACCCGCACCACACCGGCGGGGCCGGCCACACAGACTGGGGGTTCCACTCCCCAGTGGACGTTTCTGAGGGGGGGGGGGGGTGGCAGTGTTGAGGGAAATTATTAATTTTTCTCCAATTCCACTGAAGCAATTTGTTTCTTGTGTAACTTACAAGGTACTTACATTTGAGGTGTCTCATACAGTACACTCTGTTTCACCAGGCAAGGAAAACTTAACTTCACAACCCGAGTATCAAATAGTGGTTTCTAGACTTTGGTTGGTGCTCTACTCAACTTAACTTCATATGATTGGATTTTACATTTCCTTACATTATCTCTCACTTTGTATTTTAATCGTGTTTAGTCCTGATCTCAGTTTACCAGACCACCTACTGACTTGAATGTTCCCCAAGATCATTTAAAAGTTCTTTCTTCCAAAGCTCTAAAATTCAAAAATACCCCAATATCTTTTCATACCTGTGACAATAGGGACCAGACTTGTGAACTGCCTCCAGTGCTGAATGTATTCTTGTCATCATCAGAACAGGGCATATATTCATGGTGTATTCTGACTAGCGTATAATAGTTTGGGAAAGAGCTCACCTTACTTATTACTACTGAATTAGGTAAATAATTTACCAATCTCCTTTGTTTTGATGATTGCTGTTCCTATGGCTGGACACATTAAACATCCACACAACCATATCCCCAGATTTCTTTCAACTTAAAGTAGATGTAACACTAATCATGATGTTCATGCATTTCCCATCTTCCCATTCCAGAGACCTACATTAACATTAAATTCCACCTGATAGAAATCATATTTCCTGATCTGGTGCTAAAGAATCATCCATCCTCCTAGTTGAGAACATGCACAAAGTTGTTTCAAATCTTTGAATCCAGATCATTAGTATTTCAGAGACATCTGACAATACCAATTTTTTTTTTGTCTCCCTCCAGGCAATGAGTGATCTATTCCTGATGCTTATCTTACATCATCAAAGTTCTGACTTTATTTATCCGCCTTTAGTGTGCAACTTTCATTTTCTTTTTGGAAGTCTGGGCCAACCAAGGCATAATTCTTACCAGAAAGAAGTATCAAAATAAGACAACCAGACTATTTATACATTACTATGTCATTGTCATACTAATGCTCCTGACTTTTATTAGTTTAACTGGCATGAAAGAAATAAAAACACAAGGTTAATAAGTAGCTTTCCAGTGAGAGGTTGTTGCTCTGTGAAGTTAACTCGCTCTTTCCCCCAAATCTGCTTGTATCGTATAGGTTTTCTGACACTTCCTGTTTATGTTACAGATTTCCTGCACCTGTGATTTCTTAATACTTAGATCCTATTTCTGATCACTCATCTCTTGATTTGCTGGTTAGTTACGTCAGTACTTGGTTGAATAGGAGATTACATAGAACATTACAGAACAGCAGCAGGTTCTTTGGCCTACACTGTTGTGCTGAATTAATTGAACTGGAAAGTATAAGCCTTCTGGGTGAGCCTCCCATGGGGGACCTTCTCACACACCTTACTAAAGGTGAAGTAGACAACATTCAGAGCTCTACTTTCACCAGTCAGATCCACAGGTTCCTAAAAATTTCTATCAAATTAGGAAGACATAACTAGTCCCCACACAAAGCCATGCAGACTGTCCCGAATTATGAATGCTAATAAATTCTATCCATAAGAATTCTCTCTCTACTGTGAAATTGTGACAATAGATGTATGTGCAAAATAAACACCTGTGGAATTGAGACAATAGATGTAAGTGACCATGCATCTATATATCTATTTAGGCAAAATATTAATTTTAATAGAATTCATTTGGCCAATCAACAAAAAAGCGAGGGGTGACCTATTTGATAGTGCCTTCTTAAGGTAATACAGAAGTGTAAAAAACATTTCTTTAAAAAGGAATTTATAATTCCTAGTAGTTTTTACGCCCAAATAAGTAAATTGATTTCTTACAATTGTAAAAGGAAGGTTAGTATTGACTAATACCAAATTATTCAAAGGAAAATGTTCACTCTTATGAAAGTTAATTTTATATCCTGAAAACTGACTTCAGCAGGAGAGTAAAGAAAGTACGGAAGGTAAAGAAGACTCCACATTAGAAATGTAGAGCAAACGGTCATCAGCATAAAGCAAAACTTTGTAGGTATACCCCTCCTTAAACTACCAGTGATATCATTAGATTCCTGGCAAGCAACAGCTAAAGGTTCTAAGACCACATCAAAAAGCAAAGGACTCAAAGGACAACCTTGTCTAGTTCCATGTTGAAGTTTAAAAAGGTTAGAATTCTGAAAGTTAGTAAGAACCTGAGCAAAGAGAGATAGATAAAGTAATTTAATAAAATCGGGCACAAAGTTAAATTTTTCTAAAGTTTTAAATAAATAATTGCATTCAACCCAATCAAAAGCTTTCTCAGCATCTAAGGATATCACATTTTCTGATATCTCTTTAGAAGGAGAATAAATAACATTCAATAAATGACTAATATTAAAGTGGGAATATTGATTTTTGATAAATCCAATTTGGTCATTACAAATAATAGATGGCAAAATATTTACAATCCTTCAAGCCAAAAGTTTAGGTAAAATTTTAGTATCAACATTAAGTAAGGAAATTGGTCTATAAGAAGAACATTCGGTTGGATCCTTACTCTTTTTAAGAATAAGTGAAATAGAGGCTTCATAAAAAGATTGTGGCAACCTACCTAATTTAAGTGTCCAAAAGGACTGAATATAAGTGAGGTATAAGCAAAGAAGAAAAAGCCTTGTAAAACTCTCCAGAAAATCTATCAGGACCTGGGGCCTTCCCCGAGTGAAAAGAGTGAACAACCTCGGCAATTTCTCATGAGAAATGGGTTGATCCAGCAATTTTCGATTATCATCAGAAAGTGTAGGAATGTTTAATCGATCTAAGAAATTATGCATTACAGTATTATCTTTAGGAGAATGGATCAGAACCATAAAGCTTAGAATAGAATTCTCTAAAAGTATCATTTATTTCTAAATGATTATAAGTTTTATCACCATGAGCTTTACAAATTTCTTTAATTTGGTGTTTAACTATAAATGTCTTTAATTGGTTAGCCAATAGTTTACCCATTTTATCTCCATGAACATGAAACTGACTTTTATCTTTTAAAAGTTGAGTTTCAATTGGATAAGTTAAGCAGATCGTATTTAGTTTTAACTTCAACACGTCTTTTATATAAAACAGGAT
The DNA here is from genome assembly GCF_030144855.1 of Hypanus sabinus. NCBI lineage: Eukaryota > Metazoa > Chordata > Chondrichthyes > Myliobatiformes > Dasyatidae > Hypanus > Hypanus sabinus. The sequence goes on from NW_026779021.1 coordinate 483,662, forward strand.
CTGGAGCCAAAGCATGTTTTTGGTTTAATTGTTTCAACTGATTGGCTAATTCAATTCTCTCCTTGTTAGCTTTTTTCTTAACACTTGTGGTGAAAGAAATAAGCCTTAAAAGCATCACGTGAAATAAGACTAGAGGTCTCTTCCAGTGTACTTTCTTAAAGAAAGAGTAATTTGTCTGATCAAAAATTTAAAAAAATCCTTATCAGATAACAAGAGTTGGATTAAAATGTCAGAATCGGTTTATTTTGGAGACATCTGGAAGACTTAAAGATAAAAGCACAGGAGCATGATCTGAAACAGCAATTTCTTTATATTCACAGGATCGAACCAATGGAATCAAATGACTATCAACAAAAAAAAAAATCAATCCTGGAACAAGTATGATGAGCATGAGAAAAAAATGAGTACACTATCTGTTGGATGGAAATGTGCCAAATATCAACAATATCACATTTCATTAGAAAAGACTGGAAAAAGGAGGCAGATCTGCTAAAAGACAATTGTTTAAAAGATGAGTGATCTTAAACAGGGTCTAAACAACAGCTGAAATCTCCCCCTAAAACCAGAGAATACAGATTTACATCTGGTAAAAGCTTTAAAAAAAGCATTGAAAAAAACCTGGATCATCTATATTTGAGGTATACAAATGAGCAAAAACCATTAATTTATTACCTAATTTCCCTGAGACTATAACAAAACGCCCATTGGTATCAGACACTACATTAAGTTGAACAAAGGAGACTGAATTGTCTGTAAGAATCGAAATTCCTCTGGCTGAAAGGAGGAATGAAAAAAAAGTCCTTCCAACGGCTGAAAAGACATAAATTATCACATTTAGGAACATGCGTTTCTTGTAAAAAAAATAATTGAGACATTCAATTTCCTAATATAGTTAAATAGCTTATTATGTTTCACAGGATGGTGTAATTCTTTTACATTAAAACTAAGTAAATTAATAGCATGATCCATTTTAAATATTACTTAAAAGAGAGGTTAGAATAAAAACTCCTGGAATATATATTAAATCCAAACATTGAGCGTTAAGATAAAGTAACCAAGCAACAAATGAAGCTAAGAGAACCAAACAGCAGATAGAAAAGAAGAAATCCACCCCCACCCCCCACCCAAAGAGAGAAAGTCCACCAAAAGGGAAATCAACAGCTAAACCTATACACATTACCCTCCCAAAACAATATTCTGGCTAAGCTCCAAAACATTTTCAAGGCTAACTGCATTCCAACAAGACACAACTAAAAAGAGCTAAATTAAACTTATTAAAAATACCTCATGAAAAAATATAATATAAAATTTAAAAAGAACTAAGAAAATTCAAAACATATTAACTTGTAAAGTATTAACTCAATGAAAGCATACTAATGTTAAACCCTTAATTTTCTAAGCAAAGAAATGAAAGTACAAAAAAATTAGATACGAAGGTATACCAAAAGTTAAAAACACAATTACTCATAAAAGAAAATAATGAACAGTAAGACTGCTGATTCTAAACCAAGGATCCATCAGGCAGGCACAGTGTAGATTTACGTAGGGAATTACTGAATAGTCAAACTTCTGATACTGATTCGGAAATTAAAAACTCCTGCACCTCGAGTCAAATGCAATCGCTTCTGAGAGCCAATTTTCAAAATGATTCTAAGAAGAGTGGGAAAGCAAAGAGAGGGTTTAAAACCTCTAGTATACAATTCCAACATAACTTTTTTAAACTCAAGCATTCATTCAACACCTCCGGTGAAAAATCCTCCATAATTCTGATCTTCTGGCCTTCATAATAAATCATACCTTTCCAACAAGAATCATGAATTAAAAGTTCCATTGTTTGAAAGTCATGAAGACTGAACGCGATCGTTCTCCTGGAGGAGCTCTCGGCACTGTTGATCTATGAACTCGGTCTATTTTAGGTGGACATTTTAAAATATTCTGAAATAAGTTAGCCAAAATGTTTGCAAAAAATTCCAAAGGCTGATTGCCTTCCAGTAACTCCTTAAAACCCAGAATTTGTAAATTATTTCTTCTGCTTCTATTTTCTAAGTTGATAATCTTCTGTCTTAATTTTTCATTAACCTTTGACTGTTTATCACAGATCTTTTCCAGGTCATCAACCTTCACATCCAACATTGTTAAAGTGACTTCATTCTCCTTTATCCCTTTATCGTGTTCACTTGAAGTTTTTTGAATAGAATCTAATTTTACATCCATTTGTTTAAATTCAGCGCTGAGTTGCCGGAATTTCTACTGGTTCTTCTCCAAAAGTTCATTTTTATGCTTCTGAAGTGCCTCCAAGATAGATTACAAAGTTATTGGAGGGTCCTTTTCTTTTTAAGTAGCTTTGGAACCCCTCATCATGAAACAATACCGCATTTAAAATAAGTTTTCAAAGCAAGTTGGAAACAGTAAATTAAGTAGAGTAGGAGCAGCTATAAAACACTACTACTCCAACAGCCAGCAGAGTCTGAAATCAGAAAATATTTAATGTTTCTGAAACAGAGACACTATGAAAATGGATCGAAATCTATGAAACTACTAGCATGGAAACTGAAAAAAAAAAGATAGCAGTAAATACAATTCATAGAATTAGGGATCAAGAACTAAAGTGATAAAAAAAAATAAGCTAAGAGAAATTCAAGAAGCTTTTGAAGTGTTTTACAAAACTCTATATTTCAAAGTTCCAGGGGGAAGCAGAACCCACATTGACACCTTCTTGAATTCTCTAGTTACCCACTTTAAGCGAAGAACAAAATAGAACGATGACTGCTGATGTAACTGAAGCTGAACTAAAGACTGCAATTAGTAGGATTAACTTAAGCAAGTCACCAGGATCAGATGGGTATACGGCAGAGTGGTATAAAGCACTTAAAATGAGTTAATTCCTGTTTTACTCCCCACACTGAACTGGGCTCTAAAAATTGCACAAATGCCACCCAGTTGGAAGGAAGTGAAAGAAGGCAAGGATAAAATAGAATGTAGGTCATTTAGACCAATATCCGTTCTTAATGTAGATTATAGGTAATTTACCTCCATCATGGCCAAACGATTAGGGAGTTTCTACTCATACTGATACGTAACGATCAGACAGGTTTAATACGACAACGCCAAACACAAGACAATATACGAAGGACACTTCACATTATGGATCATATATAAAAAAATAAAATCGAAGCAATAGTGATAAGCGTGGATACTGAAAAGGCATTTGATTTGGTTAATTGGAATTTTCTTTACAGTGTTTTATGTAGACTTGGTTTCCAAGACACAATTATTAAAACTATACAGACACTATATGACAATCCTACTGTTAGGATTAAAATCAATGGATATTTATCAAATATTTTTACCCTAGTAAGGGGCATGAGACAGGGTTGTGCATGGCTACTGCTACTCTTTGCATTATATCTGGAACCACTAGTTCAATACATCAGATAAAATGAAGATATCAGGGGAATTACTATTAAAGGGACAGAGCATAAATTGATTTGTTTTGTGGATGGCATTTTGATCTATCTATCTAGGGCAACCACCATACACTTTACCTAAATTGATGCAATCCTTTGAACAATATGGTCAATTATCAGGATACAAGATCAACATAGATAAAACCCAATTACTCTCATATAACTATAGCTTACCAAGAGAAATTGAAAGTAGATGCCCCTGGGCATGGCACACAGAGTCTTTCAAATATTTGGGCATCATTATGTCAGAAGATTTGGCAAAATTATCCGAATGCAATTATCAGCCTTTATATAAAAATTTTAAGAAGATATAACATGATGGAACCTAATTCCTTTTTTTCAGTCTCCGTTCAAGGTTTGAATCTATTAAAATTAATACACTGCCCAAACTATTATATCTCTTTCAGACCCTACCAATAGAGATTAATCAAAATCAATTCAATGAATGGAACAAGATGTTATCACGGTATATTTGGCAGGGTAAAAGGCCTAGAATTCGTCTCAAAACTTTGCAATTAGCAAAGGAAAGGGGGGATGGGGCCTACCTTCTCTTAGAGATTATTATTTTGCAACACAGTTGAGAGCTGTGATATGTTGGTGCAACCCATCATATGAAGCTCAATGGAAAAATATTGAAGAGAGGATATTTTCCATCCCCATATAGGCAATTTTGGCTGAGAACATACAAAGTTACATAAATACCATTGATAACCCATGGGTGAAAAGGACACTTAAAAGATGGAAAACTATGATGAAAGTATTTTGAGATTTTGATCTAGATTGAGATGCAGGTAGTTCCTGAGTTATGAATGTCTGATTTACTGACAACTCGTACTACGAACTGAGAAAGGAGAACACCATTCGCTATTTTAAGTCGGATCGTGACACCATCCACCATTTTAAGTCCTTGCTTTTGACACTGTGTTGAGTGTGTAACTTTGTGTTCGGCTTAAATTTTTCTTAGCAAGATTCACCCTGACTGCCACACCCCCCCCCCCCCCACAGTTTTCGTCAGCTGGTGGTGGAATGAGATCAGCGCCAGGCTTGAGAAGGGAGTTTCCTGAGTTCGATTTAGTGACAGACCGCTCCCGGGCCAGGTTGATGTCGATCCAGTGACTCCTGTACCATCCATGCTGGGTTGATGTTGAGCTCACTGGAGCTTCCCTCAGCTATGGAGCTGGAAATCAAGAGAGCTCATCGAGTGCCAGTCCGGAAGCCTACCTGAGAAAAGCCACGCTCAATAATAATTCCTTCCGTACAGCACCAAGGCAGAGATTCTATGAAGGGCCTGGGGTAAGAAGAGGGTGTTTTTAGATGATAAATGAATATATTTCAACCAAGATTACCCCCCCCCCCCTGCGGTCCTGCAGAGACATAAAGAATACTCTGAAGTAAAGCGAATATTAAAGCAAGGAAAGATTAGATTTCAAACTCCGTACCCTGCTAAACTTTGAGTGTTTTTATAAAGACAGGAGGCGGTTGTACCAGACAGAGGAGGAGGCGACTACAGACATGAAGGCCAGAGGGTTGCCCGTCAGCATGATCAAACAGAGGGAAAGCCTGGCAGAGTAATTATCCCACATCACTTGGAAATAGTGCGAGAATCTAGAAGGCAGGAGACGGGAGGAGGCCGAGAGAAATATATCAGGAAAGACCCGGGAGTTTTCCAAAGACAGTCCTCACTCCCACCAGAAGAGCCATAAGGTTTGGCTAACTTTTAAAATGTTGAGAAGCTAACTTCCGCTTCCTTACTTCTTTTTCCACACCAAAATGAGAATATGTATATGTGTGCATATATGTGTATGTATGTAATATATGTGTGTGTGTGTGTGTGTGTGTGTGTGTGTGTGTGTGTGCATATATATATATAGGAGGAGTACACAGGGAAATCTTTTCTGTGTAATGGATTTGTTCACTGACTTTTATGAATACTGCAATGGGGGCCCTCAACTCACAAGTAGGAGGGGTTATCCCCCACAGCTAGACATTTCCTCTAGCTCGACACAGGGTCATCTACTAGAGACCTCAGCCTTGGAATCACACGTTCGTTGCCATTTTTGTTATTATTTGTGTTTCTTGGCTCTTATTTGTTCAGGGAATAGATCAATTAAGTTTTATTCTAATTTCAATGATATATTGACAAGTAAATACAGATGGCTAAAGACAAGGTAAAATTCATTTCTTTTAATGTCAATGGGCTATTAAATCCAATTAAACGTAATAGAATTTTATCCAAAATGAAAAAAGAACAAGCCCATGTAGTATATTTACAGGAAACTCATTTAAATGATAATGAGCATAAAAAACTAAAGAGAATGGGCTTCATTAATTCATTTTTCTCCTCATATAAATCAGGACATAGGAGAGGAGTTGCTATTCTTATCTCAAGTAAGCAAAATTTTGAAAAAGTATATGAAATGGGAGATAAAGAGGGCAGATATATTCTGGTAAGGGGGAATATAGATGGCAATTCTGTTACTCTATTGAATATACACACCCCACGAAGTTATATTGGTTTCTTTCAGAAAATTACTGATATTATGGTAACGGAAACTGAAAGTCTCCTGATATGTGGGGGGGGGGGGGGAGAATTAAATTTACAATTACAACCAAACTTAGACTCTTCCAATAGAAAAACCTTTGAAACAAAATCTTTACATAAGAAAGTTAATACACTTTTTGAGGATGTTGGTTTAATTGATATATGGAGGGACCTTTTCCCTGACAGAAGGGATTACACTCATTATTCTGCTCCCCATTCTGTATATACAAGAATAGACTATTTCATAACATTTGGAAAAGACAAAGACAAAATAAACACCTGTGGAATTGGGACAATAGATGTAAGTGACCATGCACCTATATATTTATCTGTTGATTTTGACCTGCATCCAAAGAATACAATTTGGAAAGTAAATTCAAGTCTACTCAATGATCTGTACTTTAAGGAACAAATTAAAAAAGAAATTGGTCTCTACTTAGAATTTAATGATAATGGAGAGGTTTCTCCTCCCATTTTATGGGATACTCTGAAGGCAGTCTTAAGAGGGAAAATTATAGCGATATCTTCATAAAAGAAAAAATGAGGAATAAACATTAGAGGAATTACAAAATAGGTGAAGGAATTAGAGAAAAAACACAAATTGAATTTGGCACAGGATACATTAGGGGAAATTAAAAGAATTTGGAATGAAATTAATAGTTTAGCTATGCAAGAAATCAGGAAAAATTTAATGTTTCTGAAACAGAGACATTATGAAAGTGGATCAAAATCTATGAAAATCCTGGCGTGGAAACTTTAAAAAAAGATAGCAGAAAGTACAATTCATAGAATTAGGGACCCAAGAATGAAAATGATAAAATAATAAACTAAGTGAAATTCAAGAGGCTTTTGAAGTGTTTTACAAAATGCTAAATTCCAAAGTTTCAGTGGGAAGCATAACCCAAATTGACACCTTCTTGAATTCTCTAGAGTTACCCACTTTAAGCGAAGAACAAAATAGAAGGATGACTGTTGACATAACTGAAGTTGAATTAGAAGCTGCAATTAGTAGACTTAAATTAAGCAATTCACCAGGATCAGATGGGTGAGTGGTACAAAGAATTTAAAAATGAGTTAATTCCTCTTTTACTCCCCACACTGAACTGGGCTCTAAAAAAGGCACAAATGCCACCCAGTTGGAAGGAAGTGATAATCTCAGCTATACCGAAAGAAGGCAGGGATAAAATGAAATGCGGGTCATTTAGACCAATATCCGTTCTTAATGTAGATTATAGGTCATTTACCTCCATCATGGCCAAACGATTAGGGAGTTTCTACTCATACTGATACGTAACGATCAGACAGGTTTTATACGACAACGCCAAACACAAGACAATATACGAAGGACACTTCACATTATGGATCATATACAAAGAAATAAAATTGAAGCAATAGTGATAAGCGTGGACACTGAAAAAGCATTTGATTTGGTTAATTGGAATTTTCTTTACAGAGTTTTACATAGATTTGGTTTCCAAGACACAATTATTAAAACTATACAGACACTATATGACAACCCTAAATTTTGGATGTATACCTCGAGATAAAGAGATAAATATTTAATGAATATATTGTTGGCGGCTGGTAAAAAGACTCTTACTAGGAAATAGTTATCACAGTAGAGCCGAACTTTAAGTACATGGATGAAAATTATGATGGACATTTACAAAATGGAGAAGATAACAGCATCTGTCAATCATAAGCCGGAACAATTTGATTCATACTGGGATAAATGGTTTAACTACATAATGCCTCATAGGCCTGATTTTATTCTCACAAATCAATGAATCTGTTGCAAAAAATGATCACTCCCTACTTGTACATAGTTCTTTCCTTTTGCTTGTTTTTCCTTTGCACTCTTTTCTATAAGTGTATACCTCAGATAAATACTTTGTGGAGATTTGTGATATATATGATTATATGATATATATGTACAATGTCTGAAATACATCTTATGGAAATGTTTGATGATGAACTTCATTAAAAAAGTAAATTACAAAAAGAAGAAAAATGCGTGACACTAAACAGTCAAGCATACTTTTTTTTCAAACCTTTCACATCAGCCACAGCAGATGACGAACCTCGACCTTTGGTATCAAGGCAGGCAGATATAGAAGGTGACTTGCCTGCCCTGATGGGAACAGATGAGAATGAGAATGACACCCCGGTCTCGCACCATCCCAACCTCCAACGACTCAGTCTAACATACCATCATCAGTGTGCTCACTGTCTTCCCGATTCCGATAAGAGATACTACACTGTAAATACATTTTTTTCTGCTTTATACAGGCCGTGTATTTTTATGTGTTATTTGGTATGATTTGAGAGCTTCATAGTTTAAAGGTTAATGGAGACAGTGTTTCTTCCGAGATCGCTTGCGCCGAGTGTTTTTGCCGCCAGTCCTGCCAACAGTGCTTGCGTGAGATTTTTGCTACAGTGGACACTGCTATAACAGTTGCAGAAAAGTATTTCTACTTTATATAGGCTGTGTATTTATCAGATCATACCTGCTTTTACTATATGTCACTGTTATTTTAGGTTTTATGTGTTATTTGGCATGATTTGGTAGGGTAATTTTTGGGTCTGTGAATGCTCACAAATTTTTCCCATATAGTTGTCCCCCATTTTTTGAACGTTTGCTTTTCGACACTTTGCTGTTATGAAAGACCTAAATTAGTTACTTGTTTTCACTAACAGAAGGTGTTTTCAGTTACAGAAAAGACAGCGCAACCCCAAGCAGCCAAACTCCTCCCCCAGAACTGCATTTAGAACTTAGAACTGCATTGTTTAAACACATGCTTTATGTCAATTTATTTTGTGCATCCGTTAGCAAGATGAGTTCTAAGGTACGGAAAAGCCTAAAAGAGCTCATAAGCACTTAACGTAAAACCAGACATAATAAAGCATTTTGATCAAGGTGAACGAAGTAAGGTCATTGTCTGCATTTTGAATTTGCCTGAGTCCACTGTTCTTATTATTTATATGCACAGAGAAAGAATTTTGAAAGCTGCCGATGTGACTGTTGGTCCTGCTCGTAGCAAAGTGGTCTCTCTTAGTCAGCATCCAATATTGGACAAAATGGAAAGTCTATTTCTTGAGTGGATTGATGGGTGTACAAAGAGTGGTGTACCATTAAGTTATCTTATACTTAAGGAGAAATCAGTCAGTCTATTTAATAAGCTGAAACAGAAAGCACTGGACGATGGTGATGTAAGTGTGGTGAAAGTGGAATGTAGTCAAGGGTAGTTTGATCGGTTTCTGAGGCGAGGGCAGCTTCATAGTTTAACGTTTACTGGAGAGAGTGCTTGGGCTGATACTGAAGCTGCTGAAAAGTTCCTAGCAGAACTGAAGAAAATAATTACAGAAGGTGGTTATTCATCTAAGTAAGCATTTAACTCTGATGAAACTGCAAGCAAGACACTTATTTCGATAGAAGAAAAGCAGGCTAAGGGACACAAGGCATCGAAGGATAGGTTTAACACTAATGCCTATTATTAACACCACTGTAATGCTGTCCTTAAGCCTCTACTAGTGTACCATTCAGAAAATCCAAGGGCACTTAAAGGCGACGATGAGAAAACACTTCCCGTTGTGTTCTGTTCACAACCAAGCGGTTTGAATTCCCAAGTGCTTTTTTTCTGAGTACATGAGTGGATACGTTAGTCCTTTTGCTGAAAAATACTGTAGAGAAAATACCTCAATAATAGGTGTCTTATGATTGTCAATAATTGTGCTGCTCTTGCATCTGGCCTTACTGAGTATGGTGGTAACATTCATGTTGCGTTCTTACCACTGACTACGACATCGTTGCTGCACCCATGTGACCAAAGCCTAACAGTCACACTTAAGGCTTACAATACGCAAAATGTGATGAGTTTTATTGCAAGTACCATTAACAGAGAGGGCAATTGCATCTTTGCGAGAGATCTGGAAAGAGTACAATATAAAACTGGCAATTGCCAACATTGGAAATGCTCTCGATAGGCTAACAGTCTCAAAGAGAAATGGCATTTGGAGGAAACTACATCCCGAAGCAGTGAACAATTTTAAAGGCTTCGAACCATCAACAATAAATACGGCAATAGTGAGTTTGACTAAGGAGGCTGGGTTTGTGGAAGTTGATGAAGATGACTTTGAAGAGGTTTGGCATTCCATGACCAGGAACTGACAGATGAAGAGGAAAGAATAAAAATCGAAAGTGAATTCATCCAGGAACTGAGTGTGAAGCAAATGCGTAAGATTTCTGCTGCGATTGACAACACTGCAATGATTGCAGAAAAGTATGACTTTAATTTTGGAATGGTACGTAAGTTTAGGGCAGGTTTGCAGGATGGTTTGAGTGCTTACAAAGAACTGTATGATAGAAAAATGCACGAGGATAAGCAGTCAAGCATACTGTCGTTTCTCAAGCCTTCCACATCAGCCACAGCAGACGATGAACCCCGACCTTTGACACTGAAGCAGGCAGTCATAGAAGATGACCTGCCTGCCCTGATGGAAACAGACAACGATGAGATGACACCCCAGTCTCCCACCACCCCAACCTCCGACGACTCAGCCTAACACACCATCATCAGTGTGCTCGCTGTCTTCTCGATTCCAGTAAGTGAAACTACACTGTACGTACGTTATTTCTACTTTATATAGGCTGTGTATTTTTATGTGTTATTTGGTATGATTTGTTATTTGATTAGGCAACAGGTGCAGAAGTAGACCATTTGGCCCTTCGAGCCTGCACCGCCATTCTGAGATCATGGCTGATCATCTACTATCAATACCCGGTTCCTGCCTTGTCCCCATATCCCTTGATTCCCCTATCCATAAGATACCTATCTAGCTCCTTCTTAAAAGCACCCAGAGAATTGGCCTCCACTACCTTCTGAGGCAGTGCATTCCACACCCCCACAACTCTCTGGGAGAAGAAGTTTTTCCTTAACGCTATCCTAAATGACCTACCCCTTATTCTCAAACCATGCCCTCTGGTACTGGACTCTCCCAGCATCTGGAACATATTTCCTGCCTCTGTCTTGTCCAATCCCTTAATAATCTTATATGTTGCAATCGGATCCCCTCTCAATCTCCTTAATTCCAGTGTGTACAAGCCCAGTCTCTCTAACCTCTATGCATAAGACAGTCCAGACATCCCAGGAATTAACCTCGTGAATCTACGCTGCACTTCCTCTATAGCCAGGATGTCCTTCCTTAACCTTGGAGATCAAAACTGTACACAATACTCCAAGTGTGGTCTCACCAGGGCTCTGTACAAATGCAAGAGGATTTCCTTGCTCTTGTACTCAATTCCCTTTGTAATAAAGGCCAACATACCATTAGCCTTCTTCACTGCCTGCTGCACTTGCTCATTCACCTTCAGTGACTGATGAACTAGGAGTCCTAGATCTCTTTGTATTTCTCCCTTACCTAACTCTACACCATTCAGATAATAATCCGCCTTCCTGTTCTTACTCCCAAAGTGGATACCCTCACACTTATTCACATTAAACGTCATCTGCCAAGTATCTGCCCACTCACCCAGCCTATCCAAGTCACCCTGAATTCTCCTAACATCCTCATCACATGTCACACTGCCACCCAGCTTAGTATCATCAGCAAACTTGCTGATGTTATTCTCAATGCCTTCATCTAGGCTGTGTATTTTTATGTGCTACTTGGTATGATTTGTTATTTGATTTGATTTGGCAGCTTCACAGATTAAGGGTTACTGGAGAGAGTGCTTCTGCTGAGATCACTTGCACTGAAAGTTTCTGTTGAGATCTGGTGCACCGAGAGTGTTGCCGAGTGCGTTTGCTCCAAATGTTTCTGCCGAGATCGCTTGCACCCAATGCAAGTACTGCACTGCAATGATTGCAGAAAAGTATTTCTACTTTATATAGACCGAGTATTTATCATAACATTCCTGAATTTACTATATGTTCCTGTTATTTTAGGTTTTATGGATAATTTGGCATGATTTGGTAGGTTATTTTTTGGGTCTGTGAACGCTCACGACTTTTTCCAGTATAAATAAATGGCAATTGCTTCTTCACTTTACGACATTCCAGCTTACGAACCCTTTCATAGGAACACTCTACCTTGGAATAGCGGGGGAATCCATACCTCAAGAGTGGTTGAAAAGAGAAAAAAAACATTTACTGAATATACTGCTGGTGGCTGGTAAAAAGACAGGAGAGCCCAACTTTAAATACATGGATGGAAATTACAAAGGACATTTACAAATTGGAGAAGATAACAGCATCTGTTAATCATAAGTTGGAACAATTTGATACATACTGGGGAAAATGGTTTAACTATTTAACGCCTCGTAGGCCTGATTTTATCCTCACAAATCAATGAATATTTTGTAAAAAAAGAAGTCACTCCCTACTTGTACATAGTTTTCTCCTTTCCTTTGTTCTTTCTTTCCATTCTTTTCAGATAAATATTATGTGGAGATTTATGGCAAATATGTATATACGATATGTATGTACACTCTGAAATATAACTAATGGAGATATTTGTTTGATGATGAACCAAAAAAAATTCCAATAAAGTTATTCTCTCTCTAGCTTACCTACCACTAATTTGCGATTCACCAGTCTATAATCCCAAGATTATCCTTATTTCCCCTTGTGAGCATTAGAACAATATTAACTCACTACATTTTCCCAAGCTTGGCCACAGCTAATGTGGTATTTTTAGCTTCTTAGACTGTTCCACTGAGTTAAATTTTGGGAGAATATTTTGTTGTTTCCTTTTTAAAAAGAAGTTTTAGTTTCTCTGTTTTCTGGTACTACCACTAACCATACTTTTAATATGATGCTGTATGCCCTATTTATAATTAAAACTTTAACATTTCTCCTTACAGTATTGCCTTTGAATTATATTCATTAAATATTGCTTGGATTTATCACTTAGACCTTTTCCAGGTAATTTGCTTGATTTCAGTCCCAGTTCATCTGATTTAACGTTGTCAAAATATACCAATTTAATACTGACATAGCCATCTTTTTTTCAACCGAATCACAAGTGATAGATCAGAGAAGCATCTTTCCCGGATTTACAATATTATAGAAATTAGAAGACCCTGAAATGCACATTTTCAGGTAGTTCAGGAGAGAAAATTATTTTCTATATTCCTATATCTTCTCTCTTTGATGGAAACTTCCTATTTTAATATTTACTTTTTTTCCCTTTTCCAGACAGGGTCTAAACGTACCTGAAGATGAGACATAAATCTATACCAACTGTTAAGGAAGTTTAAATGAATCAACTTCAGTGCTTTCCAGTCACATCTTAAAAACGGTGATAGATCAAAAAGGCACCCAAAAAAGATCCTCTGATGTTTTTCAAATAAAAGTACATCAAGAAAGGTAACATCCAGATTTAATGGAAAATAACTGATAATAACTAAAGACCATGAATAGACAATACTGCCCACATAATGATTCTAGATATAGCATCAATTGGTAATTGGTATTATAGTAACATGCACCAAAATATAATGGAAAGCTTTTGCTTGCATGCTGTCCAGACAGTTCACTTCATACATAATATCCATCAAAATTTACTCATGTAGTATGGATTACTGTGCAGTCCAAAAAAATGCACACACTGTTTGGACAACTGAATCCACAAAAACTCTTAAGCTTTTCACAAAATTTGTAGTAAGAGACTATGGCTCTCTGCATGGAATGAGATTCTTTTAAGGCTAATGGCTAAGCTGTTTTCTAAAGCTTGAAAGATTCATTGATCAATTGATTAAGAAAAAATATTGCATAATATTGGCTTTCTTTTCATGGTGTACTTCAACATGACTTTCTTTTTTTGTGGTCAGTAGGAATCAAGGATAACTTTAGTCAGCATATTAACAAACCACAAACACAACAAATTAAAATATTTTGAAAAGTTACATTAACAGAAGTAATAATCACCATCTTAATAATAGCTTTAAGTTTTCTATTTTCCCCTTACCAGTAGACACCAACTGCCTCTTTTGATGTTTTTTTCAAGTGCCGGAATCGCATGGCCATAGGAAGATCCATGCTGGTTGCCCGTCTATAAGTTTAAAGAAAGACATGACAGTCCACAATGAGAGTTGGTTCATATAATGTACAACATTTAGAAAAACTGTATTTATTTCTTGGAGAAAATTAAAGTTGTGCTCACCTTACTTAATTTGAATTGTACAACCTTCCCAGCCATTTAATTTCTGATGCTAAATAAGATGTATTTTTCTTTTCTCAAAGCAAATTGTGACATATACAATTAGGAGGAACACTTTCTGACTAGTGTTATGTGTGATGAACAAGCCAGATGGAAATGGGGTCCAGAGCTGACCACCCCACCCTTGGGAACTATGCTGCTAATGAGAGAGAAAATGATAAAAAAAATAAGCTAAGTGAAATTCAAGAAGCTTTTGAAGTGTTTTACAAAATGCTATATTCCAAAGTTCCGGGGGAAGCAGAACCCACATTGACACCTTCTTAAATTCTCTAGAGTTACCCACTTCAAGCAAAGAACAAAATAGAACAATTAATCGTGCTAAGTGCTACTTTGGGTTGTTGACCATATTGTCTTTCTCTGCCATCGTATCTCCGCAACCGGTGCAAATCCTCTCCCAGCAAATTAGCCGCTGTTAGAGATTTCCCACACACTGTATATGAATTTCTATCATCGCTTCATTCTGTGAATTTAGCACAGTTAAATCTTGTGCTTAAGGGCAATACCCCTAATCACGTGCGAGACTGGTCTGTGATAAAGACTAAGGCATTTGATGACATCAAACAAGCTCTTCCTAACGCGACCCTACCTGACGCAATCGCCCCCACAGCCATCACTACTAACACCTCCACACAAGGCTACGTCCACACTAGACCGGATAATTTTGAAAAAGCCGGTTTTACGTAAAAGTGATAGGCGTCCACACTAGGCGATTTTAAAAATACCTCTGTCCACACTGAAATGGATATTTCGGCAAATCTCCTCCTACTGCGCATGCGCAGGACACATCTACCGAAAATAAGCAACGTGTTTGGTGTTGAATATCACTGTGAAAGACTTGGTGCACATTTGTTCAGTTACAGACTAGAGAAACTTAAACGACTGACAGCTGTTACCTCACACGCAGGAGGACTTAAAACTAAAAAAAACAAATACTGGAGCATATGGAAGCAACCGACAGGGAGTTCACGGAAAGTATGACCCGGCTGACGATGAACATTGAAAAACTGACTAACTATGTTGCATTAATAAAGTCCCTTGTTAAATGTGTAAAACATGTCTGCATCAGTGTTATCTTGTATTTCCTTGCAATGTTACATTAGGCTGTTACACATCTACTGTCAGAGAAGAACTTGAAAAAATAGGTAAACCACCTTCATACGAGCAAGGACAGAAAACGGCAAAGTGAGTACAGTATACTTATTTATTCAGTAAGTTATGGGTCAAAGTATTTGGTGAGTACATTTCTAACTCTTCTGACTTCAGTCTTGTTGTCGTCTATTCTGAAATTGTTAGGTTGCATTCAAGAAAACAATTTAATGAACCATCTGCACTGGCACGTCATTACAGTGTTTTTAGATTTCTCCGGTTACCCTGTCCATACTCTTCTGTGCAATCCAGCGTTTTCAAACTTACACACCCTGGAGGGTGTTTCTGAAAATCTCCATTTTCGGGAAAGGTAAACGACGTTTCAGTGTGGACAGAGGGTAAAAATGAAGAGAAAAAGCTTTCATTACGTCCACACTAGACTGGATAAATCCGTAACCGAAGCTCACTTCGGTTACTTATGTAAGTGTATGTCTCATCACTGTTAGCTGCCACACCGTTTGACAGTAGTAGCCTCTGTACATTGAATAAACAATTTCCAAGGCAGTGTAAATGAGTTGCAAACTATATCACTTTACTACGGAAACAATGTTTCCCGTAGTTATTTGGTGAGTCCATAAAAATAAATTACATTTCATTGCTCTTAGCAAATTCTTAACTATTTTAGAATCCTTAAAACAAGCCCTTAAGAATATTTAACATCAAAATGTGAATATATTAGTTTATCAGTTAGACGTTGACAGACAGTTGTCTGTACTTACACAGAGGTCGAACTTGAAACAGCTACAATTTATTACTCCAAGAGTGCAATCCAACTTACCAAGTATTTCTTCTATATTGCACTTGATTTTTTTGCATTCTCATGTGCGAAGAGTACACGGTTTTCATCAAAACATCATTTACAAATAAATTATGTGTATGTCTGAGTTAACGCACCGTGCTGATTTTAGCTGCACTTCCTCTTCCTCTTCCTCATTGGGACAATAATCTGGTGGCTGCCGATGTTTTGAGGCCAAGAAATTGAAGATATCAAATGGTGACTTCCTATGAAAATAAAACATAACAACGTGTGACATTTTCCACACAAACTTTCCCTTCCACAGGTGATAACTCTGTTGTTTTAAGTGCTGAAGTGCATACGGAGCCAAAATATAGCCCTGATTCAAAACTACAAAGCATATTGAGTGTAAAACTCCACAATGGAGTTAACGCAAACACGAAGAAATCTGCAGAAGCTGGAAATTCAAGGAACACACATAATATGCTGGTGGAATGCAGCAGTCAAGGCAGCATCTATAAGAAGTACAGTTGATGTTTTGGGCCGAGACCCTTCGTCAGGACTAACTGAAAGAAAAGATAGGAAGAGATTTGAAAGTGGGAGGGGGAGGGAGAGATCCAAAATGATAGAAGACAGGAATGGGTGAGATGAAGCTAAGATCTGGGAAGCTGACTGGCAAAAGGGATACACAGTTGGAGAAGGGAAAGGATCATGAGGCTAGGGAGAAAGAAGGGTGGAGGGGAACACCAACGGGAGATGGAAAACAGGCAAGGAATGATTGTGAGAGGGGCAGAGAGAGAAAAAAGAGAGGGAAAGAAGAAAAAAGGGGAAAAATAAGAAATAAATAGAAGGGGAGGAGGGGCATTAACGGAAGTTAGATAAGTCAATGTTCATGCCATCAGGTTGTAGGCTACCCAGCCGGTCTATGAGGTGTTGTTCCTCCAACCTAAGTGTGGCTTCATCTTGACAGTAGAGGAGGCCATGGATAGACGTATCAGAATGGGAATGGGACGTGGAATTAAAATGTGTGGTCACTGGGAGATCCTGCTTTCTCTGGCAAACAGAGCGTAGGTGTTCGGTGAAACGGTCTCCCAGTCTGCGTCGGGTCTCACCAATGTATTGCACCGGACGCAATAGATCACACCAGCCGACTCACAGGTGAAGTGTGATATATCCTCCATCTTCCTCTCACCCCAACCCTTCCCCGTCCACTGACACTACCAGCCTCCCTCCCCCCTCTGATCCCATTTCTCATCCGTGCCGGGTCTTTACCAATCCCTCCGACCTTCAACTCTCTGAGGCAGAGCGCTCTGTCCTCAGTAGGGGCCTCACCTTTGTTCCCCCTTCACCCTCACCTCAGTGAGTTCCGCGTATGACGCTGAACTCTTCTTCTGCCGGCTCCATTTTCGAGCCTCCTTCTTCAGCAAGGACTCTCTCACCTCCACTGATGACCCCTTCTCCCATCTTCAACCCTCCTCCTCTTCATGGACACCCCGCTCTGGTCTTCTACCTGCTCTGGATCTCTTTATTGCTAATTGCCGACAGGACATCAACCGTCTCAACTTCACCACACCCTATTCCAATTCCAACCTCACTCCTTCCAAAAGCTCTGCTCTCCGCTCCCTCTGCACCAATCCCAACCTCACTATAAAACCTGCTGATAAGGGAGGAGCTGTTGTTGTCTGGGGTACTGACCTCTACCTGGCCGAGGCATAGCGACAACTCTCTGATACCACCTCTTATTTACCTCTTGATCATGACCCCACTAAGGAGCACCAGGCCGTTGTCTCCTATACCATCACCAACCTTATCAGCTCTGGGGATCTCCTATCCACTGCCACCAACCTCATAGTTCCCACACCCCGCACTTCCTGTTTCTACCTCCTACCCAATATCCACAAACCTGCCTGACCAGGTAGACCCATTGTCTCAACTTGCTCCTGCCCCACCGAACACATTTCTGCATACCTTGACACTGTTTTATCCCCCCCTTGTTCAATCTCTTCCCACCTATGTTCGTGACACTTCTCACGCTTTGAATTTGTTCAATGATTTTAAGTTCCATGGCCCCCACCATCTTATTTTCACCCTGGACATCTAGTTCCTATATACCTCCATCCCCCACCCAGATGGTCTCGCAGCTCTTCGCTTCTTTTTGGATTCCAGACCTAACCAATTCCCCTCTACCACCACTCTCTTCCATCTAGCGGAATTAGTTCTTACTCTCAATAATTTCTCCTTTGGCTCCTCCCACCCAAAGGTTGCACCTCCTGCACAAATGCTGAGCTCGCCGAATTTATTAACTTTGCATCCAACTTTCACCCTGTCCTCAAATTTACCTGGTCCATTTCCGACACCTCCCTCCACTTTCTTGATATTTCTGTCTCCATCTCTGGAGACAGCTTATCTACTGATGTCTACTATAAGCCTACAGACTCACAGCTACTTGGACTATTCCTCTTCCCACCCTGTCTCTTGCAAAAATGCTATCCCTTTCTCTCAGTTCTTCTGCCTCAACTGCATATGCTCTCAGGATGAGGCTTTTCATTCCAGGACAAATAAGTTGTCTTCCTTTTCTAAAGTAAGGGGCTTCCCTTCCTCCAGCATCAGCTTTGCTCTCAAACGCATCTCCCAATTCCCACACATCTGCTCTCACTCCATCCTCCCACCACTCCACTACGGATAGGGTTCCCTTTGTCCTCACCTACCATCCCAGCAGTCTCTGTAACTTTCTCCACCTCCAACGGGATCCCACTACCAAGCACATTTTACCCTCCCCCCCTTCTGTTTTTTGTAGGGATCCTTTCCTATGCAACTCCCTTGTCCATTCATCCCTCCCCATCCCTTCCACCGATCTCCCTTCCAGCACCTACCCTTGTAAGCGGAACAAGTGCTACACCTCCCTCACCACCATTCAGGGCCCCAGACAGTCCTTCCAGGTGAGGCGACACTTCACCTGTGAGTCGGTTGGTGTGGTACACTGCGTCCAGTGCTCCCGGTGTGGCCTTTTATATATTGGTGAGACACAACGCAGACTGGGAGACCGTTTCGCTGAACACCTATGCTCTGTCTGCCAGAGAAAGCAGAATCTTCCAGTGGCCACACATTTTAATTCCACGTCCTATTCCCATTCTGATATGTCTATCCATGGCCTCCTCTACTGTCAAGATGAAGCCACACTCAGACTGGAGGAACAACAGCTTATATTCTGTCTGGGTAGCCTCCAACCTGATGGCATGAACATTGATTTCTCTAACTTCTGTTAATGCCCCTCCTCCCCTTCTTACTCCATCCCTTGTTTATTTATTTATTAGCCCCTCCCCCATCTCTCTGTCCTCTTTTTTTTCTTTTTCTTTTTTCTCTCCCTGTTGCTCTCACAAACACTCCTTGCCTGTTCTCCATCTCCCTCTGGTGCTTCCCTCCCCCTTTTTCTCCCTAGTCCTCCTGTCCCATGATCCTTTCCCTTCTCCAGCTCTGTATCCCTTTTGCCAATCAACTTCCCAGCTCTTAGCTTCACCCCATCCCCCTCTGATCTTCTCCTATCATTTTGGATCTCCCCCTCTCCTTCCCACTTCCAAATCTCTTCCTATCTTTCCTTTCAGTTAGTCCTGATGAAGAGTCTTGGCCCAAAACGTCAACTGTACTTCCTATAGATGCTGCCTGGCCTGCTGCATTCCACCAGCATTTTGTGTGTGTTGATGGAGTTAACATTCACATTTTGGCCACCTGAAGAATCACAAAATGATTGCTGCATGAAATGGAAACTGTATTGTAGGAACAGTACAGCATTTAAATTACTATTGCCCCATAGTAATTCACAAGAACAATTTTAAGTACTTAATGAGCAATAGTTTATGGTATAATGCAGCACACTGTTGTTTCTACAACAGTTTTGAAGAACACCTTTGAAATAGACTGGATACTTCATAGGATATTTTTCAAGTCTTCCTCAAAAACCTTCCAAGTTTATTCCAAAAATCCTCAAAGAAGTTAAAAAGACTAAAGGTTTATTTTTTTATTCAATGTTTCAAGAGTCACTGGAAAAAGAAAATATTATCACAATGCTGAGGCACTGCAAAGGGAATGTTCAAGTTCAAGATGGCAATGCGACGCAGTTTGGAGTGGCCTCTCTGGTGCTGATATCTGTTATTTGTTAAGCGGAGTGCCATGCACAATCCCAATCTGATGAAAAACCAGGAGCATGGAGGAACATCTGGAAATCCCCAGGAAGGCTTCTGCTCTCCAGGAAGCGTTGTGAGGTCCGGATCTCTGTTGACAACAGCAGGGCCCCAGACCTTGGGGTTGCGTTGTCAATAGCCGGCAGAGAATGGTACTCAGAGAGGCTGTGCTGGAGGCTTGGAGGTTCGACGGAGTCCATTGCAGTTGGGGTCTGGTTGTCTTGTTTTGTCTGTTGGATTTGGAGCTCCTTTCCGGGGAACGCGCTAAGACGGTAGCACGATATTAGTATGCAGCAGCCTCTCCGGACTCTGTCGTGTGCTTTTGTGATATAATTCTGGAGGAACATTGTCTCTTGTGGCTTCTACATTTACTTTACTTTATTGTCACCAAACAATTGATACTAGAGCGTACAATCATCACAGTGATATTTGATTCTGCGCTTCGCGCTCCCTGAAGTACAAATGGAAGTAAGTATAATAAAAATTTAAATTATAAATCATAATTGGAAAATAGAAAAGGGAATGTAAGGTAGTGCAAGTCAGGTCCAGATATTTGGAAGGTACGGCCCAGATTCGGGTTGGGATCCGTTCAGCAATCTTATCACAGTTGGAAAGAAGCTGTTCCCAAATCTGGCCGTACGGATCTTCAAGCTCCTGAACCTTCTCCCGGAGGGAAGAGGGACAAAAAGTGTGTTGGCTGGGTGGGTCGTGTCCTTGATTATCCTGGCAGCACTGCTCCGACAGCGTGTGGTGTAAAGTGAGTCCAAGGATGGAAGACTGGTTTGTGTGATGTGCTGGACTATGTTCACTATCTTTTGCAGCTTCTTCCAGTCTTGGACAGGACAACTTCCATTCCAGGTTGTGATGCACCCTAGAAGAATGCTTCCTATAAAAATTAGTGAGGGTTTTAGGGGACAGGCCAAATTTCTTCAGCTTTCTCAGGAAGTAAAGGTAAAAATTCAGGCATGCCACCTTGCTTTTATTCGGCACCGGGATTATCGCTGCCTTCTTAAAACACGAGGGGATCTTAGACTGAAGCAGGGAGCAGTTGAAGATATCAGCAAACACTCAGGCTAGCTCGCTTATACAGGCCTGGAGAACCCGTCCTGGGACGCCATCTGGGCCCGTCACCTTCCTTGGATTTATCTTCAGGAAGGCTCTTCTAACGTCTTCCTCGGTGACGATGAATCTCGATGCCACCAGGTCCGGTTCATCCAGAGGGGGCGGGACACTCCTCTTCTGTTAGAATCTTGTGTAGAATACGTTAAGTTTGTCAGGAAGAGAAGCACTACAGTTATTGATAATCCCAGCCTTTTCTTTGCACCCAGTAATCTCATTTAGACCCTGCCATAGTCTACTGGCATCCCTCTGGTTAGCCTGGGCTTCCAACTTGGCTCGATATTGCCTCTTGGCGCCCTTAATGGCTTTCCAGAGTTCATGCCTGGATTCCATGTAGCGACTAGTGTCTCCGGACCTAAAAGCCACAGCTCTAGCCTTCAAAAGGGACTGGACCTCATAATTCATCCAAGGCTTCCGGTTAGGGAATACCCGGATCATCTTGCGAGACACACAGTCCTCTGTGCATTTCCAGATAAAGTCCGTCACAGCTGAGACATACTCATCGAGTCCTTGAATACTAACCAGTCCACCGATTCAAAGCAGTCACGGAGGACCTCATCCGTTTCCTCTGTCCAACGCGACACCACTTTTGACACTGTGACCTCCCACTTCAGTTTCTGTTTGTAAGTCGGGATGAGGAGTACGGCCTGATGGTCCAATTTTCCGAAGTGAGGTCATTGGACAGAACGGTAGGGATCCTGGACTGCTGTGTAGCAGTGGTCAAGTATATTCAGGTTTCTAGTGGAGCAGGAGACATGTTGGTATAACTCTGGCAGCACTTTTCTGAGGTTGGCCTGGTTAAAGTCCCCGGCTGTAATGAGCAAAGCCTCCGGATTCCTGGTCTCAAGTTCACTGATGTTGGCATACGGTGTATTCACAGCACACTCCACGTCCGCCTGGGGGGAATGTAGACCACTGTCAGTATGACCGAGGTGAATTCCTGTGGCAGATAATAGGGACGACACTTCACTGACAGATGTTCCAGGTCCGGACTGCAGGAGCTTGTCAGTGCTACTGTGTCCAAGCACCATGCAGTGTTGATCAGTAGGCAGACTCCACCTCCCTTCATCTTGCCCGAAGATGCCATGCGGTCCATCTGATGGATCGAAAATCCCTCTGGTCGGATGGCACAGGGGAGAGCCAGGTCTCTGTGAAACAGAACACACAGCAGTTCTGCATCTTCTTGCAGTAGGTGAGTCTCCCTTTAAGATTATCCACTTTGTTCTCTATGGCTTGCACATTAGCTAGTAGGATGATGGGCAGAGGGATCCTAAAGCCCCTCCACTTCAACCTGACCTGCAGCCCAGCTCTTTCCCCACGCTTCCTCGGTAATTTGTGCATCTTTCCAGATTTCCATCGATGCAGTGTGTTGTTGGCAGCTCTATGGGTTGGTGGACACGTCCCACGGGATCAATCGGCGGGTCGCATCATTGGGCGCTCCAGGTCGGGCCGAGTGATGGGGGGAGGTTCTACTGCCATGTCCAACTGCCGAGGGCCCGGGCTGTCGATCGGGTCAGGCCCCAAAGCCGACACTTAATCCCAGAGGGCCGGGCTGCCGGCTGAAACAAGTCTGTGAACTGAGTCACGGTTACGGAGGCCTCCGCTCCAGCCGAGCCCCAGGCTCGATTTCCGAGGTCGGCGACGGAGGCCTCACCTACGGTGGTCACTCCGGGGAAGTGTCTGGGGTATCTTGAGGTCTCCGACATCACTTCTGTGTGCTCGTTTGCTTCGGAGAGGTGCTGGTCGGAATAGGCCACGTCTCCAGGCGCTCTGACACGGTAGCAGGCCGCGGATCTCTGGGAACGCGCTGGACCTCGGACCAGGGCTCGACAATTGGGTCCAGGTACGGTCTGGAGTTGAAGCAATTCTGTGCGAGTCGATGATCTCCAGCTGGGTCAGTAACTTCGCCAGGGTGTTGTTGATCTTGCTAGATGTAGCAGATTGGAGGTTTAGAAAGGTTTCTCGGGTATAGGATAGTGTAGAAGGTAGTTTGCTCGGGAGAGCACGCGCAGAGTCGCCAGTTACCGGCGCCATCTTAAATATAACAATAAACTGAAAGTCAAATCAATTCAATAGAGGATGTATAACAGTTGTTAGTGTAGAAAAGTATGTAGCATTATACCACAAACTACTGCTCATTAAATAATTACATAGCATTCCAAAATCCAATCTATGGGTCACTTCATAATACTTTTGAGCTATACCATTACCTTTCACTGTGTCAAATTCTCAGTACTGAATTAACAGCTCAGCTGCGCAAACCATAAACCTCTATCTATTCTCATTCTCAGAAGGAGGTCTGGGTCAAGTGCCCCAGAGGGGTGAAGAAGATGGGAATATTTATGTACACAGTGGAAGAGATATTCTGTCTTATAGACAATAGGTGCAGAAGTAGACCGTTCGGCCCCTTGAGTCTGCACCGCCATTCTGAGATCATGGCTGATCATTCACTATCAATACCCAGTCCCTGCCTTGTCCCCATATCCCTTGATTCCCTTATCCATCAGATATCTATCCAGCTCCTTCTTGAAAGCATCCAGAGAATTGGCCTCCACCATCTTCCGAGGCAGTGCATTCCACACCTCCACAACTCTCTGGGAGAAGAAGCTCTTCCTCAACTCTGTTTTAAATAACTGACCTCTTATTCTCAATCCATGCCCTCTGGTACTGGACTCTCCCAACATCTGGAACATATTTCCTGCCTCAATCCTATCAAATCCTTTAATTATCTTAAACGTTTCAATCAGATCCCCTCTCAATCTCCTCAATTCCAGCGTGTACAAGCCCAATCTCTCTGCGTAAGACAGCCCTGCCATCCCAGGAATCAACCTAGTGAATCTACGCTGCACTTCCTCAATTGCCAGAATGTCCTTCCTTAAACCTGGAGACCAAAACTGTACACAATATTCCAGGTGTGGTCTCACCAGTGCCCTGTACAAATGCAAAAGAACATCTTTGCTCTTGTATTCAATTCCCCTTGTAACAAAGGCCAACATTCCATTTGCCCTCTTCACTGCCTGTTGCACTTGCTCATTCACCTTCATTGACTGGTGAACTAGGACTCCTAGGTCTCTTTGCATTTCTCCCTTACCTAACTCGACACCGTTCAGACAATACTCTGCCCTCTTGTTCCAGCTTCCAAAGTGGATAACTTCACATTTATTCACATTGAATGACATCTGCCAAGTATCTGCCCACTCACTCAGCCTATCCAAGTCTCCCTGTATTCTCCTAACGTCCTCTTCGCATGTCACACTGCCACCCAGTTTAGTATCGTCAGCAAACTTGCTGATATAGTTTTCAATGCCCTCATCTAAATGTTGAGTCTTGTTGAGTGTACTAACAGAGGACTGAAATCATCTGTTTCTCAATGTACCCCAACTCATGTTTTCAACGTTGGAGATTAACCTTATCTATGTTTCTTATCTTTAGATGAAAATCTAAGTTCAGACTATTGGTGCAGTGAAGTTTTCTTTGTCGCCCAGTAACATGAAAAAGAGAACAAAATGGCTGAAAGCAAAGTAATTTTTGAGAATCTATTCAATATATTCTAGCAAAATCCTCAGTTAAAGTTGCCTTCCAGTCTGCCCGAACCAGTCTGGCCATTCTCCTCTTTTGGTTTTTATTTTTCTCACCATTCTCTGTAAACTCTAGAGACTGCTGTGTGTGAAAATCCCAGGAGATCACCAGTTTCTGACATACACAAATCACTCCATCTGGGACCAACAATCATAGTCACTTAGATCATATTTCTGCCCCATTCTGATGTTTGGTCTGAACAACATCTGAACCTCTTGACCATGTCTGTATGCCACATGTTTAGCTAATTAGATCTTTGCATCAACAAGCAGATGTAGAAATACACCTAATAAAGTGGCCAATGAATGTAAAATTCTGCATAAGATTTACCTTTGGTGTATTTCAGCCCTTGCTGAACCATGTGGATTGATAGGAAGCTCATCTACTTCCAGGTGTTTATGGAATTTGAAGCTGTAATTCTTGCAACGTTTTGCACCATAAAGCTGTTCAATCAGGAACACCACTGCATCATGGGAAATGCCCAGCATTTTCTGGCCATTTATCGCTGCATATGGAAAAGCAAAAGCATAAACAAAAGCATAATCTGAACTGCCAAAGATCTTACAAGTTCTGGCTCTGCAATCTGATGGCACTAGTTAAAACTCAATCTAAGCAGTGATGTGTGATGAGCAAACCAGGCTGAGTTGGGGTCCAGAGTTGACCCCCCTGTGAAATATGCTGCTAACAAGAGAAAGAGAAGAAGGGGAAGGAGAGGCATCCTACACAGAAAGAGAGAGAGAGAGAGAGAGACATAATTTAGTATTATGGCTTCTTCACTGATTGTTTACCTTTGTTACAAGGACACTTTTCTTTGCCGCTCATTAGCATTCTTGCTGAGACAGCAAGGACTGCCCCTGTTTGATGGACGGACGATGCCTGTCAGGGGAGAGAAAATAGCAAGTCTGCTGAGACACAGCAGACATGCCACGACACCGAAGGAGCATTGTGCACCCACAGGAAGGTGGGGGTTTGGAGGATCGATTCGGGGGAATCGATCAGAGGCTCACGGTGTGTGAAGGCAGACCGGTGGGGGCTTGTGTGTGTGTCCACCCTTGCCTGGCTGACAGGTTCACTACTGAAGAACGATCTATCCAGGAACAGAGGGGTCAGAGTCGGTGACCACAACAGGACAAGAAGACAATGGAAGGTTTGTCTGCTGCAACTGCTCACCTCTCACTTGCTCGTTCTCTCCCTCTCTCTCCCCAACGGTACAACAGCAACTACCTCGACTTAAACTGAACTGGACTGAACTCTGCATCACTTTAAGACTATTCATTTACCCCCTAGACTTCGATAGAGTTTGTTTTGATTTATATTTCCACACTTCTATATATATCACTGCTAACCTGTTTAATATGTATATTTACATTTTATAGTACTGTATTACTTAGTTTACTAATAAACACAGTAATACCAGACTCTAACGTGTATTCCATTTCTGCTGGCTCGGTAACCCAGTCATGGGATACGTGACAACGCAAAAATTCAATCTGTTCATTCCTATTAAGCTAATTCCAATAAAATGAGAGAACATCAACAAAAAGCTTGATTAAAATACAAATATATTCTGTTCAGCAGAAGATTACGTAGTGATTTGACTGATTCAATAGATAATCAGACACGATGATGGTGAAAGTAGAAAGGGAGTACCTCTTCTGGTAATAATCCCACAAATAAAGAGGGATAACCTTAATGATTCGTCTTGATCAAGGACCACAGCAGGAAAGTGGAACTTATTTATAGACTGATCAATAGTCATCAAATAGAATGCTTTAACTGAATCACTATTTCTTTGTCTAGGAGAAGCAAAGAACATTTGCAGAAATATCCTACCTTCAAAGGAATGCCATAAACATAGGAAGATGACAAACAATAGAAAAAAAGAAAAGCTAAAATTTAAAAAAAGAAATGTAAATACAACCTGAGGAAAAAAAACACTAGGAAATACCGCTTTAAATATGGGAATTCTTTTGCAGTAAAAAGTCCTTACCAGAAAATGATATGTGTTTCAGACGGGCGTTAGTTCGAGCTTCCTGCACTTTATCTGTTAACATCTTCCACCCTTCTACAAAATAAATGTTTACAACAATCAGAAACAAAACAAATTGGTCCAATTTATGTCTCCCCTATCCCTTCTCACCGATCTCCCTCCTGGCACTTATTAAACGGAACAACACCTGCCCTTACACTTCCTCCCTCTCCACCATTCAGGGCCCCAGACAGTCCTCCCAGGTGAGGCGACACTTCACCTGTGAGTCGGCTGGTATGGTATACTGCGTCCGGTGCTCCCGGTGTGGCCTTTTATATATTGGTGAGACCTGACGCAGACTGGGGGACCATTTTGCTGAACACCTGCACTCGGTCCATCAGAAAAAGCAGGATCTCCCAGTGGCCACACATTTTAATTCCACATCCCATTCCCATTCTGATATGTCTATCCATGGCCTCCTCTAATGTCAAGATGAAGCCACACTCAGGTTGGAGGAACACCTTATATTCGTCTGGATGTCCTCCAACCTGATGGCATGAACATTGATTTCTCTAACTTCCATTAATAGCCCTCCTCCCCTTCTTACCCCATCCCTGATTTTTAACTAAATTTTTTTCTCTCTCTTTCCCTCTCACAAGCACTCATTGCCTGTTCTTCATCTTCCTCTGGTGCTTCCCTCCCCCTTTCTTTCTTCCAAGGCTTTCCGTTGTATGATATTCCCCCTTCTCCAGCCTTGTATCCCTTCTGCCAGTCAACTTCCCGGCTCTTAGCTTCATCCCTCCCCCTCTTGTCTTCTCCTCTCATTTCAGGTCTCCCCTCCCATTCCTATTTCTAAATCTCTTAGAACCACAAAACATTACAGCACAGAAACAGGCCTTTTGGCCCTTCTTGGCTGTGCCGAACAATTTTTCTGCCTAGTCCCACTCACCTGCACCTGGACCATATCCCTCCATACACCTCTCATCCATATACCTGTCCAAGTTTTTCTTAAATGTCAAAAGTGAGCCCACATTCACCGCTTCATCTGGCAGCTCATTTCACACTCCCACCACTGTCTGTGTGAAGAAGCCCACCCAATGTTCCCTTTAAACTTTTCCCCCTTCACCCATGTCCTCTGGTTTTTTTCTCCCCTAGCCTCAGTGGAAAAAGCCTGCATGCATTCACTCTGTCTATACCCATCATAATTTTATATACCTCTATCAAATCTCCCCTCATTCTCCTACGCTCCAGCAAATAAAGTCCTAACCTATTCAACCTTTCTCTGTAACTCAGTTTCTCAAGTCCTGGCAACATCCTTGTAAACATTCTCTGCACTCTTTCAACATTATTAATATCCTTCAGGTAATTCGGTGACCAAAACTGCACACAATACTCCAAATTCGGTCTCACCAACGTCTTATACAACCTCACCATTACATTCCAACTCTTATATTCAATACTTTGATTTATAAAGGCCAATGTACCAAAAGCTCTCTCTGTGACGCCACTTTTAGGGAATTTTATACCCAGATCCCTCTGTTCTACTGCACTCCTCAGTGTCCTACCATTTACCTTGTATGTTCTACCTTGGTTTTTCCTTCCGAAGTGCAATACCTCACATTTATCCACATTAAACTCCATCTGCCATTTGTCAGCCCATTTTTCCAGCCGGTCCTCTGCAAGCTTTGAAAACCTTCTTCACTGTCTTTGTATCATCAGCAAATATTGCTATCTCTTTTTTCTGTTAGTCCTGACAAAGGGTCTTAGACCGAAACGTTGCCTGTACTTCTTCCTATAGATGCTGCCTGGACAAGAACATAATCTGTATCAAATCTCTCAATCCATAGTATATATGCAGTAACCAAAATCTACCTTCAATGTTATCACACTGGATCTGAAAACCATCATCACTTGTGATTTGAAATAGAAGGCCTTTGCTTGATTTCTTCTCACTCCTGATCGCTCTTCTCTTTTCTTCTTGCTCAAGCAAAGCAAGTAGTGGAGAAGTAAAGGTGTCATCATCATCTGAACTTTTAGATTCTAATAGAAAAAGAACAAAGATATCGGTAAACATTTTATTTCTGCCTATCAAATATGAGAGCTGGGTATGAGTAGACCCGATTTCTAAAATCTTGTGTACGTTATAAAGTGAACTTGAGTTTCCTCGTGTTTGAGTTCAATAATAGTTATGTCCCTTTCTAAAAGGCTTTGGAGGGCTTTTCTTATGGTCTTACCTAATAGTGACTTTTGGCAAATGTCCATTTTGCAAGTTCAAGTTCATAATCTTTTGGCCAGTTAGAGAAGCAATTAAGATAGTGAATGAATAGGAAAGAAAATGTCACGAACAGAAGGATATGAACTTGGAAGGAGGCAATTTTTCTGTCTTTGAACAGCTGAGAAGGGAGAAAAAAATAGTTCTAGGTTACAGAGAAGGTAGAGATGGAATGGATATCTCTGGAAACAAGACCAGGGTTGACATGAAGATACAGCTAAAGAATAATCATCAAGTAATGCAATATGAGTCCTTCAACCAAACATTCAAACCATTCATGGTGATCGTGAAGCTGTCCATTTGCTGTTGATGAAGCCATCTGGTTATAAGGTTAATGACAGAAGTTAGGTAAAGAGAGAATAAAGTTAATTATTCAGCTCCTCAAACTTGATCTGTTAGTCATTTCAATAATGTTTGATCCAATATTTATTCACTTTCCAACCTTTCCCCATAACCTTTGGTTCACTTATTGATTAGAAATGTGCCTATTTCAATCTTAAATATACATAAGTACTTATTCTCATAGCTTTCTTGGCGTTCACTAATTCAGAAGAAATTCTTCTTTACCTCAATCTTAAAAGGGTACAGCCTTATTTGAACTCCATGTCCTATGGCAAACAAGAGAAAATCTGCAGATGCTGGAAATCCGAGCAACACACACAAAATGCTGGAGGAACTCAGCAGGCCAGGCAGCATCTACGGAAAAAAGCACAGTCGACATTTCGGGCCAAGAGCCTTCAGCAGGACTCTCCATGTTTTACGGTTCTGGATTCTTCTAGAAGGGGAAATATTCTTTCAGTATTCACTCTATGAATCCTGTGTTTCAAAAGGATTGCTTCTTATTCCAGAGTCCCAAGCTTTCCTGAATGGATAGGCAATCCCTTCATATCCAGAATCATCTGAGTGAATCTTCTTGGAACTGCTTCCATTTAAAATAACATCCATCCTTAATTAAGGGGATCTAAAATATTCAGGTATTCAAGATACGGTCACAGGTGCATTGTAGAGTTGCAATGAGACTTCTTATTTTAAAATTCCAACCCTTTTGAATGGCCTACTTTTATTGTCCTTTTATATTATCTGTTGTAATAAAAACTCTGCTCCACTATGACACACAAGATGAAATCTAAGAAACATCCAGTAGATAATCCAGTGTTAGTAAAGAAAGAATAACAGTAATTATGAATTGAAAACTTAAAAGAGCTAGCCAGCTCTGATACAAGCAGTAAGTAAATAAAACAAATTCAACAATTCTGTGCACTCTTTTCCATTTTCATTAACGTCCCTTTACTACCTTATTTTAACCTCCCTGTTTCAAGTCATCCGGGGGCTTTTGATATGGCTCTTTTGTTTAGTGGGAACATCACCTAATGCCTTTAACTGCTTTAAGATTAACTGAAGTGGCTGCTTGAAGCCTACTGATCCTACTCTAGCAAAATTAACCCACTCCAATTTTAAAACTTCTCACTCAACAAGAAATATATATTCTCTGGACCTGTTGTATGGACTGAAACTTAAGTCTTACCGGTGACAAAGTCATCTTGTCCTTCTGTATTTGAGATTGCTGTGTTCACTGATATCATGGGCTGCAATATTGGTGCCTGTTCCATATGACTGGCAGGAAAAAAAATTAATTAGCAGTGTCTCAATATAGATTTACAGGCAATTACTTAGGTATACACAAACTCAGTTCCTGAATGCTCAAACATTAAGTGTTTCAAGATGCTTTTGATTTTAAATTATGTATCAGTTGCAACTCAGCTCGAAGCAGATACAGCTTTAAAAATACAGGTTCAACTTCAGAGATTTGAGCACATAAATCTGTGTATAATGAGCATATTACAATACAGAGTGTAGTTACTTATTAGATGAGTCATTAAATTAAGGTCCATCTGCCAAACAAATCATACAATCTTGGTAGTACTATTCAAAACCCAATAATTGCCTATGTCCAGGTTACAGAACTCCTCAATAACAATCTAGTGCTAATTATCATACTGTTGCCTGTGGAATGTTGTTCAGTACTGATCATTACATTTCCTGTAGTATTATAGCAGCCACATTATATAAATTCTTAACCAGATTTATAATTACTTCAAACTGGATTGTTACCAGTGGAAATTATTTGTTTGTTAATAAATAAAAAGTAGACCTGATTAGTGTGCTCCTGCCAAATCTAACCTCTTTATCCATAACTGTATTTACCAAAGCTCTGCATTTCCTTCTAAAACTTTCCTAGAAGGTATAGAATATTATAGGGATATGAGTGATCAGGGTGGCTTCAAATTCACTGTTAAGTCCTAAGCCCAAGCATTTTCAGAAGTATCATCAATGCCTTTCTTTTCACTATATCATAACTGTTGGGATTTTTCTGATAATTACTCAATTTTAAATTATATTTGTAACTCATAAATTTGTTTATCCCTATGTAGGCAGTAGCAAGTAAATTTGTGCCACAAAAGTACTGGGCAATGATTATGATCACTGAATTCAGATCATTTTTGAATCACTCAGATGTAGCTACTCCCAAAACTGTCAAGTAATTAATTAATATTGGTGCTAACACTGACATTCAGATTCCAGTCCCCTCATGATGCTGGATGGCCATGGCTAGATTAGACAAGCAGCTCCAAGTTGAAGTCACTCATTTGAGGGGCAGATTCATAGTCATAGAAAACTACAACATAAAAGCAGACCCTTTGGCTCATCTGTGCCAAACCATTTAAACAGCCTACTGCCACTGACTTACATGGGGAGTGTTATGCCCGCAGCCCCCTCCTTTGTGAGAATCGCAAGAGCACTAGTGGGGGGGGGGGTCAGTAGACCCAGAAAATGGGAGAGAGACGTGCCGGATGCCTCGTTCCCCGGCGATGCAAAATAACGCGACATTGACCATTGTCAATCCACGTTTGTGGATTGGGGACTATGCTACATGCAAGCCCTTGGGCAAAGTGGGCTGGTTGAGAGAGGGATTGCATCATCTCAACCTGATTGACATCTGAGACCCCGTGAGGAAGAATAAAAGAGGGTCTGGGGGAACAACCCCTTCAGACGCACCAGAAGAAACGCTAACGATCCCGTAGTAGCAGGAAGCCATTTGAAGGAAGCTATGTGCGTTCGATTCCCTCGCCTGGGAGCCGGTGGCGGGTACCACAGAACCGATTTTCTTGAACTAACAACGGGGAGCCAACTTTCCTGATTCAACGGATTTGCTTCATAAAAGACCCGGGCAAGTTTCTTTTCTCACAAATCTCTCTCTCTCCGTGAAAACCCAGTGGTCCCCAAAGGCTGAAGCCTGCAGGAACTGAGTGACTTTTATATTTCCATCGGACAATATATTATCCCCTAGACAAACGATCAAGCTGTTTCTTATTGATGATTATTATTATAACCGTGCTTTTAGATTGAGTAGTGACGACGTGTATTATCTGAATGCTTGTATTAATCTTATTTTTGTGCCCCTTTATAAATAAAGACTTTTAAAAATAGTACCATCAGACTTCAATGGACCTCTCTATCTTAGCTGGTAAGTGACCCAGTTACGGGGTACATAACAGGACCATAGCCCTCCATAACCCTACCATTCATTTATGTACCTAAACTTCCCTTCAACGTTGAAATTGAACTCACATGCACCACTTGTGTTGACAATTCATTCCACACTTGCATGACCCTCTGAGTGAAATTTCCTCTTGCTCCCCTTAAACTTCTCAGCTTTTATCCTTAACCCATAACCTCTTGTAACAAACCCACCCAACTTCAGTTGAAAAAGACTGCTTGCATTTACCCTTTCTCTACCCCTCATAATTGTGTATACTTCAATCAAATATCCTCTCAATGTTGTAAAGAATAAAGACCTACCTATTTAATCTTTCCTTGTAACTCAGGTGGTTAGATACCTCTAGATAGAGGTATATAAGATGATGAGAGGCTTTGATCATGTGGATAGTCAGAGGATTTTTCCCAGGGCTGAAATGGTTGCCACAAGAGGACACAGGTTTAAGGTGCTGGGAAGTAGGTACAGAGGAGATGTCAGGGGTAAGTTTTTACGCAGAAAGTGATGAGTGCATGGAATGGGCTGCCGGCAACAGTGATGGAGGTGGATAAGATAGGGTCTTTCAAGAGACTTTTGGATAGATATATGGAGCTCAGAAAAATACAGGGCTATGGGTAAGCCCAGTAGTTTCTAAGGTAGGGACATGTTTGGCACAACTTGTGGGCTGAAGGGCCTGTATTGTGCTGTAGGTTTTCCATGTTTCTATCTCAAATTTATCTGCAAGAAATTTCATCTGCCATTTTTCAGCCCAGTTTTTGAGCTACTCCAGATTCCAATGCAAACTATGATAACTTTTCTTGCTATACACTACACCCCCAATCTTGGTGTCATCTGCAAATATGATGATCCAGTTAATAACATTATCATCCATTACACTGATATATATATAATGGACCCAGCTTGGATCCCTGCAACCCTCACTAGTCACAGACCTCCAGTCAAATATCTACTCCCACAAAGCCAACTTCCAATCCAATTTGCTACTTTATCATGAATGCCAAATGACTGAGTCGTCTTGACCAACTTCCCATGTGATAACTTGCCAAACGTCTTGCTAAAGACCGTGTAAATAATATTCGCTGCCTTGCCTTCATCAACTTTCGTGATAACTTCCCCCAAAACGTTTTTAAGATTGGTTAGACATGACCTACCATGCACAAAGCCATCCTGACTATCCTTAATCAGTCCCTATCTATCCAAATTCTCATATATCCAGCCCCTTAGAATACTTTCACGTAACTAATGTCAGACTCTCCGCCTGTTTATTTTTAAAACCTTTATAAATAGCACAGCAACAATGATTATCCTCCAACCCTCTGGTAACTCAACAGTTACTAAGGACTATTTAAATTGTTGGGGCCCAGGCAATTTCTGCACTAGCTTCTACAGTGTTCAAGGGTGCAGCTTGTCAGGCACTAAGGACTTATCCACACTAATTTGCCTCAAGACAGAAAATGCATCCTCCTCTGTAATCTCTAAACAATCCATGAAGTTGTGCCACTTTGCCTTACTCAAGTCTCTCTCTCTTAAATAGATGGGAAAAACTCATTTAAGATCATCCATCTCTCTTTTAGCTCCACACATGGTTTACCATTTTGATCTTCCAGAGGACCAGTTCGGTGCCTGGCAATCACTTTGTTCTTAACCTTTACCTTGACTGCTGGGACAACCTCTTGCCTTTTTTTTTAGCCCTTCTGATTTCTTTCTTACACGTTCTCTTGGATTTGTTACAATCCATTGTTATGATCCCAGCCCCCACCTTTGTGAGAATCGCAAGAGCACCCGTCGAAAAGGGGGGGGGGGGTCAATAGACCCAGTAGGAGAGAGAGAGAGAGAGAGAGAAACTTGCCAAATTGCAGGTCCTAAGCCAGGGATACAGAATAAAGACAACAGTGACTATTGTCTCATGGAGACCACGTGAAGAGCCCTCGGGCAAGGTGGGCTGGTTGAGAGAGAGATTGTATCATCCCAACCTGATTGACACCTGCGACCCCGTGAGGAAGTATAAAGGAGAGTCTCAGGGGGACAGCCCCCTCAGACGCACCAAGAAGACACGAGAGTGATCCCGCAGCAGCGGGAAGCCATTCTGAAGGAAGCCATGTGCGTTAGATTCCGGGATTGGAATCTGTGGCTGGAATCACAGGAAACCGCTTTAACTAACATCGGGGAGAGGAAACCAACGCTCCCCCGATTTCACGGAAGATTCATCAAGACTCGGCAAGTTCTTTCTCTTCTCCCCCCAATCTCTCTCTCTCGGTCGCCCCACTTGAAACCCAGCGATTTTCAAAGGGCTGAGGCAGACAGCCTTCTGAGTGACTTTTATATTTCCAACGGACAATCTATTAACCCCTAGACATCAGCAGAGCTCACTTAATAATGATGATTATTAATATACCCGCGCTTTAGATTGAGTGTTGACAATGTGCCCTATCTGAATGTATGTATTAACCCTACTTTTGTGTCCCTTTACGAATAAAACGTTTGAAAATAGTGACAACAGACTTCAACAGATCTCTCTATCTTTGCTGGCAAGTTATCCAGTTACGGGATACGTAACACCATAAACACCTTATTTGTTCCCACCTACCTATATTTTCAATGTACCTCTTTTTTTCTCTTAAACAGGACCTAAACATTTACGTAGGAACATAGAAAACCTACAACACAATACAGGCCATTCGGCCCACAAAGTTGTGCTGAACATGTCCCTACCTTAGAAATTACTCCCTCAGTAAAAAACTTACCCCTGACATCTCCTCTGTACCTACTCCCCAGCACCTTAAACCTGTGTCCTCTTGTGACAACCATTTCAGTCCTGGAAAGAATCCTCTGACTATCCACATGATCAATGCCTCTCATCATGTTATACACCTCCATCAGGTCATTTATAAAAATCATGAACAGTAGGGAACCGTAAAACCTGCTTGTTGATGTCAGTGAGTGTGGACCATTCTGCATTCTCTCCATTCACTACAAGTTCTTCAGAGTCCTGAGATTTCCGCTGGACTACTTGCTATAGTTGTAAAGCCAGTTTTTTTACAAGAGACAATTCTTGACCTAGTATGTAGATAAGCCTACAAGAGCGACTGTACTTGATTTGGTATTGGGAAATTAACCTGGTCAGGTATCATCTCTCAATGGGAGAGCATTCTGGAGATAGTGATCATACTATCACACATCTCCTTTACAATTGAAGAGAAATAGGATCAGACAAGTTAGAAAAGCGTTTAATTGGAGTAAGGGGAATTATGAGGCTATCAGGCAGGAAATTGGAGGCTTAAATTGGAAACAGATGTTCTCAGGGAAAAGTACAAAAGAAATGTGGCAAATATTCAGGGGATATTTGTGTCGAGTTCTGTATAGGTACATTCCATGAGACATGGAAGTTATGGTAGGGTGCAGGAACCATGGTGTACAAAGATATAATAAATCTAGTCAAGAAAAAAGCTTACAAAAGGTTCAGAGAGTTAGGTAATGTTAGAGATCTAGAAGATTATAAGGCTAATAGGAAGGAGCTTAAGAAGGAAATTAGGAGAGACAGAAGGGACCGTGACAAGGTACAGGTAGGATTAAGGAAAATTGCAAGGCATTCTACAAGTATGTGAAGAGCAAGAGGATAAGATTTCAAAGAATAAGACCTATCAAGAGTGACTGTGGGGAAGTGTGTATGGAACCAGAGGAAACAGCAGAGGAACTTAATGAATACTTTACTTCAGTATTCATTATGGAAAAGGATCTTTGGTGATGGTAGTGATGACTTTCAGCAAACTGAAAAGCTTAAGAAAGAGAGTGTGCTGGAGCTATTGGAAAGCATTAAGTTGAATTAAGTTGCTGGGACTGGATGAGATGTACCCCAGGGTACTGTGCTGAGTCTCTGGCGATGATCTTTGCATCATCAATGGGGACGGGAGAAGTTCCGGAGGACTGGAGGGTTGTGAATGCTGTTCCCTTAATCAAGAAAGGGAGTAGAGATAGCCCAGGAAATTATAGACCAGTGAGTCTTACCTCAGTGGTTGGTAATGAGATGGAGAAGATCCTGAAAGGCAGGAGTTATGAACATTTGGAAAGGTATATTTTGTAGTCAGCATGACTTTGCCAAGGGCAGGTCATGGCTTACAACAGACAACAGACAATCCGTGCAGGAGTAGGCCATTCGGCCCTTCGAGCCAGCACTGCCATTCACTGTGATCATGGCTGATCATTCACAATCAGTACCCCGTTCTTGCCTTCTCCCTGGATCCCTTGACGGCTATCTTTAAGAGCTCTATCTAACTCTTTCTTGAAAGCTTCCAGACAATTGGCCTCCACTGCCTTCTGAGGCAGAGCATTCCATAAATCCACAACTCTCTGGGTGAAAAAGTTTTTTCCTCAACTCTTTTCTAAATGGCCTACCCCTTATTCTTAAACTGTGGCCTCTGGTTCTGGACTCCCCCAACATCAAGAACATTTTTCCTGCCTCTAGCGTGTCTAATCCTTTAATAATTTTATATGTTTCAATCAGATCCCCTCTCATCCTTCTCAAATTCCAGTGAATACAATCCCAGTTCCTCCAAACTTTCAACATTTGGAAGTCCCGCCATCCTGGGAATTAACCTCGTGAACCTCAATAGCAAGACTGCACTCCTTCAATAGCAAGACTGTCCTTCCTCAAATTTGGAGACCAAAACTGAACACAATACTCCAGGTGTGGTCTCACCAGGGCCCTGTACAACTGCAGAAGGACCTCTTTGCTCCTATACTCAACTCCCCTTGTTATGAAGGCCAACATGCCATTAGCTTTCTTCACTACCTGCTGTACCTGCAAACTTACTTTCAGTGACTGATGAACATGGACACCCAGATCTCGTTGTACTTCCCCTTTTTTTAACTTGACACCATACAGATAGTAATCTGCCTTCCTGTTCTTGCCACCAAAGTGGATAACCTCACATTTATCCACATTAAACTGCATCTGCTCACTCACCCAACCTGTCTGTCACTCTGCATTCTCCTAATATTTCACACTGCCACCCAGCTTTGTGTCATCTGCAAATTTGCTAATGTTACTTTTAAACACTTCATCCAAATCATCAATGTATATTGTAAATAGCTGCGGTCCCAGCACTGAGCCTTGCGGTACCCCACTAGTCACTGCCTGCCATTCTGAAAAGGACCCATTAATCCCTACTTTTTGTTTCCTGTCTGCCAACCAATTTTCTATCCATATCAGTACCCTACCCCCAATACCATATGCTTTAATTCTGCCCACTAATCTCCTATGTGGGACCTTAACAAAGGCTTTCTGAAAGTCCAGGTACACTACATCCACTGACTCTTCCTTGTCCATTTTCATAGTTACATCCTCAAAAAACTCCAGAAGGTTAGTCAAGCATGACTTCCCCTTCGTAAATCCATGCCGACTCGGACTGATCCTGTTTCCGGTAACCATCTTTTATAATTGACTCCAGCATCTTTCCCACCGACGTCAGGCTAACCGGTCTATAATTCCCTGTTTTCTCTCTCCTTCCTTTCATAAAAAGTGGGATAACATTAGCCACCCTCCAATCAGCAGGAACTGTTCCTGAATCTATAGAGCATTGGAAAATGATTACCAATGTGTCCACGATTTCTAGAGCCACCTCCTAAGTACCCTGGGATGCAGACCATTAGGCCCTGGGGATTTATCAGCTTTCAGTCCTATCAGTCTACCCAACACCATTCTCTGCCTAACGTGAATTTCCTTCAGTTCCTCCATTACCCTAAGTCCTCTAGCCACTATCACAACTGGGAGATTGTCTGTGTCCTCCCTAGCGAAGACGGATACAAAGTATCTGTTAAACTCGTCTGCCATTTCCTTGTTCCCCGTAATAAATTCACCCGTTTCTGCCTTCAAGGGCCCAACTTTGGTCTTAACTAATTTTTTCCTCTTCACATACCTAAATAAGCTTTTACTATCCTTCTTTATATTCTTGTCTAGCTTACCTTCGTACGTCATCTTTTCTCCCCGTATTGTCTTTTTAGTTATCTTCTGTTGCTCTTTAAAAGTTTCCCAATCCTCTGGCTTCCTGCTCATCTTTGCTATGTTATACTTTTTCTCTTTTATTTTTATACTGCCCTTTACTTCCCTCGTCAGCCACGGCCTCCCCTTACTCCCCTTCGGATCTTTCTTCCTCTTTGTAATAAACCGATTCTGCACCTTCTGCCTTATTCCCAGAAATACCTGCTATTATTGTTCCACTGTCTTCCCTGCTAGGGTATCATTCCATTGAACTTTGGCCAGCTCCTCCCTCATAGCTCCATAGTCCCCTTTGTTCAACTGTAATACTGACAATTCCGATTTTCCCTTCTCCCTCTCAAATTGTAGATTAAAACATCATATTATGGTCACTACCTCCTAATGGCTCCTTTATCTTGAGATCCCTTATCAAATCCAGTTCATTACACAATACTAGATCCAGAATTGCCTTGTCCCTGGTAGGCTCCAGTACAAGCTGTTCTAAGAATCCATCTCGGAGGCACTCCACAAACTCCCTTTCTGGGGGTCCAGTACCAAACTGATTTTCCCAATCTACCTGCATGTTGAAATCCCCCATTACAACTGTAGCATTACCTTTATGACATGCTAATTTTAGCTCTTGATTCAACTTGCACCCTATATCCAGGCTACTATTTGGGGGCCTGTAGATAATTCCCATTAGGGTCTTTTTGCCCTTACAATTTCTCAGTTCTATCCATACTGACTCTACATCTCCTGATTCTATGTCCCCCCTTGCAAGAAACTGAATTTCATTCCTCACCAGCAGAGCCACCCCACCCCCTCTGCCCATCTATTCTTTTGATAGGATGTATATCCTTGAATATTCATTTCCTAGCCCTGGTTCTCTTGCAGCCATGTCTCTGTTATTCTTACAACATCATACTTACAAACCTCCAACTGAGCTTCAAGCTCATCCACTTTATTTCTTATACTTCGTGCATTCCCATATATAATTCTTTTAATCCATTATTCCCCTCGCTTCTCACATTGGTCCCTATTGCACTTGGCCATACTCTCTGATCCCTTCCTGAGCTTTCTGCCCCGTCAATTCTGTTGTCTTCCTTAACTTTTCTTATTCTCTCTTTCCCTTTAACTCCATCCTTATATTTCCAGTTCATCTCCTCCCCCCCACTTATTAGTTTAAACACACCTGTGTAGCAGTGGCAAACCTGCCCGCCAGAATGCTGGTTCCTCACCTGTTAAGGTGCAACCAATCCCTTTTGTACAATTCATCCTTACCCCAAAACAGATACGGGTGGTCCAAGAATCTAAAATCCTGCTTCCCGCCCCAGCTCCTCAGCCACACATTGAGATCCCATATCTCCCTGTTCCTGCCCTCACCAGCACGAGGAACTGGAAGCAAACCGGAGATAATCACCCTGGAGGTCCTGCTTTTCAGCCTTCTTCCGAGTTCTCTGAAGTCACGCTGCAGAATTTCTTCCCAATGTCATTTGTGCCGACGTGCACTACCACTTCCGGCTGTTCACCTTCACCCTTGAGGATTCCCTGCAATCGGTCCGTGATGTCCTGGATCCTGGCTCCAGGGAGGCAACACACCGTCCTTAAATCCCGCCTGTTGCCGTAGAAACCCCTTTCTGTACCTCTCACTATGGAGTCTCCTAATACCACAGCTTTGCCTGTCGTCTGTCTCCTCGGCTTTCCTTCTGTGCCAATTTTTGATTTGCAGACCTGTCCGCCTCTAAGGCTGGCAGTATCTTCTGTCCCAACAGCCTCCAAGAGGGTGAACTTGTTTTTATGTGGCACACCCCCCCCCCCCCCCCCGGGGTCTCTTGTACTTCAAGCATCCATCCCTTCTTCATCGTCACCCCCTTTCTCTCCTCTGGTATCTTCGGTGTAACGATCTCACTGCAGGTTCTGTCCAGAAAACTCTCGTTGCCTCTCCAGTGCACCAACACAGTCCTTCAGGAGCTGAACCTGGACACAGTTTTCACAGTTGTAGCAGCCGGAGGCACCATCAGTGCCCCTGACCTCCCACATCAGGCAAGCATCACACTGAATCAGTTTACCTGTCATCTCTTCACCACCTCTCACCCACTCCAACTGTGACACAGTCTCCTCCTTCAGACTCTCGAGCCAAAGACTCGCACTTCCCTCAACAAGGCCGCTCTGAGTCAAAGTCGTGAAGCTCCACTCCTTTATTTACGAGCCTGACTGAATTTTTTGAGGATGTGACTAAGCACATTGATGAAGGAAGAGCAGCAGGTATATGCAGGGGTTTAAGGTGAAGGGTTATATTTAAGATGGCGCTGGTAACTGGCAACTCTGCGCGTGCTTTGCTGAGAAAACTGCCCTCTACACTATCCTATACCTGAGAAACCCTTCTAAACCTCCAATCTGCTACATCTAGCAAGATCAACAACACCCTGGCGAAGTTACTGACCCAGCTGGAGATCATCGACTCGCCCAGAATTGCTTCAACTCCAGACCGTACCTGGACCCAATTGTCGAGCCCTGGTCCGAGGTCCAGCCCGTTCCCAGAGATCCGCGGCCTGCTACCGTGTCAGAGCGCCTGGAGACGTGGCCTATTCCGACCAGCACCTCTCCGAAGCAAACGAGCACACAGAAGTGATGTCGGAGACCTCAAGATACCCCAGACACTTCCCCGGAGTGACCACCGTAGGTGAGGCCTCCGTCGCCGACCTCGGAAATCGAGCCTGGGGCTCGGCTGGAGCGGAGGCCTCCGTAACCGTGACTCAGTTCACAGACTTGTTTCAGCCGGCAGCCCGGCCCTCTGGGATTAAGTGTCGGCTTTGGGGCCTGACCCGATCGACAGCCCGGGCCCTCGGCAGTTGGACATGGCAGTAGAACCTCCCCCCATCACTCGGCCCGACCTGGAGCGCCCAATGATGCGACCCGCCGATTGATCCCGTGGGACGTGTCCACCAACCCATAGAGCTGCCAACAACACACTGCATCGATGGAAATCTGGAAAGATGCACAAATTACCGAGGAAGCGTGGGGAAAGAGCTGGGCTGCAGGTCAGATTGAAGTGGAGGGGCATTAGGATCCCTCTGCCCAACGTCCTACTAGCTAATGTGCAAGCCATAGAGAACAAAGTGGATGATCTTAAAGGGAGATGCAGAACTGCTGTGAGTTCTGTTTCACAGAGACCTGGCTCTCCCCTGCCACCCCCAACTGTGCCATCCGACCAGAGGGATTTTCGATCCATCAGATGGACCGCACGTCATCTTTGGGCAAGACGAAGGGAGGTGGAGTCTGCCTACTGATCAACACTGCGTGATGCTTGGTCACAGTAGCACCGAGAAGCTCCTGCAGTCCGGACCTGGAACATCTGTCAGTGAAGTGTCGTCCCTATTATCTGCCACAGGAATTCACCTCGGTCATACTGACAGTGGTCTACATTCCCCCCAGGCGGACGTGGAGTGTGCTGTGAATACACTGTATGCCAACATCAGTGAACTTGAGACCAGGTATCCAGAGGCTTTGCTCATTACAGCCGGGGACTTCAACCGGGTCAACCTCAGAAAAGTGCTGCCAAAGTTATACCAACATGTCTCCTGCTCCACTAGAAACCCAAATATACTTGACCACTGCTACACAGCAGTCAAGGATCCCTACCGTTCTGTCCAATGACCTTACTTCGGAAAATCAGACCATCAGGCCGTACTCCTCATCCCGGCTTACAAACAGAAACTGAAGTGGGAGGTCACGGTGTCAAGTGGTGTCATGTTGGATAGAGGAAATGGATGAGGTTCTCCGTGACTGCTTTAAATCAGTGGACTGGTTAGTATTCAAGGACTCGGCAGCTAACCTCGATGAGTATGCCTCAGCTGTCACAGACTTTATCTGAAAATGCACAGAGGACTGTGTGTCTCGCAATATGATCTGGGTATTCTCTAACCAGAAGCCTTGGATGAATTATGAGGTCCAGTCCCTTTTGAAGGCTAGAGCTGTGGCTTTTAGGTCCGGGGATACCAGTCGCTACATGGAATCCAGGCGTGAACTCCAGAAAGCCATTAAGGGAGCCAAGAGGCAATATCGAGCCAAGTTGGAAGCCCAGGCTAACCAGAGGGATGCCAGTAGACTATGGCAGGGTCTAAATGAGATTACTGGGTGCAAAGAAAAGGCTGGGAATATCAATAACTGTAGTGCTTGTTCCTGACGAACGTAGCGTATTCTATGCAAGATTCGAACAGAAGAGGAGCGTCCCGCCCTCTCTGGATGAACTGGACCTGGTGGAATCGAGATTCATTGTCACCGAGGAAGACGTTAGAAAGACCCTCCTGAAGATAAATCCAAGGAAGGTGACGGGCCCAGATGGCGTCCTAGGACGGGTTCTCCAGGCCTGTATAAGCGAGCTAGCTGGAGTGTTTGCTGATATCTTCAACTGCTCCCTGCTTCAGACTAAGATCCCTTCGTGTTTTAAGAAGGTAACGATAATCCCGGTGCCAAAGAAAAGCAAGGTGGCATGCCTGAATTTCTACCTTTACTTTCTGAGAAAGCTGAAGAAATTTGGATTGTCCCCTAAAAACCTCAATAATTTTTATAGGTGCACAGTAGAAAACATTCTTCTAGGGTGCATCACAACCTGGAATGGAAGTTGTCCTGTCCAAGACTGGAAGCACCTGCAGAAGATCTTGAACATAGTCCAGCACATCACACAAACCAGTCTTCCATTCTTGGAACAACACACACAAAATGCTGGTGGAACACAGCAGACCAGGCAGCATCTATAGGGAGAAGCGCTGTCAACGATTCGGGTCGAGACCCTTTGTCAGGACTAACCAAAAGGAAAGATAGTAAGAGGTTTGAAAGTAGTGGGGGGAGGGGGAAATGCGAAATGATAGGAGAAGACCGGAGGTGGTGGGATGAAGCTAAGAGCTGGAAAGGTGATTGGCGAAAGTGATAAAGAGCTGGAGAAGGGAAAGGATCATGGGATGGGAGGCCTCGGGAGAAAGAAAGGGGGAGGGGGGAGCACCAGAGGGAGAGGGAGATGGAGAACAGGCAAACAACTAAATATGTCAGGGATGGGGTAAGAAGGGGAGGAGAGGCATTAACAGGTTAGAGAAGTCAATGTTCATGCCATCAGGTTGGAGGCTTGTAAGCGGAACAAGTGACAAGTGCTACACCTATCCTTACACTTCCTCCCTCACCACCATTCTGGGCCCCAGACAGACCTTCCAGGTGAGGCGACACTTCACCTGTGAGTCGGCTGGTGCGGTATACTGTGTCTGGCGCTCCCAGTGTGGCCTTTTATATATTGGTGAGAACCGACACAGACTGGGGGACCATTTTGCTGAACACCTAGTCGGTCCACCAGAAAAAGCAGGATCTCCTAGTGGCCACACATTTTAATTCCACGTCCCATTCCCATTCTGATATGTCTATCCATGGCCTCTTCTACTGTCAAAATGAAGCCACACTCAGGTTGGAGGAACAACACCTTATATACCGGCTGCGTAGCCTCCAACCTGATGGCATGAATATTGACTTCTCGAACTTCCATTAATGCCCCTCCTCCCCTTCTTACCCCATCCAACATATTTAGTTTTTTTTC
Source organism: Hypanus sabinus (assembly GCF_030144855.1). Lineage (NCBI taxonomy): Eukaryota > Metazoa > Chordata > Chondrichthyes > Myliobatiformes > Dasyatidae > Hypanus > Hypanus sabinus. Next base: position 528,001 of record NW_026779021.1, read on the forward strand.
TTTCTCTCTGCCTTTCACCCTGCCTGTTCTCCATCTCCCTCTGGTGCTCCCCCCTCCCCCTTTCTTTCTCTCGAGGCCTCGAGAGAAATACTTTCCCTTCTCCAGCTCTGTAACACTTTCACCAATCACCTTTCCAGCTCTTAGCTTCATCCCACCCCCTTCTGGTCTTCTCCTATCATTTTGCATTTCCCCCCTCCCCCCCACTACTTTCAAATCTCTTACTATCTTTCCTCTCAGTTAGTCCTGACGAAGGGTCTCGGCCCGAAATGTCAACAGTGCCTCTTCCTATAGATGCTGCCTGGCCTACTGTGTTCCACCAGCATTTTGTGTGCGTTGTTTGAATTTCCAGCATCTGCAGATTTCCTCGTGTTTGCTCTTTCTATCCTTGGACTCACTTTACACCACACGCTGTCGGAGCAGTGCTGTCAGGATAATCAAGGACACGACCCACCCAGCCAACACACTTTTTGTCCCTCTTCCTTCCAGGAGAAGGTTCAGGAGCTTGAAGATTCATACGGCCAGATTTGGGAACAGCTTCTTTCCAACTGTGATAAGACTACTGAACGGATCCTGACCCGGATCTGGGCCGTACCTTCCAAATATCTGGACCTGACTTGCATTACCTTACTTTCCCTTTTCTATTTTCCAATTATGATTTATAACTTAAATTTTTATTGTATTTACTTTGATTGTACTTCAGGGAGCGTGAAGCACAGAAGCAAATACCACTGTGATGATTGTACGCTCTAATATCAATTGTTTAGTGACAATAAAGTATTTGTATTTGTATTGGGAGGCAGGGTTTAAGGGTTGGCACAACATTGTGGACCGAAAGGCCTGTAATGTGCAGTATTGTATGTAGTGTATATGGATTTCAGCAAGGCATTTGATAAGGTACCCCATGCAAGGCTTATTGAGAAAGTAAGGAGGCATGGGATCAGGAGGGGACATTGCTTTTTGGATCCAAAACTGGTTTGCCCACAGAAGGCAAAGAATAGCTGTAGATGGGTCATATTCTGCATGGAGATCGGTCAACAGTGATGTGCCTCAGGGATTTGTTCTGGGACCCCCTTCTCTTCATGATTTTTATAAATGATCTGGATGAGGAAGTGGAGGGATGGGTTAGTAAATTAGCTGATGACGCAAAGGTTGGAGGTGTTGTGGATAGTGTGGAGGGCTGTCAGAGATTACAGCGAGACATTGATAGGATGAAAAACTGGGCTGAGAAGTGGCAGATGGAGTTCAACTCAGATAAGTGTAAAGTAGTTCAATTTGGTAGGTCAAATTTGATGGCAGAATATAGTATTAATGGTAAGACTCGGCAGTGTGGAGGATCAGAGGGATCTTGGGGTCTGAGTCCATAGGACACTCAAAGCAGCTGCACAGGTTGACTCTGTGGTTAAGAAGGCGTATGGTGTATTGGCCTTCATCAATCGTGGAATTGAATTTAGGAGCCGAGAGGTAATGTCGCAGCTATATAGGACCCTGGTCAGACCCCACTTGGAGTACTGTGCTCAGTTCTGGTTGCCTCACTACAGGAAGGATGTGGAAGCCATAGAAAGGGTACAGAGGAGATTTACAAGGATATTGGCTGGATTGGGGAGCATGCCTTATGAGAATACGTTGAGTGAACTGGGGCTTTTCTCCTTGGAGCGAGGGAGAATGAGAGATGATCTGATAGATGATATATATGACAGAACCATAGAACATTACAGCACAGAAACAGGCCTTTTGGCCCTTCTTGGCTGTGCTGAACCATTTTTCTGCCTAGTCCCACTCACCTACACCTGGGCCATATCCCTTCAAACCCCTCTCATCCATATACCTGTCCAAGTTTTTCTTAAATGTTAAAAGTGAGCCCACATTCACCACTTCATCTGGCAGCTCATTCCACACTCCCACCACTCTCTGTGTGAAGAAGCCCCCTCCAACGTTCCCTTTAAACTTCCCCCTTCACCCTTAGCCCATGACCTGTTTTTTTCTCCCCTAGCCTCAGTTGAAAAAGTCTGCTTGCATTCACTCTATCTATACCCATCATAATTTTATACACCTCTATCAAATCACCCCACATTTTCTACACCCCAGAGAACAAAGTCTTAACCTATAAACCTTTCCCTGTAACTCAGTTTCTCAAGTCCCGGCAACATCCTTGTAAACCTTCTCTGCACTCTTTCCACCTTATTAATATCTTTATCATAAGAGGCACTGATCATGTGTATAGTCAGAGGCTTTCTCCCAGGACTGAAATGGTTGCCGCAAGAGGACACAGGTTTAAGGTGCTGGGGAGTACGTACAGAGGAGATGTCAGGGGTAACTTTTTTACAAAGAGAGTGGTGAGTGCATGGAATGGGCTGCCAATAACAGAGGTGGAGGCTTTTCAGAACATAGAACAGTACAGCACATTACAGGGCCTTTGGCCCACAAAGTTGTGCCGACTCTCAAACCCAGCCTCCCATATAACCCCCCACCTTAAATTCCTCCATAACGTTTTTTAAGAAGCTTTTAGATAGGTACATGGAGCTTAGTAAAATAGAGGGCAATAGGTAAGCCTAGAAATTTCTAAGGTAAGGACATGTTCGGCACAACTTTGTGGGCCGAAGGGCCTGTATTGTGCTGTAGGTTTTCTATGTTTCATGCAACATTAAAATATGTACTGTGGCCTATGTTTTTAATGCAGACCATCATGTAACCATCAAAATTAATATAACCCATAAACTTCTAAGTCTTGATAATTCAGGTGCTTGCCTAACCACTTATTAAATGCTGTGAAGTAGTGCATTCCTAACACCCTTTAGAGTAAAAAGAAATTCTCAGATTTGCCCCAAAAACTTCCTACCCTTTACCTTAAAACCAATGTCCTCTGGATTTAAACATCACTTATGGAAAATCACTTCCTATCACCTAGACCCCTCATAATCTGTATATGTCTATCAAGTCCTTACTCAATTTCTTTCATTAAAAGAAAAGCAAACCATGTTGTAAATGAAAAGCTCCATCCCAGGCAAAATCCAGGTTAATTTTCTTTACACTTTCTATAATGTCTGAAGAAAGACAACCGGAATTATGGTAGATTTTTATAAAAAGATTACTCTAACTGTAGCTGCATCTTTTATGATGATGTATTATAAATTCCCTGCACTTATTTTCTATGTCCTTGCTAATGAATGAAAGTACCCCAATATGTCGTCTTCATCACCCTATCTATTTATGCTACCGCCTTCAGGCAATTCTGGATGAATATACCACTTTGGATAAGCACAGTATGATTCTTCAACTGCACAATACTTCAAAGATCCAACCATATATGTATAGAACATATACATTCTCAAGTAGCATTCTTAAGATTTGTTAAAACTTAATTTATTACTTACCCTGCACTAGAGGATAGGGACACATTGGCCAAATCAGACTCCTGAATAGCTTGATGACCTCCACAAGATTCATTCATGATATGAAACACCTTGTGCTTTCTATAGCTTGCTTTGTCAGAATATGATGATATCCGTTTTACCCTGGGCTTGGTTCTTGGAGAGTCTGGAGGTACTAAAGGCACACTACTGACAAGAGACAGGTCCATGGCGGAGGGAAACACATTAGTTACTGGAGCTGCCGAAGCCATGCTGGTGTTTGAAATTACAACTGACTTGTTCATGACACTAGATGACACACTCAATGTGGTAGTTGATAGCTGGCCACCTGAAATACAAACAGCACCTAACTGGACAGTTGTTGCTACACATTTGCTTGGTAATAGTTGACTACCTAGATGGTGGAGTTGACAGTTCCCTTCCAGGTTGGGTGGACTTGGTACAACTGGTAGAATGTCTGCTGAGGTGGAAGGCAGTAGGCATACGCTCTGTGTTGGAGACAGGGGTCCATTGTTAGGGTTATGTGATGGTTCTAGATGTTGAAGCATTCCTGCTCTGGACAGTGATACAGCTTGATCTGAATGACCTAAACTTTGTTGACAAGGTTTGATTAATAGATCGCTTATTGAGCCAGCGATATCTGTTGTCCCTAGTAACATGGGAGCAGCTAAGGTGACTGAACTTTGACCCAGAATATGCCCAGTTACAGCAGCAGCACTGGTTGCTGTTGTTGCTGCATGCATAGATACAACATTTACAACAGATTGGCCTGATCCCAATTCTGACACATTTCCAGCTGCTAAATGAGTGCTTTCTGGACCAATAATGTTTGTGGAACCAACTACCCCCAGTGTTTGCTGAAGCTGAGGTATAGCTAAAGGTGCCTGCTCAAAATACATCACAGCAGATTTTGGATGCTTGATTATGTTTGGAATTGTTCGCTGGGGTCTTGTGTTTGCAAGTGCTCCTAAATCCATTAATCCGGACTGGTTGGTGACCGCTCCAGGAACTTGTGATGGTGGGAAGTTTGCTGAAGTCATGTTAGGAACAATTTCTGAAGAGCTTGAAGTTTGCTGGTATGACGGTACTAGTTTCTTACCCTTTTTAGAAAGCAGCCGGTTTATTGGCTTTTTCTTGACTTGAATGGTTCCTGGATTAGAAGTCATGGCAGTGACAAGCTCTGGCCTCTGACTGGGCTCTGAACTTATAAGCTGAGGATCCTGAGGTGACTGGATCCCAATAAGGAGGCTGGAGGGAGAGATGCCACTGCTGGGCTGAAATGCTGTCAGGGGAGATCCCACAAAGGAATGTAACTGAGGGGGTTGTGATAAAGTCATCAACCCATTGCTATTGGTCATGCTAGCAGAGGTATATGTCAACTGTGAAGCTGGCAAGCTAACATTTAAACCAGTTGCCAAATCTGGGCTACATCCCACAGAAATATTCTGCCCAAGAATTGTGTTGTTGGCCTCTACAGATGCTTGTGCAGTTCCTATTGAAGGTGTCAGGTTTACTTTTTGTGTAACTCCACTGGGAAATGTCTGGAGAACATACAAAGGCTGTCCATGTTGATTGACAACAATGAGATTTTCAGATCCTGGTTTAGGGAGTGGTGTTGCAGTCTCTGTTGTGGAATTTGTGTTGGATACGGATCCAGAACTATCTGGACTCGTGACATATTTCTGACCTTGGGGTAGTATGGAAGGTGAAACAGATACTGCAAGGATAATTGGAGAGCTTGCAACAACCTCTGCCCGATTATGGTTGTTAAGACCTTGCTCCACCTGAGTGCAGTTTGAGGAAGTTAGCTCATCAGTATCTATGTGGCTTTGTGTGAACTGATCTGATGCCATATGACTTTCTCCAGATGGTTCTACTTGGTTCCCTAACAAGGAAACTTCAGATTCATTCCTTGTCACGGATTTCTCCCCAGTCACTGTCTCCTGCTTTTCCATCGTCTTAGAGGCAGGTAAATTTAGTACTGCTTGATCTTCCGATGGAATCAGATGGGCTGTTGAAATAATAGTCAAGCTACCATGGTTTTGGTTAGAAACAGTTGGGCTGCATGTTGTTAAAACTGAAAGGTCTGATGGCAACTCAAGCGGCAATTCAAATGGCTCCTCAGTAGGAATGGAGGCTGAAACAACACTTTCTACAGGTTCTGTGCTAGGCAACGGCTGGGAAAACACTTCAAACAGACTACCCATGTCCTTTCCTCTGTTACTAACCAAACCTAAACCCTCACTCAGTGTTATAAGCTCAGAAGATGATGACTCTGGGCTTTCTCCTAGTGCTTGCATAGACTGGGTATTCTTCAGAACAAAGTCCATAATGTCAGATGGGAGAATATTGCCACAATCATCACTGTTATTATTATCTGAATCATTAGCAGCCTTCAACAAGTCTGTATTGAAATTATCCAGCAAATTCTTCTCAGAAGGTGTGTTGGAGTGTTCTCGCCTTGGAGTGTCTAATGAGGTAAGAGAAACTTCCTCTAGGGAGTCTTGGCCCCGAGACTTCACTCTACTTAGTGGAAGACAGTTATCTAATTTTGAATCATTACCTTTCAGTTCAGAGTCTGATTTAATACCATGGTTCTCCTTCCCTGCATCAACAGTACCAGTGTTAATTGCTCCTTCAACATCGAGGCTTTCAGTTCCATTTTCTTTGGATTTTAATTTGTTTATCTCTGTTGCTTTCCTTGCTGTTGTGGTTACACTAACATCATTTTCTGCGCCATCATCAGCACCATCAAGTTGACTTATCCTGGGTATGTGGCAATCTTCCTCACCATCACAGAAAGTGCATGGCTCAAGTCTTCCTTCGCTATCAGATGTGATAACTGTTCTTGTGAAATTGTAATAGTATTCAACATCTTCATCAGATGAGGTAATTGGATCATCAGCTCCATCTACCTGTCCTTGAGCTGACTGCTCTCCTTGTTTTTTCCCATAAGAATCGCGATAGAATGGAAAATCTTCTTCACCATATGATTTTACCCCATAAAAGGGAGTCAGCCCAAAAAAAGTAGTTGAGCGTGCACGGGCACTTCGTCGGGGGTACCTCCTTTTGTTTGAATCATTGTCCTGAGTTTTGTTCCCATCACCACCTTTCTGCATAGTGTGACTTCCACACTGCAGGACATGCTTTTGAAACAGATTCTTCACCCTTTGTTTGTAGACCTTTTTGCACTTTGGACACCTCAGATTTTCCTGCTTGCTTTCTGGACTTCCTGACAATGTAGATGACATAATAGAGGACGAGAGCTCATTACATTCCTGAGAACTGGCTGACAAGGATGAGACCAGATTTTCATCAGGATCCTTACCCACATGGTAATCAGATTCTAAATATCCCTGGATTTCTTGTTTTTGTGAAGTATGCATTTCTTTTTTGTGACTATCAGGCTGGATCTTATTAGATGGAGGACGGATCCCTTCACTAATACTTGTAGGGTGATAATGTTTAGTGTCAGCAGACTTGTCATTAAATATATTTCTAGGTTCTCCTATAGTTTGAGTGTTCTCAATCATTCCAAGTAACAAATTGTTGGATACTTCTGGATTAACCTTTAGATCTGCAGCAGAATCAGAACATGGGGTTCCTTCAAAATGCTTTCCTGTTTGTATTCTATTGCTTCTCAGAAAATCTGCTGAGGTCACTTTAGTAACTGGCGTTTTCTCTGAACAGTTTGACCAAGGGTATTCATTTCCTGTAGTCACAGTAGGGCTAGACTGTAACCTCGTTCCTTCAGTGCCTTGACTGTGCAAGTGCTCCTTGCTTAATTTTCCAGCATGCACAATGTCCTTAGACTGCTCATTTGATCTGCTAGAATCCTTTTGATGAAAAGATAACATGTAGGTTTTTGTTTCTTTGGAGAGTGGTGTCAGTGGGTTAGAATTTGTAAGCAATGCACTGTTTTTCTGTGCTTCTTCTTGTACTGTACATGATGCTGTTACCCTGGGAACTGAGGTAGATGTCAGTGGTAATTTTGACATTGTCACTAAACCATCTAGCATACTTTCAGGTAGATTGGTCACAGTAGCAGAGTGGTTAGCAGATAAAATTGGAAAACACTCTTTAGAACTTCCAGTACATAGTGGCTCTGTCCTGTTCATCTGTAATGCATCATCTGTAAATGTATGGAAATCCCCTGGATGGTGTACAGGAATGGAACCAGCACCACCAATTTGCTGGCAGCTGGAAGGATCTGTATGCACTTGCAGTAGATTACCAAGTTTGTCTGACTGAAGTGCTTTATGAAAAGTTTCACCAAATTGGCTTCCTGGATGTGTATCCAATGATAAACTGAGGGAGGTCAGTGAAGATGTATCGATATTACCACTTGATCTTATACATGCTATGCCCATTTGGGAAGAAGCCATTCTGTGCCTGGAATGTTGTGGAGATACCGAGGTTGTACTATGTCTCCTAGAAATGGTACCCTGTCTCCCTGATGATAGTAAGGCATCAGCAAATGTGACTTTCTCATGAATCACTGTTGTGGGGCTCCCTTAAAAAAAGAAACAAGAAGGTTATAAATTGTGGATATTTCAAATCCTATTTTACTTATCAAGATGCGTGGACTGGATAAAAGAGTCATTTATTATTTTCTGTGGTTCCAAGAACTTGCAACACTGACAACAGAACACTTTCTACTATTTAATTAAGTCAAGGTTCATCCAAATTCTAATATTCCCCTAGCTACGAGTTCCAATTTATACCAGGTTTTATGCATTTGTATGCAGTCAGGTGAATTAAGATTATTCGACTAAATAACTCCCAGTCAGAATTATTCCAGATGATGAACGAAATACTATTTGGAAGTAGTCCAAATGCACCACAGCTCATCCCCGAAACTACTCTTATTAGTAGAAATGAAAGCATATGTTGGTGTACCACTTTAACAACGTGAAAATTTTTACTCAATATATTAAACAATGCATAAGAGTAACAGAAGTATGAAGGAAAGAGTATCTTAATATCCAGTTTCCTGAATTTCCTATTAAGAATCTTAGAGAGAACAAAAACAACTGAGTATATTGCCCTTACAGTCAGCAGTGCAATACAACAAAACTGTGGTAATCCAGCTGCGGGTTCAACAATTTCTTCCTCAGTACACTAAAATTCCTATTGCCAATAACCTAAGTCTATTTAATGACTTCAATGCTACAATCCTTTGTGCCAAAATATCTAAATAGAGAGACTGTGAAGAAGTGCACCACATTGGGTTTAAAAGTAAAATTAGAGAGGTATCATTCCGATTTTATAGGGCATTGCAAGGCTATACCTAGGGTCTTTGTACATGATACATTGTTGTGGCCATGTTGTATAATTGTGGGCATGCTGTGTTGGCACTGAAGTACAGTGACACATGCAGTCTGCCCATACAATCCTCACTGAGTTGCTTTTACGCAAATAACACATTTTACTGTATGGTTTGATGTAAATTTGATGAATAAAACTAATCTTTATCTTACTGATATTGTCTCCTTATTTACAGAAGGACAGCCACCATAAGAGGCAATCCAGAAGAGATTTACTCAGCTAATTCTTATCCTATTGAAAACATTCTTTTCAGTTTAGAACTATACATCCATTTTATTTGGGAGGGGGTCAGTGAGGTGGGTGGGTCTGACAAGAGAGATACTGAAATAGATATAAATAGGGAGGGCAGTCATTTATAACTGATATAATTTTTTTTCTCCCAATTTATAGAATTCTGTAATTCTCCAGCCTAGGGGGCTGTCAAAGCTCAGAGTAATTATTTTTAAAAGGTAGATAAATATTTGAAAGATCAGAAATTGAGGGCTTTTAGAAATGCCACAGAAGAGGCATTGAGCTTTGGACCAGATTCATTATGACTGTATGATAGAAGACTTGAAGAAATCCAGCAGCCAACTCTTGTTCCCATTGTACATTTCTGTGCGCATGCAAGGCAACATAAGGTACCTGGTGATGGAAGGGGTCTTGAACCTGTGCTTGTGGATCGACGAGACAAGGAAAAACTAGATTTATCAGTCCTACTTCCAGGCTGTAATCTAGGATGTATTGGCCCAGATCCATGAGAGATTGGGTGACGATCTGACATTTCAGATGAATGTATGTTTTGATTCTCTGTTGTGTCAACTTCTGTCAGAGAAACCAAGTCAATTGTTAGTATATGCCATAGGAAAATGGAATACTGCGGGATTACAGAATGACACAGCAAATACAGACATCTCATCACACAGCTAATAAGAGTTTTAAAAGTCCGTACCTTTAATGTATTGTTCGGTGGAGGTAAAAATTCTCCTTCAGAATAGATAGCTCAATTCAATTGACTGTACTTCTGAATGCAATAAGCTACTGATAAGAAAGACTCTTTAGCCCACTGAGTCCAAGTTAACTATTAAGCACCCACACTGATCTAATTTTACTTTTTTTTTCCATCAACTCCCCACAGATTCTGCCACTCATTTGCAGTATAGTGCAGGTCTAAGGAACTCATAAAATAAAATTTTATAAAGTATTTCAAAACTAATGAGGTTTCTACATATCAACAAAATATAAACAGCAGTAAACAGTAAACAACTAAATCAAATCAATGTTTGGTGCGATCACCCTTTGCCTTGTGATGGGCAAACCAAGTCTGAAGCAGGGTCCAGAATTGATCCTATGAACGGTGCTGCTATTGAGAGAGAGAGCGACAGAAAGGCATCCACACAAATATGAGAGAGAGAGAGAGAGAGAGAGAAAGAGAGACAAGATTTAATGTTATGGTTCCTCAGCTGATTGTTTACTTTTCTCCAAGGACATTTTTGCCTGCTTGTTAAGATTACTGCAGAACAGCAGGGCGGAGCTGGTTGATTGTCAGCCGGTGTCCATCATGTGGAGATAAAAAGCAGGTCTGCTAAAACAGAAGCAGACACACCACGGGACACTGAACAAGCTTTGTGCACCCATGTAAGGGTGGGGTTTAGGAGGATTGTTTCGATCAGTGGCTCACTGTGTGAGAAGATGCAACTGGTGGGGAACTATTTGTGTGTCTTCCCTTGCCTGGGTGATAGTTCTACCACTGAAGAACGGTCGTACTTGATACAGTCATAGTTGGTGACCACAACAGGAAGATAACGGGAAGATCGACGGCAAAATTGCAAAGTTTTGAGATGAACTCTAGGCCTTTTACCCTGCCAAATATACCTTGATAGCATCCTGTTCCATTCATTGAATTGATTTTGGTTAATCTCTATTGGTAGGGTCTGAAAGAGATATAACAGTCTGGGCAGTACATTCATTTTAATAGACTCAATCCTTGAACTGAGACTGATTAAAAGAAACAGGTTCCATCTTGCCACTTTTCCTTAATTTTTTTATATAAAGGCTGATAATTGCATTCTGATAATTTTGCCAAATCTTTTGGTATAACGATACCCAAATATTTGAAAGATTCTGTGTGCCATGCCCAGGGGTATTGACTTCCAATTTCTCTTGGTGGGCTATAGTAATATGAAAGTAATTGGGTTTTATCTATGTTGATCTTGTATCCTGATAATTGACCATATTGTTCAAAGGATTGCATCAATTTAGGCAAAGAGTATATTGGTTGCCCTAAATAGATGAAAATGTCATCTGCATAACAAGCCAATTTATGCTCAGTCCCTTTAATAGAAATTCCCCGATATCATTTTGTCTGATGTATTGAGCTAATGGTTCCAGATATAACGCGAAGAGTAGTGCTGACCATGCACAACCCTGTCTCGTGCCCCTTTCTAGGGTAAGACTATTTGATAAATATCCGTTGATTTTAATCCTAGCAGTAGGATTGTCATATAGTGTCTGCATAGCTTTAACGATTGTGTATTGGAAACCAAATCTATGTAAAACTCAGTAAAGAAAATTCCAATTAACCGAATCAAATGTTTTTACAGCGTCCACGCTTATCACTATTACTTCAATTTTATTTTTTTGTATATGATCCATAATGTGAAGTGAACTTCATATATTGTCTTGTGTCTAGCATTATCATATAAAACCTATCTGATCGTTACGTATCAGTATGGGTAGAAACTCCTCTAATCATTGGCCATGATGGAGGTAAATAATCTATAATCTACATTAAGAACGGATATTGGTCTAAATGACCCACATTCCATTTTATCCTTGCCTTCTTTCGGTATAGCTGAGATTATCACTTCCTTTCAACTGGATGGCATTTGTGCCTTTTTTAGAGCCCAGTTCAGTGTGGGGAGTAAAACAGGAATTAACTCATTTTTAAATTCTTTGTACCACTCTGCCGTATACCCATCTGATCCTGGTGACTTGCATAATTTAAGCCTACTAATTGCAGCTTTTAATTCAACTTCAGTTATGTCAGCAGTCATCGTTCTATTTTGTTCCTTGCTTAAAATGAGTAACTCTAGAGAATTCAAAAAGGTGTCAATTTGGGTTATGCTTCCCCCTGAAACTTTGGAATATAGAGTTTTGTAAAACACTTCAAAAGCTTCTTGAATTTCACTTAGCTTATTTTTCATCGCTTTCGTTCTTGGGTCCCTAATTCTATGAATTGTACTTTCTGCTATCTTTTTTTATAGTTTCCACACCAGTATTTTCATAGATTTCGATCCACTTTCATAATGTCTCTGTTTCAGAAACATTAAGTTTTTCCTGATTTCTTGCGTAACCAAACTATTGATTTCATTCCTAATTCTTTAAATTTCCCCTAATGTATCCTGTGCCAAATTCAATTTGTATTTTTTCTCTAGTTCCTTCAGCCTATTTTGTAATTCCTCTAATATTTTATTCCTTATTTTTTTCTTATATGAAGATATCGCTCTAATTTTTCCTCTTAAGACCCCCTTCAGAGTATCCCATAAAATGGGAGGTGAATCCTCTCCATTATCATTAAATTCTAAGTAGAGGCCAATTTCTTTTTTAATTTGTTCCTTAAAGAATGGATCATTGAGTAGACTTGAAGTTAGTTTCCAAATAGTATTCTTCGGTTGTAGGTCAAAATCATCAGATAAATATATAGGTGCATGGTCACTTACATCTATTGTCCCAATTCCACAGGTGTTTATTTTGTCTTTGTCTTTTCCAAATGTTATGAAATAGTCTATTCTTGTATATACAGAATGGGGAGCAGAATAATGAGTGTAATCCCTTCTGTCAGGGAAAAGGTCCCTCCGTATATTAATTAAACCAACATCCTCAAAAAGTATATTAACTTTCTTAAGTAAAGATTTTGTTTCATAGGTTTTTCTACTGGAAGAGTCTAAGTTTGGTTGTAATTGTAAATTTAAGTCCCCCACATATCAGGAGACCTTCTGTTTCCGTTACCATAATATTAATTTTCTGAAAGAAACCAGTATCACTTCCCAGGGGTGCGTATATATTCAATAGAGTAACTGAATTGCCTTCTATATTCCCCCTTACCAGAATATATCTGCCCTCTTTATCTCCCATTTCATATACTTTTTCAAAATTTAGCTTACGAGATAAGAATAGCAACTCCTCTATGTCCTGATTTATATGAGAAAAACAAATTAGTTTTTTATGCTCATTATCACTTAAATGAGTTTCCTGTAAATATACTACATGGGCTTGTTCTTTTTTCATTTTGGACAAAATTCTATTACGTTTGATTGGATTTAATAGCCCATTGACATTAAAAGAAATGAATTTTACCTCGTCCTTAGCCATCTGTATTTATCTGTCAATGTATCATTCAAATTAGAATAAAACTTAATCGATCTTCTCCCTGAACAAATAAGAACCAAAAAACGCCAATAATAACATAAATGGCAACGAACGTGTGATTCCAAGGCTGAGGTCTCTAGTAGATGACCCTGCGTTGAGCTAGAGGAAATGTCTAGCTGTGGGGGATAACTCCTCCTACTTGTGAGTTGAGGGCCTCCTTTGCAGTGTTCATAAAAGTCAGTGAACAAATCCATTACACAGAAAAGATTTCCCTGTGTACTCCTCCTATATACACACACACACACACATATATATATATATATATAGAGAGAGAGAGAGAGAGAGAGAGAGAGAGAGAGAGAGAGAGAGAGATATTACATACATACACATATATGCATACATATACATATTCTCATTTCAGTGGGGAAAAAGGAGTAAGTGAGCGAATAAAGAATAACAACTAGGTAATATAAAATCCACATCATAACAAGCATTTCTTGAGATAGGCATATTACCATCTACTTTTGCTTCTGTTTAGCTTCTCAATATTTTTACAGTTAGTCAAACTTCATGGCTCTTCTGAAGGGGGTGAGGACTGTCTTTTGGAAACTCCCGGTCTCTTCCTGATATATTTCTCACAGCCTCCTCCCGTCTCCTACCTTCTCGATTCTCACACTATTTCCCAAGCAGATCAGGAAATTCCTCTGCCAGGGTTTCCTTCGGTTTGATCACGCTGACCAGCAACCCTCTGGCCTTCATGTCTGTAGTCACCTCTTCCACTGTCTGGTACAACCGTGTCCCGTTGTCATAAAACAGTCGAAGTTTAGCAGGGTATGGAGTTTAAAATCTAATCTTTTTTTGCTTTAGTACTTGCTTTACTTCAGAGTATTCTTTGCGTTTCTACAGGACCGCGGAGGGGTTAGGGTTAGGGTCGAAATATATTAATTTATCGTCATAAAAAACTCTCTTCTTACCCCAAGCCCTTTGTAGAATCTCCGCGTTGGTGCTGTACCGAAGGAATTTAATTATTATTGAATGTAGTTTCTCTTGGGTAGACTTCGGGACTAACGTGCGATGCGTCCTCTCAATTTTCAGCTCCATAGTCGAGGGAAACTCCAGCGCAGCCCACAGCAACTTTCTGACAAACTCCGTCATAGATGAGCCTTCTGCTCCTTCAGGAACGTTGTAGATTCTGAAAGTTTTCCACCGTGATCTTCCCTCCAGGTCAAGCAGTTTACCTTCTTGGTGATTTAATATTCTTATTGTCTTACTCAGTATCCATTCAACGTTTTAAATGCGATCTTCCACCTTCTCAATTCGAGTCTCTGCCACCGCTATTTTTTGATTGATGTTGGCAAAGTCTGACTTAATATCATGTAGTTGCTGCTTTATTTCTCTCCGGAACTCCATTACCTCTTTCAGAATTTTAATCATATTTGCCGCTTTGCCTGAGCGAGGCCCAGCGTCCACCTTGCTAGCACGCGGTCGGGTAGGAGATCAGCTCACTGCACTCATCTTGGCCACAGGCTCCACAGTGTTGCTTTTTTATTTCCATTCTTTTTCCCCATTCTTGCTCCTCTTTTCAGTTCAAATATTTTTCAAAAAGTACTATATTTTCTGGGTTAACTGGGCTTAATACACATTCTTCCGGAGCAGCTAAGTGACTTAAGCTGTCATTCTCGACGATGACATCACCGGAACCGATTCCAGTGGTTTTTGATACCAGTTCTCGAGTTCTTCCAATTTAGAAGGGATGTTAGTTTGATGTATCTCTTATCTGCTGTACTCAGTTTCCATTAGCAACCACTGAATTTCTGATCTTCAAACTTTCCTGTTAGTAAGAGCATTAGAAGAGCATGGACAGCACACTTTGAATCTCCATGCCATTGCAAGACTTCTGCTTGGAAAAGAGTGCCCTTGCAGATGACCATCTTGCATCCTGATGCTATTCTCACTCTTGTCCTGGTGTTTGAATTGATAACTTGAAGGTTAAACAACTGCCACACCCTCGTCCTTTGGTTTAGTTGTCCTTCACCCAGTTTGATTCCTTCTACATTCATTTCTGATTCAGTTAATCACTTCAGCTCTTTCAACTCAATCTGTCATTGAGTATTAATACATGCTTGTTGCCTGTTTAATTATACATCAGGCTATATATCAAAAAATGTAACAAAGTTTCTATTTGAAAAGTGATCTATTTCTTAATATGTTACTTAAAGGAAATACAAAATTTTCTCCATGAGCTTTAGTTTTTGTTTTGGAAAATGGATATTTGGATATCTAGAATTTGCTCTTTTCTATTGACACTAATGCAGAAGACAAAATATAGACATTTAATGTTCACAGCTTGAATATTCTCCCTGTGCTCATTTTGGTTTTCCCTACTTGCACCAGTTTCCAACTACATTTCAAAGACATTATGCTTAATAGTTAACTATGATGCAGATGAGTGACAGAATCACAGTGGATTGACAGAATGGTCTCTCTACACTTTGCAAGAAAGTACACTGGACCTACTGCAAGCACTTACTACAAAACAGAGGGTCTGAGGGAGGCTTCAGATTGCAGACAAAAACAAAGTGTATGCAATAAAAGTTGCCTACTATTTGACACAAACTAATTTTCAAAAGTCTTGATTTATTGTACAATGTAACTTGATGCATTTAATTTACAAGGCCACAATCAAAATAAGCTATATCTTGCTTAAAACATTGATTTTTGTTTCCATACCCTTTAATTACAAAGAGTACTCGTGATCATCCTTTGCTAAGAAGTTGAATAAAGTTTCTAGGTAAAGAAAGCATGAGGGATAGAAATTGTCCCACTGGATACACATTAGCTTGGAGCAGATCTGGAAGAGGAACAGTGAATACTGGCATCATAGACAAGAAGCTAGTGAACAGCTTCAACTCATACTGCACAGCCTCTTCAGTTGACTCTCTCTACCATACTAATGCACTTGAGTATTGAGTATTTTCTTTTCACCTGTTGGGTGGCCTTATAGCATTTTTCTAATGTAGGCAACTTTCTTAATTTGCATAATCTACATACCGATGGGGCTGCTTGGACTATGTGCCACGGTTCTGTTCTCATTGTGCTCCAGAGTGCTGTTTTCTTCTGCTTCCACAGGGGGAGGTCTGTGTTCCAGAATCTTACATGTGTACACACATCGCTTCCTAGCATCAGTTGTGCTCCAGTATACCCTTGAGCACCTGAAAATGTATGCAACACTAATTAAAATTATCAGGAAGATAAAACATGGAAGTAACTCAGATCAGATTTAAAAAGCCATCAGATAAAACCATTAATTTAATTTCTTCCTACCATATTTGAACTTTCTTTTTGGTTGAGCAGCTGAGGTGCATTCTCACAGCCCTACAAAAAGAACCCTGCTAAGGCTAAAACTAGAGGAAGAAACTTGAACCAATTCATGAGTCAGGCTGAGTCCTGCACTACTCTACTCAATCTGACATGTTGTTTAATTTAAATTGTTATGCCAGCTATTTTGCAAGGTGCAACTAAATAATCAAAATAAATGCAGGAGTGAGCAATAGGATGATTTTACAACAATGTATGCCCAGCAGTACGTCAGTTTCATCGACAGAGATTATAGGTCAGGCAATTAGGGATTGGTGCCCCATCTCCAAATCAGCCCACATTCTTCAGATGGGAATCTATACCTATTATGGACTGCAATGTATTTGTAAATTTAAATTCACAGTTTAAAGAAATTAACAATATAGGTGTCCTCTTCTTTACAAAGGTAGAGCGTTCCTATGAAACCTTTCTTAAGATGAAATGGCGTAAAGCGAAGAATCATTAATTTATAAGGGAAAAATTTTTGTAAAAGCGTAAATCCTCTTTGTAATGCAAAAAACAGGTTACTAACGTAGGTCTTTTGTAAAAGCCAAGTGGAGTAAAGCAAACATTCATAAAGTGGGGGACATCTGGTAATAATTTTAATTTCAAACTCTGAAAAACTAATCTCAATTCAAGTAAACACTTCCCTTGCTTTCAGCTGGAAGCCTGAACTTATTTGTCAAATTAGCCAGAAAACCATTAGGTCATTACTCTCAGCTTAATTGTATCTTTGTCATTGTTACAACTTAAATGTAACCCTTATATAAGACACAAATTAGACCCCACTTGGAATTACTGTGTTCGGTTCTGGTCAGCTCATTACAAGGATATGGATACTGTAGAGGGCAGAGGAGATTTACAAGGAAATTGCCTTGATTAGAGAATGCTTTATGAGAACAGATTGAGAAAATTTCTCCTTGCAGCAAACGAGGATAAGGTGTGACTTAATAAAGGTATATAATGATGAGAGGTATTGATCATGTGGCTAGCTATAGGCTTTTTCCAGGGCTGAAATGGCTAACATGAAGGGGCCTAGTTTATAGGTGCTTAGAAGTAGGTACAAGAGGGATATTACAGGTATGTTTTTCACATTGAGTGGTGGATGAATGGATTGCATTGCTGGCGAAGGTGGCGGAGGTGGATACAATAGGATCTTTAAACAAACTATTACATAGGTACATGGAACTTAGAAGAATAGAGAGCTATGCAGAAGGGAAATTCTAGGCAGCTTCTAATGCAGGTTTCATGGTTGGCACGACATTGTGGGCTGAGGGCCTGTAATATACTGTAGATTTCTAAGTTTCTATGTTTAGATAACAATAATCTAAGGAACAATGGAAAATAACGCAAAACCTCTATGTGAAATATTAACAACTTCATTTTCAAGTGCCAGAATAGCTAGTTGTGAGCATCTGGCACTTACTGCAATAAGTACAGGCAGTCCCCGGGTTATGTATGAGTTCCGCTCCTGAGTCTGTCTTTAAGTCGGATTTGTATGTAAGTCAGAACAAGTATGTCCGGTATTATTTAGTGTCAGTTAGTGAAACGTTTGTCTTAGTATATAGTGTATATTTTACCTTTCTATGCATATAAAACACTTAAGAAACGTATGTATTCCAACAATTAAACTACTGTGTTGCTTAGTAATAATTGTAGCTTTCATTGAGGCAGGGCCTTTCACATGCTCCATTATTCTCACTTTATCCTTTAAAATTGTTCCGACTGTTGACCAACTATAGCCTAACGCTTTTTCAATGACCAATGGCGTTTCACCTCTTTCCAAACGCTTTATTTCCATTTTATTTTCAATTGCGATCGCTTCCCGTCAATGGAACAGAAACACAGCAGGCGGCAGGTCCCGAGCTGCACCAGCTCCCGAAGTCCGCTGGGTCCCAAGGACCACCACACTGAGACAGGCTAAATGGGACAAGTGGGGGCTGTGCTGGGTTTGGGTCTTTGATCCTCCACAATATTCACGTGGGAATTTAAACTGAAGGTGGTAGTTTTTTTATGAGGTCGTGTTGTGAGCTCGACATCAACCCGGTACGGATGGAACAAGAGTCACTGGATCGAACTTGGAAACCTCCGTCTTGAGCCCAGTGCTGATCTCACCAACCAACCAAAACAGGACGGGGGGGGGCGGGGTCAAGGTGAATCTTACTAAGAAAAATTTAAACCAAATACAGAGTTAAAAACTCAACACAGTGTCAACGGCAACAACTTAAAATGGTGGATGGCGTCGTAATCCGACTTAAAATGACGGACAGCGTCACAATCTGACTTAAAATGGCAGACGGCATTCTCCTTCCTTGGTTTGTAAGTATGAGTTATCTGTAAGTTGGATATTCGTAACTCAGAAGTTTATAACTCGGGGACTACCTGTAATGTTCCTTAAATCTGGAACAGGAATGTCAACAATAATAAACAGCACTATGCAGAAAACATTCTGTATCAATTTATACAATAGGAATATAAGGAAAACTTACTGATAGCCAATTGGGAACAGTTTTGCTTCACAGTCAGAAAGATCATTCAGTATTCCCAAAGAATCTATTGTCATAGAACCTAGATTAAGGGATGGAACAAAATTAACAGTATGGAAAACATCTCCATGAGTAAACAGTTCAAACCAGTTATTTTGAAAAGAGGAAACATATTTACTCAGTAATTTGTTTTAAATGTCAGATATAACCTTTGGTTAACAGTAATACATTTAAGAGATATCAGACCAAGATGTCTATTTCAAAATCAGATAACAGATCAGCCACATTTGCAATAAACAGAACTCGATCAACCAGCTGACTGGCCTACCTTTGTATGTATTTATGTATATGCTGTCATCTATTTAGTCAATATTTTGATAAATATTTTGCATTTGGCTCTTATTTTTCACATGTCAGAATCTCTCAATCTATAAATGCATTGTTTTAACATTTTACTAACCAATCATCATGTTTACTAACCAATCATCATGTGGATACTCTCCGGCTCCATGCCTGTCAGAAATTTCCTTCTTAAAGTAATATCTTCAAAGTCAACAAAAATCCTCCTTAAGACTTCAAATCCATCCTCAGCCACAGTCTGTAAGAAAAATTACATAGTATATCAGAAATAAATGAGAAAATTTTCCTGCATACAGAAAGTAATTGAGATTTAAATACAGTATTTGTATGCCTTCACCTCACAAAAAAGGAAAATTAAAATTGGCTCTAAAAT
The DNA here is from genome assembly GCF_030144855.1 of Hypanus sabinus. NCBI lineage: Eukaryota > Metazoa > Chordata > Chondrichthyes > Myliobatiformes > Dasyatidae > Hypanus > Hypanus sabinus. Next base: position 547,623 of record NW_026779021.1, read on the forward strand.
TACTACATGGTGTTCTCTTCCAACAAAAAACCTTGTAAAACCAGATTCATTTCTCAGAACACAGCCAAGACAACTTAAGCTGATGTTATCAAAGAACAATTATTTGAATGAAATCAAATCAGTCTCAATCATAAAACTATTCAAAGAACTTTCAGCAGCTGCTGCAGAACAAGATTGGTAAATCTGCCAGTCACTGTCATATTTGTTTTAATTCTCTGTTACAAACTGAATAAACTAAATTTCAAAAAAAATTTTGTTGTGCAATAGGGAGAATGGAACAAAATGAATAGTTCTTTTAAAGAACGTAGCACACTCTAAAGAACATAGAGTGGGAGTCATTAATACTAAGGCCAAGAACTGCAAAAAAGACTTCCTCCAAGAGTTTTTACCAAGTGGGAAGTAGTGATTGGGATTTCTTGAAGATAGTTGGAGGAGATACAACTAAATTTCAGATGCTTATTAAATAATTAAATTTTTTTCAAACCTCACTTTAAATGATAAAATATCCATAATGCTAGAAAACTGTATTTAAGTAATTTAGATTCAACATAAGATTAGAAACAAAATGGATAAGGTCAAGTAGAAAATAATGAGGATAAATGTAGAGAAATTAATGGGATGCCAGCTTCTATATTAGATTGTTTTAAGTAGCAATAATTCATGAGCTACTTCTGAACTTTCAAGTTTTCACACCATTTAGAAATAATCTCTTATATTGTTAAGTCTCAAAAGCCATAATATAGACTGAATATATTACGTGCTTATTCTTGCTCCTTATTGTGACACAACATGGTGCTATGGACCAACATAGCAGAATGGGAATGGTAAGAAGGCATAAAGATAGAGTGAGTCAGATGTTCTGGAAATGGAAGAAACATGGCTTAAGGATAGAATCAGTGGTGCAGGAAAAGAAACTACGTTCTTTGATCTCCAATGTTCTGGAAAGGAAAGCTGCATCCTGGGAACAAATGTGGTAGAGATGAAAAAACTGAGAAAAGGGAATAGCATTTTTACAAAAGACAGGATGGGAAGAGATACTGTCAAGATAGCCACAGAAATCAGTAGTTTTAAAAAAAATGTTAGTTGACAGTTTGTCTCCAGATGGACAAAGAGATCAAGAAAGGGGAGGGAGATGTCTGAAACGGACTGAGTGAATTTAAAGTAAGGGCGGAAGTAGGTGGCAAAGTTGAAGAAATTGATAAACTCAGTTGGGAGAATACAGTCCAAATTTAATGTCAACCAGTTTCTCCTCTATAATAATTATATTATTCATCAGGGCAGGGGTCACCAACCTTTTTTGCATCATGGATCAGTTTAATATTGACAATATTCTTGCGGACCAGCTGACAGTGGTGGAGGGAGGGTGTTAATCATGACCAGAATATAGGTGATAAGTCAATTTTAAGTCACTTACAAGTGGCTAATACACTCAATTTCGATTCTAAAAGGGTTTATCTAATGAATTTAACATTAAACACACAGCACATATTTTCCTCACATGAATAGGTAAAATCATTACAACAAACCAGTGAGAAGACAAGGTACATAGAGGTCCCCATGCCAGGGCCGTGGCGGTCGCAGTCCGAAGAGAGACCGACCGAGTGAAGAGTGCAATAGGGCACACGCCTGCCCCCTTTGTAGGTAGGCAGGATCTATCAGCCAACATAAGTTTGGCTGGAGGGATGACTTTCAGTAGATCAGAGCAAGGTAGCTGCTCTGCTACTTACAAAACCCTGAACCCGAATTAGACCGTCTGCGAATATTTTAGCACCGGGTTCCCCACGAGCATTCGGTTTGCTAAAAAGGTTTAAGATATGGTGTCCATCTGTCCGCACTCCAGGCCAGTACCAAAGGCACTTCTCGCCAGCTGCGCGAGACGGCCGGTTACCCGAGACCAACCAGTGATCCTTGGCACGAGGATATCACTGTGTTTAGGCAACTGATGAACTCGTGTGCGTTCAAGTTCAACAGTGTGCGTGACAGGGTGTGATGAAAGGTGCAGCTGACTCAAATTGTTTTATATCCCCAAATTTCGTTTCCTCACGGCCCAGTTGCACATGCTTTGTGGCCTGGTTCTGGTTCACGTTCCAGTGGTTGGGGACCACTGCATTAGGGCTTATAATACCAGCATATGCTTCAATGAATTTAGCATGAATTATTGAGGTAATTTGCTCATATACCTTGAACCTACCTCTCCCTTGACCAGATCTTTATGCAGCTGACAGTATACTTTCTTGTCATCCAGGAAGACACAGTCTTTTGCTCGAGCACACATGAAATGATAGTTGCTCTGGCAAGATGAAAGGCAGCAACCAACTGTAGCTCCAGCTTTTTGGCAACATTCACAGCGCTGAAAAAGGATGAATTTCCATTGTCTAATAAATGGAATTGCTTTGGACAGCCATTCGTAATATTGCTTGACTTTATAACAATGTTATCAAATTACCATCAATACAATTGCTATTGCTTAGAATTTGTTCCCACTCAAGTTTTCAATACTATCTACTAATGTCTTTTTTGTTCCAGAATGTTCAACATATCTGCATTGTTCCATGTTAAAAAACGATTAGTTTCCAAGATGAATAAGGTTCCAGACAGTAATTGATGAGTAGTTCCAGTATTTTCTGTTCTCAGATCTGTGTTTCATAGTTCATTCGTTTTGAAACTTCGGCTATTTACTAACTCCTTTCATATTTCCATCATGATATGTCTAGTCAAAAGATCAATCCCAGCAGAATGTGAAAAATACAGACATAGAAAATTACTGTAATAAACATTTTAAACACACAATTAATGGAATAATATCTGGTGAAAATATAAATAATATCATTAACAATGAAATGAATCTTATTCAGTTAGTAACATGCCGTTTAATCATCACAGTATTTCTCTCTATAGATCAGTAGAAGAACATGGAAATTCTTCACCTTTATACTAGGTTAGGAAATTCCTTTCTAACTGTTGGAGCTCACCAGTTGTTTGCCTCTGATAACAGCCATATGGACATTCTTCAATGAGCCATCATCATCCTCAAAAACTTCTGCTGACCACAAGGCACAGTTTATGTGTGTCCATTCATTCTGGCCGATATACAGAAGACGTCCAGCATCCTAAAAGATTCAGTTATATCAGTATTTGGATTCAAGATAGGTTTACAACACCATTGGAATCTCTGTCCCAATGGTTACATATTGAGTAAGTTGACAGTATCTTTTGAGATAATTCAAATGAAGTGCATTTTCCTCTGTCATCTTTAGTGCATCTGTAAAAGAGACCAAAAATCGTCAGTTCTTCCAGCTTATCAACTTTCCAAATTCAGCAAGAACCAAAATCCTTCGAACAGTTTACCTTTTAATTTGTCAATAGCTTTAAGGAAAGTACTGATTTTGATGGACCACTTATGCCTCTATCAGATTTGTTCACATTTGATGTTCTGGAGAATGAACATGTGGCTGAGGAACTGGTGTAGGGGGCAGGATTTCAGATTTCAGGATCTTTGGGACCTTTTCTGGAGCAGGTGGGACCTGTACAAGGGAGGTGGGTTACACCTGAACTACAAAGGGACCAATACCCTTGCAGGGAGGTTTGTTAGTGCTATTGGGGGGGGGGTTTAAAACAAGATTTGCTGGGGGATGGGAACCAGAGTGACAGAGTAGATAGTGGAGCCAGGGTGAAAATAAATGATGTTAAAGTTTCATGCAAAGTCACAAATAGTAGGGTTGTGTGTGGTGGTAATAACCTTCTGAGGTGTGTCTATTTCAATGTGAGGAGTATTGTGGGAAAGGCAGACGAGCTGAGGGTCTGGATTGACACATGGAATTATGACATTATAGCCATTAGTGAAACTTGGCTACAGGAGGGTCCGGACTCGCAGCTCAATGTTCCAGGGTTCCGATGTTTCAGATCTGATAGAGGCAGAAGGATGAAGGGTGGGGGGGTGGCTTTGCTAGTCAGGAAAAATATTACTGCAGTGCTTCGGCAGGACAGATTAGAGGGCTTGTCTACTGAGGCCAGATGGGTGGAGCTGAGAAACAAGAAAGGTATGACCACATTAATGGGGTTGTATTATAGATCACCCAATAGACAGCGATAATTGGAGGAGCAAATCTGCAGAGAGTTAACAGACAACTGCAGGAAACATAAGGTTGTGATAGTAGGGGATTTTAATTTTCCACGTATTGATCAGGGCTTCCATACTGTTAAAGGTCTACAGGGGTTAGAGTTTGTAAAATGTGTTCAAAAGTTTTCTAAATCAATATACAGACTACAGAGGATGCAATATTAGATTTCCCATTAGGAAATGAGTTAGGACAGGTGACGGAAGTGTGTGTAGGGGAACACTTTGGTTCCAGTGATCATAAAACCATTAGTTTCAACTTGATCATGGATAAAGATAGATCTGGTCCTTAGGTTGAAGTTCTAAACTAGAAAACGGCCAAATTTGAAGAAATGAGAAAGGATCTAAAAAGCGTGAATTGGGACAGGTTGTTCTCTGGCAAGGATGTTGTTGGTAAGTGGGAGGCCTTCAAAGGAGAAATTTTGAGAGTGCAGAGTTTGTATGTTTCTGTCAGGATTAAAGGCAAACTGAATAAGGATAAGAAACCCTGGTTCTCTAGGGATATTGGAACTCTAAAGAAGAGGAGAGAGATGTATGACATATAAGAAACAGGGAGCAAATAAGTACTCGAGGACTATAAAAAGTGCAAAAAAGACTTAAGAAAGAAATCAGGAAGAAAGAAGACATGATGTAGCTTTGGCAGTCAAAGGGAAGGATAATCCAAAGAGCTTCTACAGGTATATTAAGAGCAAAAGGATAGTAAGGGATAAAATTGGTCCTCTTGAAGATCAGAGTGGTCGGCTATGTATGGAACCAAAAGAAATGGGGGAGATCTTAAATGGGTTTTTTGCATCTGTATTTACTAAGGAAACCGGCATGGAGTCAAGGGAAATAAGGCAAACAGGAAGTGATGTCATGGAACCTATAAAGATTGAAGAGGAGGAGATGCTTGCTATCTTGAGGCAAATCAGAGCAGATAAATCCCCCAGGACCTGACAGGATATTCTCTTAGACCTTGAAGGAGATTAGTGTTGAAATTGCAGGGGCCCTGGCAGATGTATTTAAAATGTCTGTATCTACAGGTGAGGTGCTAGAGGATTGGAGGATAGCTCATGTTGTTCCGTTGTCTATAGATAGACAGGGACTTATTCGGGAGAGTCAACATGTGCATGGTAGGTTATGGTTAACCAATCTATTAGTTTTTTGAAGAGGTTACAAGGGAAGTGGATGAAGGGAAGGCAGTGGATGTTGTCTATATGAACTTCAGTAAGGCCTTTGACAAGGTCCCACATTGGAGGTTAGTTAGGAAGATAGTCATTAGGTATACATGGTGAGGTAGTAAATTGGCTTTTTCACACGAGAGTGGTGGGAGTGTGGAATGAGCTGCCAGATGAAGTGGTGAATGTGGGCTCACTTTTGACATTTAAGAAAAACTTGGACAGGTATATGGCTGAGAGGGGTTTGGAGGGATATGGTCCAGGTGCAGGTCAGCGGGACTAGGCAGAAAAATGGTTCAGCACAGCCAAGAAGGGCCAAAAGGCCTGCTTCTGTGCTGTAATGTTCTATGGTTAATGTGGCTCCAATTCGGGCAAGGTCACAAGGTCATAGTTTCCTTATATTGTTGCAGTTCTACAGTTATATTAAATAAGAAAATACAGTTTAAAACCAGGTGACAATGTAAGTCAAATTAGGACAAAGAGAAAAAGAGGCATATTTCATGCCGATATAGACTACAGTAGAGTGACATTGTTGATACTGTATCCTGTGGTGCATGCAGTTCATCAATGTTAAAGAAAGTAGAATTTAATAACAGAGGTTCAACTTGGCAATGAATCTCTTCTAGGAAGGTGTTAACTTCAAAGTACCAATGCAGTTGCACTCAATCGGGCATGATTACTGTATTACACATTTCCACTCAACAATATTTTACAGAAAAGTCTTTATCTTTGTGGGCCCTCTCTGTACACTTAACTATAGCTCACCAGCCAAAGACTTGTTTTCCAAAGTCAACATGGCAATAAAAGCTACATCTTAGAGCTGTCAACTGGTTCTTTGAAGTAAGCATCTGTGACAAATGAAACAACATTTGATTAAGTTTATGAAATTAATTTCTGATTTTCAACTGCACATCAATTATTTTGGGGTCCAGGCATTTAAAGGTAACACTTTAAATCCAAAACAAACTCTAAATTTACAGAACAAGTTGCAAGTAAACCACTATAATTCGATCAAAGGAATATTCACCCTTTATTTGGCAGAATATATTTAATGTACAAAAAATGACATTTAGCGATTTTAAATTAGCAGCAGATACTCACATTTTTGTTGTCATCTCCATACTTTAGGCAAAGTGCACACTGTCTGTTGTCTTCAACATCTGGAGGTGCATCAATATCTGAGCTCTCCTCTTGATTTCTTTCTGAATCTTACCAAGACAACAAACTCAAGTTATTCCCTATTTCACTTAAAAAGTACTGTAATTATCAATCACAAATGCTCCTTCTTAAACATACCAAAACTTCCATAAAGAACTAGTCAGTTTTAAATTAACTGATGAAAATTTAGCTGTACTTTGAAAACAATTATTCAGAATTCATATTTGCATGGAAATACCTAGAAATATGTTAGTTTAAGTAGGAAACTTGTATTTTAACATAAGCAACTCTGTAGGAATCTTGTTAAGTCCAGTTAATTGAATACAGGCTTCTGGGTACTACTCCTGATAACTATTCTAAACTGAACAGTTCTCCAATTTGTAATGAACAAAAACAAGATACAAGACAGGATCAAAGAAGTATGCTGGGAAAGTAAATGAGTGGGTAGAAAGAGCAGCTCCCAGCTAGCTTCACCAACTCTCCAAGCCATGAATTTGCTCAGAACTCCCAACTCTGCTCATTGTTGTGACTGAAGCGAGAGAAAATGTGTAGAAATACTCTTTTCCCACCCAACAGAACGGAGCAACTCCACTTTGTTGATCTTCCATTGACTGGTCAAATATACAGCCTGTTCATTAGTTGGGGATTCATAAGCTGCCTAGGCAGGACCTTAAGGGAAAACAATTCTGTCTACAAACTGCAGGGATGATAGACATCTATGGATCTAGTCCAGTTGTTTCTGATGTGGCTTTGTCAAAGAAATTGCTCTCATCTGGCATATGGCTGACAGACAATAAAATGTTTTAACCTTACTTGTTCTATAAGGCAACTTTATAAATTGGACATGGATGGAGAAAGAATACTATAGAATTTTTTTTATTTCTAAATACTCTGAAGAAAACTAAGACAACTATTGTGGATGCTATTTCTATGAATTTTTCCACACACATGGGAATTACAATACCAATGTGCCAATTCATGGAAATATTCAACCCTGCTGAATTTTCTCTAAGCCCCTGGCCATTTGCCTGGATTCATTTCATAGTACAATCAAAGATCAGGCCATGCAGCCCACCAGGTCTGCACCTATCATTATGACAATCTAACTAACCCAGCTGCCAGTATATGGTCCATATCCTTATATTTCCTAAGAGTCTCTTAAATATTGCTATCATATCTCCTTTTACCACTTCCTCTGGAAATGTGTTCCAGGTACCTACCACATTTTTTAAAAGATATTTTTATGGAAGCAAAAAAAAAACAATTTTATAAACAGATACACATAAGAAAAAAAAACAAAAAAAAAACAAAAAAAATACTGCATCCCAACCCCCTCTCCCACAACCCTGGTATGGTAAAAATTTCTTCCTCGTTCACAATTGAAAAATAGCAAAAATAAAATTCGATCCACCAAGGCATGATGTCCTAATGTGTATTAATAAAGTATATATTACTACACTAAGCAGGTAGTAGGAGCATGGGAAGACAGGTATCCATACTAATTCAATAGCCCAGGAGGTGTAATGATGGTAATAAGGCCAAAAAGGAACCCCATTTTTTTTATATGTTGCTGGTTTCCTCCTCACACGGCAAAAGATCTTTTCAGATTTACTACAAGATGTTAACTCGTTTAACCACGTGTGAGGGAGGAAATTCAGATTTCCGGTTTTGTAGGATGCACGTTTCCTGGCTGTAGCCGCAAGCACTATAAAGTGTTTTTTATTGTAGTTAGGTACTCTACGTGTAAAAAACATCTTGTAAAGATTCTTCAAACTTTTCATCTCTCTCCTTTGTATTTGTCATTTCTATCCTGGGAAACAGACTGACATTTTATATATTTCAGTCAGGTGACTCTCAGAAGCTAACATTTCAAATAAAACAATCAAAGTTTGTCTAATTCTCAACAGAGCCGATATATTTAAATTCACTTGAGGACAAAAATGGTTTTAATATTCTGGTCATACCAGCTGTTATTGCAAGCAGTGGTGGAGGCACAGGCACTGTTAAGTCTGGATCTGCTGGTCCTTTTGGTTGTGGTGCAGGTATAATCTTCTTAGTAAGTGCTGGTTGTTCAGTATGTGTGCTGTCATCCCGCTCTTGCCACTGGGCATAATTGTGATCAGATGATGGCGGTAACACAGCATTGGGAAGCATTCCATTACTGAAATACATTAGATTTTGACAAATAATAATTTTAAAAAATGTACTAAATTCAGAAACTAATTAATTTGGCTAAGTCAAAGGCCCACCCTCTTACTTTTAATGTATATATAAAATGCTTTGGGATTGTCCTAAATCTCACTTGCTAATAACTTTTTAATGTTCCCAATTCTTTAATTGTTCTTTCCTATTTCCCTTATATTCTTAATAATTACACTTCAGACCAATAGTCCCCACAGTGTTCATTAACTTGGCTCTACCTGTTCTTTCAATCTGACATACTCACTCTAATCCTTATCTTCTCCTTAACCTCTCTATGTACTGTTCCAAAGTCCTCCCTCCTATACCAGTCTTTCAACCCTTCATTAAACTGCATTATCTTCCCATTTTTGTCTTGCTAGCAGGTGGCACCAGGATAAATCTCAAGATTTCAATCCTGTATATCCTTCTTTGCAACTTACAGCCTAACTCCCTAAGTTCCTGTTGGAAGTGTTCAATCCTCTTTCTGCCCAGATTGTTAACATCAATATGTACAATAATTTCTGGCTATTCACCTTTCTCTTTCAAAATTCATTATATCTACCCTTACACACCCTTGTCTCTGGCACTAGGGAGAGAACATTCACCCTGTAATCGCACTCATTACTGCTTGCTAAACAAAAGAGCTAGTTGTACTGCCACTGATTTTGCTGCTGTTTTTGTATTCCTCTGAAATTCAACAGATTGTTAAATATAAATTAGTTCCCAACAATACAACAGAAATAGACAATGCAACGTAATTTATTTGTGCCCGTGTATATTTCTTCCCATTCCATCCACCATATCTTGAACTATTGTTTTGATTCAGATCCATATAGCTATCAAGTTAAAGCACTTCTGTTTGCATCTCCAAGCAGGGGTTGGCAAAAACAGGGGGGCGGTAATGGAAGCTCAAAATTATCAAAATTTAAATTCCCATATACATTTCTGCTGGCCCAAATTGTGAATAGCACCATAATGACAGTACAATAACAGTACAGTTTCACAGGTCCAGTCCTCAACTCATATAAAACCAGAAACAAACTACTTTCTTTTTATACGTAAAAGCCAATAGTACTCACTTTAGGGTGATCTTATTAGGTTCCCAGAACTTGGACTCCTTCACATTAAACCAAGGGAAGAATCGTTCCATTTGCTGCATAAGAAGTGAACATAGGTAATTTTAGATCAACAGCTGTCCAAGTAATCAATTAAATATACAACATCAGATTTGTGAAATTATCTTTTCAATTATCACACCTGACCCTAACTGATAGGTTTTTAACAGACCAGCAAAGAGTTTCTTCACTGAAGCTGAGCAAAAACAAACAAAAATGCTGCAAAATACTTAGCCAGTTAGGTTAATGCTTATGAAAAAAATCCACATAATTAGTTTTTAAGTCACTTCTTTTCAAGCATTTTGTAGTCAGAAATAAATAGAAACAGTCACTGGGATTGAGGAGACTGGTGTCAATTGTAAAACGCTTCTATCCTTACACTTTGGTTTGATCATCCAGACAAAACTTGTAGTTTAAAGTCAGATAATTTAACAAAAACTGACAAAGTGAGCATGTAGTTTCAAACTTCGAACAATCAATTTAATAAAAGTTGTATAAAATTCTGAAAATAAACACATCTGTATCTGAGAAAGAAAAATTCAGGACAATATTTTTCCTGCTTTCTTTGATAACATTGCTTTTGTGTCAAATTATTTACTTCCAAATTTATTCTACAGTTTGTAGCCACATCCACTGAGAAATAGGCACTGGCTGCCCATCCATCTTATCAAGGTATACACCTCTATCAAGTCACTTCCTCATTCTCAATCTTCCAAAGAGATGATCCTAGTCATCTTATATAATAGGATAAGATGATCCTAGCTCAAATTATTAACCATATTTTCTGATCCAGGTAGCATTCTGCTAGGTCTCTGCATTCTCTCTGAAGCTGCCACAGTTCTATAATGAGGTGACCTGAACTAAATACAAAAATCCGAATGCAATCTAAATAAAATTTTATAGAGTATAGTACAGTATTAATACCGTGCAGTTCCTGACTAATGAAAGTCAACACACAATCTGACTCATTAACAACCCTATCAACTTCTACAGCTACCTGAGCAATATATGGACATCGACCCCAATATCCTTTGTTCCTCTACACTAAGAATCTGTCATTAACCATGTATTTTGACTTCAAGTTCAATGTTCCTAAGTGTTTCACTCCACACTTTTCTTCTACAGTATCCACAACTGCAATGACTATTTTGTTACTTGCAAACTTATTAATCCATCCCTCCAGCTCTTCATCCAAATCAATTATAAAAATCACAAAGAGCGGGGTCCCAGAACAGATAACTGGAGAACACGACTGATCACCGAACTCCAAACAGAATATACTCCAACTAATACCACACTCTACTTTTTGAAGGCAAGCCAGTTATGATTTCACACAGCCCAGTCTCCCTGGATTCCATGCCTCATGACTTTCTGAATGAACCCAACACAGGGACCCTTGTTAAACATCTTATTAAATTCCACTCTACTTTCATCAATTTGTTTTGTCACTTCCCTGAAGTCAATCAGACTCATGAGACACAGCCTATCTGTTACAAAACCATGCTAACAATCCCTAATTGATTGTCAATGCTTCTCCAATTACATATAAACTGTGCTTCTAACGATCCTCTCCAAGTTTACCCGTCAATAATGATATTTTCACTGGTCTAGTAATTCCCAGGATTATCTGTATTACCTTTCTTGCTGCTTGCATTCACCCTATCTATACCTTTTATAATTTTGTGAACCTCATCAAATCTCCCCTCCTTCTCATAGGCTTTAGGGAATAAAGTCGTAAAACCTATTCAACCTTATTCTCTAACTCAAGTTCTCAATTCTTGATAACATTCTTGTAAATTTTCTCCATACTCTTTCAATCTTATTGATAACTTTCCTTTAGGTCAAGATAGTCCCAGCTGACATCTTCCCAGCACTTTATGAAAATATCTTCTTTACATCTGTTTTTCATCTTAAATTCATCTTAGGACTGTTAGAGCCTGTCATTTACATTTAGGAGATTGAGTGATTCATCACTTTGCTGTCCCCGAGAAGATTTCAGGAGGCAAGCGTGTACTTGGCCAACTATGATGTGAAGAAACTTAAAGACAAGGAAAACAAACTGATGTTCGACTCCGTTCATCAATTAAACCATCCATTAATCATCAATTAAAGTGCTGAAGAAAACTGAATGTTAAAGGCCAGTGAGAGATCAGCACTAACTGCCTGCCTTTCAATTGCAGTCAGAGGAGTCTGTGAACAGCAAATCACTATATGGCTCACTATGACAGGTGGGCAGGAATGAAGACAAAGAAGAAGAATGCCCTTAACTCCTTGTGGAGTCATTGGGGTGCCGTCATGACAACCTTTTTGTACTGATCTTTTTGGTGATTGCTCATCATGTGGCACTTCAATAGCATTCTCCATTTTGTTTATGAGGTCGAGTTGTTAGCTCGATGCTCAACCCAGCACCCATGGAAAACATGCAAGGGAGCCGGCTAGATTCAAACTCTGGTCCTTTCTCCCCAGAGACAAGCACTGATGCCATTACGCCACCAGCCGCCACCACTCATATGGTGTCCCACTCTTTTGAAGATTTTGGAAGATGTTACCATGTTTATAGATTGTGCTTTTGTGTTTACAGACTCTGGACTTATTCAGATGTATGTTTTTGTGTTTTCCACCCATTCCTTTTCTGTTTTGCTAGACAAGGACGTGGGGAATTGGGGATTGACGGTCAGTTTGCTGCTCTTTTTGAGCAAGGGAGGGTCGATGTTTCTGGACTTTCATGTTCTTTCTTTGTTTCACTGGTATCTGGAGAAGATAAATGTCAAGAGTTGCAATATGGATAATACTTTTATAATAAATAAACTTTTTACTAGAACTATACTCAATACTCCAGATTAAGCCTCATCAATATCTCAGACAATTTGAATATAGCATTACAACTATTGTACTCAATATGTTGATTTGTGAAATTCAATGTGCCTAAAGCTCACTTTAAGATTCAGTACTAAGTACAGTACTCAATACAGTACTAAGGAATTATTGATCTGTATTCCCATATCACTGTTTTCAGCTCCTTAGTGGGACAAACCTAACCTGAATCCCATGGAAGTGTAACAGCATTGTACTTCCAAGACAAGATGATATATAACTTGGAAGGGAGTGTGAATAACAGCAAACCCTTTATCAGATAATGCAAACTAAATCCATTGTTGATCTTTAGTAAAAAGAATTAATGTTCAATGCTCTTCATGGGATATCAATCAAATTCACTCATACTAATTTGTCCAGAATGGTGGCAGGTCATTGAGTTGCACTCATCTAAACTTCTGAACCAATCTTTGCAGGTTCTTGCTAATAATCGGCATCTATAAGAGGAAGGGTAAGGACAAACTCTTTGGAATTCAAAAAGTAAAAATGCACGAACAAGACACTACCAGGTAGCTAAATATGAAACAAATTACTTGAGCGCAAGTGAAAGTCAGATGTGTCATTGTTACTTCCAGGGGATGCAAGGAAAGAAAATGTTGACAGTAAATTGTTTAAAACCTGTGGTAGAGTTGGAAACCTAATAGAAAAACTTGATTATTGAGAAAGAGGTGGAGTGGGGAGGGCATGGATGAAGGTGTGATGAGAAGGGGAACGATTTCTGAGGGGCCACTGACAACATATTTCAAAGCAGATGAGCTGAGAGTGTGGATCAGCACTTGGAGCTAAGATGGGCTGAAGTTAGGAATAAGAAGGGGTCAATAACTCTACTGAGTGTTTTTTTATAGTAAAAGGGACACTGTGGAGCAAACAGGGAGACAGATACTGGAAAGGTGTAATAATAACAGGGTTGTTGAGGTGGGAGATCTTAATTTCCCAAATATCGATTGTCATCTCCCTAGAGTAAGGGGATTACATGGGGTGGAGTTTGTTAGATGTGTTCAGGAAGGTTTCTTGACACAGTATGTAGATAAGCCTACAAGAGGAGAGGCTCTACTTGATCTGGTATTGGGAAATGAACCTGGTCAGGTGTCACATCTCTCAGTGGGAGATCATTTTAGAGATAGCGATCACAATTCTATATCCTTTATCATGGCATTGGAGAGGAAAAGGTCAAACAAGTTAGGGAAATGTTTAACTGGAATAAGGGGAGATATGAGGTTATCAGGCAGGAACTTAGAAGCATAAATTGGAAACAGATGTTCTCAGGGAAATGTGCAGAAGAAATGTGGCACTTGTTCAGGGGATACTTGAGTGGAATTCTGCATTGATACTTCTAATGAGACAGGGAAAGGATGGTAGGGTACAGGAACCATGGCATACAAAGGCTGTTGAAAATCTAGTCAAGAAGAAAAGCTTATGTAAGTTTAAAAAAACTAAGATAGAAATCTAGGAGATTATAAGGCTGGCAGGAAGGAGCTTAAGGATGTAATTAGAAGAGCCAGAAGGGGCCAAGAGAAGGTCTTGGCAGGTAGAATTAAGAAAAACCCAAGTCATTCAATAAATATGTGTAGAGCAAGAGGATGAAGCGTGAGAGAATAGGACCAATCAAGTGCAGAAGTGGAAAAGTACGTATGGAACTGGAGGTGATAGCAGAGGTTACTTAATGATTACTTTGCTTTAGTATTCCCTTTGGAAAAGGATCTTGGTGATTGTAGGGATGACTTGCAGTGGACTGAAAAGCTTGAGAATGTAGATATTAAAGATGTGCTGGAGCTTTTGGAAAAAATCAAGTTGGATAAGTCACCAGGCTACAGTGGGAAGTGAGGGAGAAGACTACTATTCAAGAAAGGGAGTAAAGATAGCCCAGGAAATTATAGACCACAGAGTCTTACTTCAGTGGTTGGTAAGTTGATGGAAAAGATCCTGAGAGGCAGGATTTATGAACAACTGCAGAGGTATAATACGATTAGGGGTAGTCAGGATGGCTTTGTCAAAGGCAAGTCATGCCTTATGAGCCTGACTGAATTTTTTGAGGATGTGACTAAACATGCTGATGAAGGAACAGCAGTAGATGTAGTGTATATGGATTTCAGCAAGGCAATTGGTAAGGTACCCCATGCAAGGGTTATTGAGAAAGTAAGGAGGCACGGGATCCAAGGGTAATCCTGAACTGGCTTGCCCACAGAAGGCAAAGAGTGGTTGTAGACGGGTCATATTCTGCATGGAGGTCGGTCACCAGTGGAGTGCTCAGGGATCTGTTCCAGGACCCTTACTCTTTGTAATTTTTATGAATGACCTAGATGAGGAAGTGGAGGGATGGGTTAGTAAGTTTGCTGATGACACAAAGGCTGGGAGTGTTGTGGATAGTGTGGAGGGCTGTCAGAGGTTACAGCGGGACTTTGATAGGATGTAAAACTCGGCTGAGAAGTGGCAGATGGAGTTCAACCAAGATAAGTGTGCAATGGTTCATTTTGGTAGGTCAAATATGAAGGCAGAATTAATGGTAAGACTCTTGGCAGTGTGGAGGATCAGAGGAATCTTGAGGTCTGAGTCCATAGGACACTCAAAGCTGTTATGCAGTCTAACTCTGTGATTAAGAAGGTGTACAATGCACTAGCTTTCATCAATCATGGAATTGAGTTTAGGAGCCGAGAGGTAATGTTGCCCCTATATAGGACCCTAGTCAGACCCCACTTGGAGTACTGTGCTCAGTTCTGGTCGCCTCACTACAGGAAGGATGTGGAAGCCATAGAAAGGGTGCAGAGGAGATTTACAAGGATGTTGCCTGGATTGGGGAGCATGCCTTATGAGAATAGGTTGAGTGAACTTGGCCTTTTCTCCTCGGAGCGAAGGAGGATGAGAGGTGACCTGATAGAGGTGTATAAGATGATGAGAAGCATTGATTGTGTGGATAGTCAGAGGCTTTTTCCCAGAGCCAAAATAGCTAGCACGAGAGGACACAGTTTTAAGGTGCATGGAAGTAGGTACAGAGCAGAGGTCAGGGGTAAGTTTTTTATGCAGAGAATGGTGAATGTGTGGAATGGGCTGCCAACGACGGTAATGGAGGCAGATACGATAGGATCTGTTAAGAGACTCCTGGACAGGTACATGGAACTTAGAAAAAATGGAGCACTATGGGTAAGCCTGGGTAGTTCTAAGCTAAGGACATGTTCGGCACAATTTTGTGGGCTGAAGGGCCTGTATTGTGCTATAGGTTTTATATGTTTCAATGATGGTGTGGCCTTTACAGACACTTGGATGGTTCAAAGACAAGAATGGTTACTTCAAGTGCCAGGTTTTAGATGTTAAAGAAAGCACAGAAAGGGAGAAAAAAGAGGTGGCGGCGTTGATCAAAGATAGTGCCACAGTTGCAGAAAGGAAGTAAGTCATGGAGGGATGTTCTACAGAGTTTCTGCGGGTGGAAGTAAGGAATAGGAAGGGGTCAATAACTCCACATGGTGATTTTTATAGGCCGCCCAATGGGAACAGCGACATCGAGGAGCACATAGGGAGACAGATTCTGAAAGATGTAATAATAACAGGGTTGTCGTGTGGGAGTTTTTAATTTTCCAAATATTGATGGGCATCTTCCTAGAGCAAGGGGGTTTAGATGGGGGTTGAGTTTGTTAGGTGTGTTCAGGAAGGTTTCCTGACACAATATGTAGATAAGCCTACAAGAGGAGAGATTGTACTTGATCTGGTATTGGAAAATGAATCTGGTCAGGTGTCAAGCCTCACAGTGGGAGAGCATTTTGGAGATAGTGATAACAATTCCATCCCCTTTACCATAGCACTGGAAGGCAATAGCAACAAACAAGTTAGGAAAACATTTAATACAGAGTAAGGGGAAATATGAAGCTATCAGGTAGGAACTTGGAAGCATAAATTGAGAACAGATGTTCTCAGGGAAATGTACAACAGAAATGTGGCAAATGTTCAGGGGATATTTGTGTTGAGTTCTGCATAGTTATGTTCCAATGAGACAGGGAAAGAATGGTAGGGTACAGGAACCCTGCTGTACAAAGGCTGTTGAAAATCTCGTCAAGAAAAAATGTTATGAAAGGTTCAAAAAACTAGGTAATGATAGAGATCGAGAAGATCATGAGGCTAAGAGGAAGGAGCTTAAGAATGAAATTAGGAGAGCCAGAAGGGGCAAAGAGAATGTCCTTGGCAAGCAAGATTAAGGATAATCCCAAAGCATTCTACAAGTATGCTAACAGCAGAAGGATAAGACGTGAGAGAATAAGACCAATTAAATGTGACAGTGAAAAAGTCTGTACAAAACTGAAGGAGATAACAGAGATACTTAATGAATACTTTGCTTCAGTATTCACTAAGGAAAAAGACCTTGATGATTGTAGGGATGACACAGCTTGAAAACCTTGAACATATAAATATTAAGGAAGAGGATGTGCTGGAGCTTTTGGAAAGCATCAAGTTTGACAAGTCACCGGGACCGGATGAGATTGCTGAGTCTCTGGCGATGATCTTTGCATCATCAATGGGGACGGGAGAGGTTCTGGAGGATTGGAGGGTTGCGGATGCTGTTCCTTTATTCAAAAAAGTGAGTAGAGATAGCGCAGGAAATTATAGACCGGTGAGTCTTACCTCAATGGTTGGTAAGATCAGTGGTCCCCAACCACTGGGCCGTGAGGAAATGACATTATGTCAATAAGAAATGATATGAGTCAGCTGCACCTTTCCTCATTCCCTGTCATGCCCACTGTTGAAAGTGAATGCACTCTAAGTCGTCAGTCGCCTAAATGCAGTGATACCCTCATGCCAGGGATCACTGGTTAGCCTCGGGTAACCAGCCACCTTGCGCGGCCAGCGAGACATGCTGTTGCTGCTGGCCTGGAGCGCAGACAGATGGGCGTCACCTCTAAACCTGTTTACCACACTGAATGTTCGCAGGGAACCCAGTGCTAAAATATTCGCAGACAACCTAATTTGGGCTCAGGGTTTCATAAGTAGCAGAGCAGCTACCTCGCTGCGATCTACTGAAAGTCATAAAGTCATCCCTCCAGTCAAACTTTTGTCTGTTGATAAATCCTACCTACCTACAAAGGGCGTGGGTGCACGCCCTGTTGCACTCCTCGCTTGGACAGTCGCTGTCTCTGGACTGCGACCGCCGCGGCCCTGGTAAGAGGATCTCTGGCCCCTACCTTGTCCTCTCACTGGTGTGTGGCAATGATTTTATATGTTCATACCAGGAAAATATCTGCTGTGTGTTTAATATCCAAACATTACTTAAAACGTTATGATGCTATTTACTTATGAGTTATAACTGATTTATCACTATGTTCATGCGAGAAATTACCTGCTATGTCTTTAATATTAAGTTAGTTAGATAAACCCTTTTAGAAATGAAATTGAATGTATTAGCCACTTATAAGAGACTTATAGTTGACTTATCACCTATATTCCGGTCATGATTAAAACCCCCCCACTCCCACTAACCAGTCCACAACATTGTCAATATTAAACTGGTCCGCAGTGCATAAAACCTTGGTGACCCCTCGGTAAGTTGGTGGAGAAGATTCTGAGAGGCAGGATTTATGAACAATTGGAGAAGCATAATATGATTAGGAATAGTCAGCATGGCTTTGTCAAAGGCAGGTTGTGCCTTACAAGCCTGATTGAATTGTTTGAGGATGTGACTAAACACATTGATGAAGGAAGAGCAGTAGAGGTAGTGTATATGGATTTCAGTAAGGCATTTGATAAGGTACCCCATGCAAGACTTATTGAGAAAGTAAGGAGGCACGGACACACTTCTGGATCCAGAACTGGCTTGCCCACAGAAGGCAAAGAGTGGTTGTAGACAGGTCATATTCTGCATGGAGGTCGGTGACCAGTGGTGTGCCTCAGGGATCTGTTCTGGGGGCCCTACTCTTCATGATTTTTATAAATGACCTGGATGAGGAAGCAGAGGGATGGTTTAGTAAGTTTGCTGATGACATGAAGGTTGGGTGTGTTGTGAATAGTGTGAAGGGCTGTGTGGATACCGTCAGAGGTTACAGCAGGACATTGATAGGATACAAAACTGGGCTAAGTGGCAGATGGAGTTCAACCCAGGTAAATGTCAGGTTGTTCACTTTGGTAGGTCATATATGATGGCAGAATATAAATCTTGGCAGTGTGGAGGATCAGAGAGATCTTATGGTCTGAGTCCACAGGACGCTCAAAGCCGCTGTTCAGATTGACTCTGTAGCTAAGACTGCATACGGTGTATTGGCCTTCATCAACCGTGGGATTGAGTTTAAAAGCCGAGAGATAATGTATACAGGTCTCTGGACAGACCCCACTTGGGAGTACTGTGCTCAATTCAGGAAAGATGTGGAAACTATAGAAAGGATGCAGAGAAGATTTACATGGATGTTGCCTGGACTGGGGAGCATGCCTTATTTAAATAGTGTGAGTGAACTTGGCCTTTTCTTCTAGAGCAATGGAGGATGAGAGGTGACCTGATAGAGGTGTACAAGATAATGAGAGCCATTGATCATGTGGATAGTCAGAAGCTTTTTCCCAGGGCTGAAATGGTTAACATGAGAGGACACAGGTTTAAGGTGCTGGGGAGTAAGTACAGAAGAGATGTCAGGGTTAAGTTTTTTACTCAGAGAGTGGTGACTGCATGCAATGGGCCGCTGGCAACAGTGTTGAAGGCAGATATGATAGATAGGGTCTTTTAAGAGAATCCCGTTTAGGTATGTGGAGCTTAGAAAAACAGAGGGCTATGGGTAACCCTAGATAACTTTTTAAGTAATTAATGTTCGCCACAGTATTATGGGCCAAAAGGGCTGTATTGTGCTGTAGGTTTTCTATGTTTCTATGAAACAAGACAGAAAGATAAAAAGAGCTGATCTCAACGTAGACAATTATAAAACTTAAAAGAATACAAATGGATCTCAGGAACTGAATAATTTCAAAATACTGCTGAAATATTCTGACCAGGAGAATCGGGACAAGGGAATATTCATTCACTCAGCAAGAGAAAAAAAACACAAGTTGTGATGATTAATCTTTGATGCTTGCTGATAGTTGCTTGGAGACAGAAATGATTTCAGCATGATTGCATCTTAATGATTTAAAACTACAATATACTCTTGCACTGATGAGCATCACTAAAGCCCAGATAAATTGTTCTTTTCTTCTTACCCGTATAAAGAAAGCCTTGACCATGCTATTGGCTTTTTTGTTTTCAGGCTGCCCTCCATCACAGTTCATTGCTGTTTGGATGATCTTCACAATGTCATCACTGAACTGTAGCTGAATATAACAATTGCAAATAATCAGGAATTACAGTATTTGCCAACAACTAGTATATGTTAATTATACAGGAATTTGAGTCGTGATGATACCATATAATGCAAAACATGGGGCATGTCTTAAAACTCCCCTCATGGACTACTAATTACTTGAAATATATTTCAAATTTCTAGAGAGGCAAATTAATGAGAATCTTACCACTGAATGGTATCTTTCCTGATCCATTTTCTTTTTTACACCTTCCAGATCAAGAGGTTGTTCATCTTGCTGGTTTACTTCTGTAAGAACTGGAGGATCAGGGCCTTCTGGTGAGCTTCTAGCAAGGATCACTTCTTCAGTCTCTGGATTTAACTCAGGTGGTTTAGCTGCCTGATAAAATGACACAAAATGGAACTTAGGTGTAATATGCATGCTGGCCTCTTCAATTTCTACTCAAAGAAAACTTCATAACACATGAGCAGTACAGCTATAGGAAGGACATCATTTATCTACAAGGGTACAGATGTTTTACAAGAATTTATCAGCACAAGAAGGCTTGAATTATAAGAAAAGACAGATTGGCCTAGAGAACAGGAGATTACACAGATGTTTTTAAAATCACGAGGGATGTAGATAAGGTGGATTGTCATAGTCTTTTTCTCATGGTGAGAGTCTTAAGCTAGAGGACAAAGGTTTAAAATGAGAGAAAATATATTTAAGAGACCTGAGGGGTCTTTTATTTTTATTGAAGATGGTGAGTGTATAGAATAAACTGCCCAAGGAAGCTGAAGGGGTGGGTACAATTACAATGTTTCAAAATCATCTGGACAGATACATGAGTAGGTGAGGTTTGGATCAGGGGTTCACAATCTTTTTTATCCCAGGGTCTAATTCCATTAAGCAAAGAATCCACGGATTTAATAAATTGTTCTCTAAAGTACATTCTGTTATTGAGTTAAATATAGCAGCTAAGCTACAAACAAGGTCTCTCAAGTATGAACGTAGTAACAACTTAAGAATATTTGCTAAGGCAGTAAAAATATGCTCAGTCATACCACTGCTCCCCCCTCTACCAAACAGTTTTCTTCAAATTATTCCACTGAATTACTTACATCACTTCTATCAAACTTTAGATTTCATTTAATTAAGATAACAACAATAATGCAACCTACAGCACGAGATCAATTCCTAAGAATATCTTGAGGGTAGAAACACTTGCTCCTAAAGGTGACAGTGGTATCATTTGCGCTAAGTGGTCAGAAAAATAAACCTAGAAAGACAGAGACCAATGTTTTATTCTTATCATCTTTGATGTTGTGTAAAAGTAATGTTCACTTCTGAATTGAAGTAAAAAAGATTCTCAGCTGGGATTTTAAACAGAAGTACTCTGTTACTTTTGCAGTAAGTACCATGCACAGCAAGTGTACAAATATATTGCTCCCCGTCAATTATTATCCCTTAGGGTAAACAAGGCACATGAGAACTCTACAGAGGAGTGGGAGCCTAACTGAGAGAAATAAAAACACAAAATGTATGTAGCATTCATGTAATCAAGCCATAACTTTGAGATTAAAATTGAGGAGTGATCAAGGCGAAGTAAAGTTCCCCTTAGTGATGAAAAATGATGAAACAATGTACAGTGAAAGGTCAAACACCTGGTGTAGTGACAACAACTTGATGGTTAATGTCACCAAAACCAAGGAGATGATCGTCGATTTCAGACGGTCTCAGCCTGAGCACACACCCCTCAGCATCAGCGGCTCCACAGTGGAGAGAGTGGAAAACATCAAGTTGCTTGGGGTGCAGATCTCGGACAATCTCACCTGGTCCAGGAACACCATGGGGATTGTGAAATGGGCCCAGCAGAGATTGCACTTTCTGAGGAAGCTTAAACAAGCATCACTCCCCACTAACATCTTAACTACATTCTACAGAGGCGTGGTTGAGAGTGTGCTGACCTTTTGCATCACAACCTGGTACTCCAGCTGCAGTGCTGCCGACAAAAAAGCCTTGCAAAAGGTGATGAGGGGAGCAGAGAAGGTTATTGGGGTCTCCCTACCTTCTGTCCAAGACCTCTTTCCAAGTCGATGCCTCCAGAAGACACGGTACATCATTACACCCTCACACCCTCTCCATAAACTGTTTGTTCTGCCATCAGGCAAACATTACAGGAGCATCAAAACTAAAACCACAAGGCTACTAAACAGCTTCCTCCCACAGGCAGTCAGACTGCTAAATAGCTGCTCTACCTGACTCAGATTTGGACACTTTTAACTTACACTGGACACAAAACTTGAGTTTAACCAGCATGTGGCTGTTGTGTTTTACTATTTATTATGTTTATTATTTAGTGTTGCATTTGTTATGTTATGACTACACTTACCCCTGGGAAACACTGTCTCATTCTGCCCTGCAGACCTGATGCACAGTTAGAATGACAATAAAGTTATTGAATCTGAATTGAATCTTGAATCTTAGGTCAAAGAATTTTGATAAAATACATTAACATTTCACTTCATGTATTTCCATTTCTCTTTATGACAAAGAAGACCATTTTGATCTATCACGTCTATGCTAGCCTTTGCAGTTCCCCAATAAAATTCCTTGCTACCTATCTTTCCCTTTACTTCTATTAACTCCCTCCATATTCTACCACTCACTTAATGGCAATTTAGGCATAATCAATCTACTAGCCCACATCTTTAAGATGGGAGTGGGGGAGCCAAAAACCAGGAGAAAATACAAGTTGCACACAACACCAGATATGAGGACTGAGTTAGGGCTGCTAAGCTACAAGGCATATATATTGATAAAGTATATACAGGGTTAACACAGTCAGTTAAACAAGAGCAGCCTGCTTTTCTAAAAGAAACTGCTGATAATCAACAGATGTGCTAAGGCATGCTGAGTCGTATTTCTTGGAGTTATATAGTGTTTCAAGTTCTTTGTTTCTTTGTGCAGTCATGCGAGAGATAGGACCATTCCATCCTCTTTTGTGTATGAGGCCTTGAAACCTATTCTGTAATTTGACTCTCTGTACTAGCAAGCAATAGATAAGTCTGACTCCAGTTTGGAATGTGTGGGGGTATCTGAGTAACTGTATCTCTTCTATAAGGGGAATTGTGAGTTAGTCAGTAGATCGGGCAGGAACAGTCACAGACAGACTGTTCCTGTTTGAGTGACTAACTGAGTAAGCCCCAGGTACTTTGAATAAAGAGCTTGTACTCATACGCTCTCTGAGTGACTTCATCCGGATTCGACTTCCACATTTGATGCTTGCATGCAGGGCACCAACATAGGGCCTGTGACACGGAGGCAACAGACCGAACATACTATCTATGGGGACCGATTGGGCCCACAAAAACAAATTGTATTTCTCACTCTCTACAATACCAGTGAGAGTCTCTGCCCCTCGCCTGGACCTCAACACAGGACCTTGATAGGACCCGGATCAAATCCGCCAAGAGACTTGTATAAGGTAGAACAATTATTTGAAAAATGAACAGCTGACACTCTGTGTCTGATAAAGAAGAAAGGATGAAATTGGATTCGCAAAGTTGGTTAAAATTTGAAGTCATCTAAGTTATCTAAGAATAGTTGCATTGTTTGCAGTGTAACCAAAACTATGTAATCAGCCTTGTGTTTACTATGTATCTAATGAAATCTCTGTATTGTCTCTGTACTATTGAACGCATCAGTGCCTTAACAAAGCAGCTAACAGTGAAAGTAAGCTCAGTTCCTTGATAATGTAGCTAACAGTGAAAGTAAGAACGTAGAGATAACGGTGATAGATTGGATCGTGTAGTGGTGTGATGGGAACCAGTCATGGCCGAGAAGGGGAACACGTGTTACAGGGAGTAGACTAGAGCAAGTATGGGCTATGGAGTGGTGTGATGGTAAAGGGACCAGTCATGGCAGAGAAGGGGAACACGTGTTCCAGGGAGTAGACTAGAGCAAGTATGGGCTATGGAGTGGTGTGATGGTATGGGGACCAGTCATGGCCGGGAAGGGGAACACGTGTTCCAGGGAGTAGACTAGAGCAAGTATGAGCTATGGAGTGGTGTGATGGTATGGGGAACAGTCATGGCCGAGAAGGGGAGCACATGTTCCAGGGAGTAGACTAGAGCATATGGGCTATGGAGTGGTGTGAAGGTATGGGGACCAGTCAAGGCCGAGAAGGGGAACACGTGTTCCAGGGAGTAGACTAGAGCAAGTATGGGCTATGGAGTGGTGTGATGGTATGGGGACCAGTCAAGGCCAGGAAGGGGAACACATGTTCCAGGGAGAAGACTAGAGCAAGTATGGGCTATGGAGTGGTGTGATGGTACGGGGACCAGTCATGGCTGAGAAGGGGAGCACGTGTTCCAGGGAGTAGACTACAGCAAGTATGGGCTACAAGTATGAGCAGAAATATTGGTGGCAAATTGAGAAGCTAATGTGCTGGTGATAAGCGTTGCAAGCAGATAGGGTATGCTAATGTAACTGAGATAGGAGACGCGGTACGCTAATATAACTGAGATAGGAGACGGGGTACGCTAATGTAACTAAGATAGGAGACGGGGTATGCTAATGTAACTGAGATAGGAGACGGGGTATGCTAATGAGACTGAGATAGGAGACGGGGTATGCTAATGAGACTGAGATAGGAGACGGGGTATGCTAATGAGACTGTGATAGGAGACAGGGTATGCTAATGTAACTGAGATAGGAGACGGGGTATGCTAATGTGACTGAGATAGGAGACGGGGTATGCTAATGTCATTGAGATAGGAGACGGGATATGTTAATGTAACTGAGATAGGAGAAGGGGTATGCTAATGTAACTGAGATAGGAAATGGGGTATGTTAATGAGACTGAGATAGGAGACGGGGTATGCTAATGAGACTAAGATAAGAAATTACTATAAAGAATACTGTGAACTAGGGCTTGGCAGACAATTAGTGACACGTTCATTAATTGTCTCAGCTTTTGTTCACAAATAAAGGCTTAAGCTTCTGGAAGAATCTTCTGTGTCTCCTGGTTATTTCAAGAAACCAGGACATGACAGGGAGGCGACAGACCAAACATATTATCTACAGGGACTGATTGGGCTCACAAAGACAAATTGTGTTTCTCACTTCCTACAGCCTGAGTCTCTGCCCCTCTCCTGGAGCTCAACACAGGATCTTGACAGGATCCGAATCAAATCTGCCAAGAGACTTGTATAAGGTAGAACAATTATTTGAAAAACGGACAGCTGACACTCTGTGTCTGATAAAGAAGAAAGGATTAAATTGGATTCACAAAATTGGTTAAAATTTGAAGTCATCTAAGAGTTAAAGTTGGGTAACCAAATCAGGGAAATTAAACAGAAGATATTGTGTGCAGGTATTGGGTAAAAATTAAAGTCAGATAAAAATCAACAGCAGAATTCAACAGCAGACACCGTGCCTGGTAAAAAGACAAAAACATGGGACAAGACCTATTGTGTGATAAGGTACAGGAACTTCACTAGGCAAGAAGTATGAGTTGTTTCATGATAAAGAGAGATTTACGTTTTTTACGTGCTATTTTACGTAAGAAATTGGGGGCCATGGGAAGGGACTTCCGATGCGACAAGCTGAGAACAAGCCATAAAAATGGTGTGGAAAAAGATCAGTTGTAATAGATGCAAACCCTTGATCAAGGAATAAAACCCAGGGAACAAATTGGGAATGAAATATGGGATCCCGGGATCATGTCCGGCTTATCGAACCTGTTTACTGAGAGTGATCACAATGAGGACTGGCGAGTGACAAGAGCCTCATCTCCGTATCAGAAGCCACTACTAGTCCTGGAACACAAAAATTCTCCAGGGTTCTCCAACACCTTTGAAGGGAGGGTGCAACAAAGGATGAGGGGGGAGGACAGCTCCCCTCTATCTAACCATCCCGTGAGGTGAAACTCAAGAACAGATAAACTCAGTCCCTGAGAAAAGTCCCCCACCACAACCTGAGACAGTTACCTACCCAAATAATGCCAAGGTGGGGGAGCAACATCAGCCGGCGGTTATCCCTGTCTATGCTCCATGGACGTCACAGGAAATGATCATGATAATGTATCAGGTCCATAACAGAAAAGAGAAACAGGTGCTCTTCACACAATCTATGCAGAACACAGTTCAGATGTATAACACTACACCCCCCGGATCGTTTCAGACGATATTATCTATGGATGAGGGATGGAAATGGAAGGCAGAACTGGGATACCAGCCTTACCAAGGACTCGGGGGGGACCAACCAGATGATCCAGGGCTCGGAAAAAGCACTGCAGCAGCCTATTAACCCCACTAAAGTACTAGAACGTAAACCGAAAGCCGGGGAATCAGGGTCGGATTACTGGGAGCATTCTCTATCTTGCTACGAGACTTATGCAGGAGACCAGATCTTCAATAATGGGAATACTTCCCCCCAGTTTATACGCTTCTGCTCCAATGTCCCCCTTTCAAGTTAGCCACGATGATTAAAACCAACAATATGGACTGGCCAGATAATGACCGTAATCGAATGCAATGGGCCGTAGTCTGGACCCACCTGAAAGGGGGTTGCAGTTAAGCATGAATTTGTCCAACAGGGTGAGGGACACCGACGGGGTTCAGATAATGGTCAGTATTGTAACCATATGTCTGAACTGGGAAACCGGGATTGGGATCAATTCCCTGATTGGCCTTACCCCACCTATGATGATCGATATGCCCCAGGGCCCAGCCAGGTGATGTCAATAAGGGGACGACCCCAATGACCTTATCTCCCTGAGTGAAGAAATGGGCCACCCCAGGGAGTGCCCGTGACTGGGGGAGCTCAGCCTGGACTGTGTTTTAACTGTGGCCGACCAGGGCACTGAAAGGCAAGGTGCCCTTGGGGACAGCAGAGACATCCAGTTTCAAACCGGTCACTCCATTCTCCATGAACAATCCTTTTGCTAACTGACTCTTGAAAATCTTGCCCGTCGTAAGTAGCGACCCACAAGAGAAACCCAGCATAATCTTCCATTAACCTCTCGGAGTTTGAACGAACATTCTAACAGACACGATCCCTATGGATGGAGCTTCAGGGAAGGCTGTATATATCCTGGTAGCTGTGGCTTCTTATATTACCCTACATCAGCTTGTAAATGTGCTCTCTTCCCACTCGGTGGTAGAGTTTTTGACCTCCGGACAGACACAGCACCTCTCTCAGGCACGACAAAATCACTATGAGACACCCTTATTGAGAAACCTGCTCCTGACATTTTGTCATGACTTCACTTTAAACTCATCCACTTTCCTAATGTCACCATCCCAGGTTACAGTCGATTCTAAACACGATTATGTACTGTGAAATCAATTCCTCACTACAGCCCACAAGGACCTCACGGACAAACCCCTACAGGACCCTGACATAACCTTGTATGTCGATGGTAGTTCTTTCAGAGGCAGAAACGGGGAATCACAGAATCAGAGAGGTTCTGGATGATTACCTTCCCATCTGATGGCATGGCCAGGCATAAACTCCTGAGAAATTATTAAATTGTCAGCTGCCCTGGAGGAATTGGCAAATGAAACTGCTAGTACTCTGTTAGGCACCCAGACTCAGGTGGCTGAGGTGATCACGGAAATGTCAGCTGTCCGACAAACAGGCCTACAGATTTGTATGGCTTTAGATTTTATCCTAGCTGAGAAAAGGGAACCTGTGCTATTAGTGACACAGAATACAGAGATAAGACCACTGCAGCCTGTTCTGTGTGTGAGGCTTTGAAACCTATTCTGTAATTTGTCTCTCGGTACTGTCAAGCAGTAGATAAGACTGACTCCAGCCTGTCTTAAGTGGGGGTATCCATTTTTAAGGGAATTGTGAGCTATTTGGTGGATTGGGCAGGAACAGTCACACAGTGCTTTGAATAAAGAGTTTGTACTTATATGGTCTCTGAGTGGCTTTATCCAGATTCAACTTCCATAATACAGGTAGTCCCCAAGTTATGAACATCCAACATATGGACAACTCATACTTACAAACCGAGGAAGGAGAACACCATCTGCCTTTTTAAGTCATTCCCGTTGACACTGTGTTGAGTGTTTAACTTTGCATTTGGTTTAAAATTTTCTTGATAAAATTCACCCTGACCCTGCCCTCCCCCCCCACGCCCATTCTGGTCAGCTGGTGGTGCAGTGAGATCAGCGCCGGGCTGGAGAACGGAGATTCCCCGAGTTCGATCCAGTGATAGACCATTCCTGTGCTGGGTTGATGTCAATCTAGTGACTCCTGTACCATCCGTGCCGGGTTGATGTTGAGCTCGCAACTTAACCTTGTAAAAAAAAACACTACCACCTCCAATTTAAACTCCCATGCAGAATATTGTGGAGGATCAAATACCCAAACTCAGCACAGACCCCACTTGTCCCATTTGGCCTGTCTCAGTGCGGTGGTCCTCAGGACTGAGTGGACCTTGGGAGCTGGCGAAGCTTGGGACCACAGTGTTTCTGTTCTGTTCACGGGCAGCAATCGCGATTGAAAATAAAGTGGAGTCGTTCCGGTGACTTCATCGTCGAGAATGGCAGCTTAAGTCACTAGCTCCTCCGGAAAAACACATATTAAGCCCTGTTATCCCATCAAATATAATATTTTTTGAAAAATGTTAAACTGAAAAGAGGGGCAAGAATGGGGAAAGGGAATGGAAATAAAAAAAGCGACACTGTGGAGTCTCCGTCCGAGAGGAGTGCAGCGAGTGCTAGCGAAGTGGCTGCTGGGCCTCGTTCAGGCGAAGCAGCGAATATCTTCGAAATCCTGAAAGAGATGAGGGAGTTCCGGAAAGAAATAGAGCAGCAGCTCAGTGATATCAAGTCAGAGCTCGCCAGTGTCAATCAAAAAATAGCGATGGCAGAGACTTGCATTGAGAATGTGGAAGATCGCGTTCAAAACGTGGAATGGATACTGGGCAAGACAATAAAAATAATACATCACCAAGAAGGTAAACTGCTTGACCTGGAGAGAAGATCATGGTGGAAAAATATCAGAATCTACAACTTTCCTGAAGGAGCGAAGGGCTCATTTATGATGGAATTTGTCCGAAAGTTACTGCGGGATGCGCTGCGTCTTCCGTGGCTTTGGAGCTGGAAGTTGAGAGAGCCCACTGCGTGTTAGTCCCAAAACCTACCCAGGATAGAAAGCCACGCTCTATAATAATTAAATTCCTTCGGTACAGCACCAAGTTGGAGATTCTACAAAGGGCCTGGGGTAAGAAGAAAGTGATTTTAGAGGATAAATTAATATATTTCGACCAAGAGTACCGCCCCCCCGCGGTCATTCAGAAACGTAAAGAATACTCCAAAGTAAAATGAGTATTAAAGCAAAATAAGATTAGATTCCAAACTCCGTACCCTGCTAAACTTCGAGTGTTTTATGACAACGGAACGTGGTTGTACCAGACAGTAGAAGAGGCGACTATAGACATGAAGGCCAGAGGGTTGCCCGTCAGCATGACCAAAATGAAGGAAAGCCTGACTGAGGAATTGTCCCACTCAGCTTGGGAAATAGTGCGAGAATCGAGAAGGCAGGAGACGGGAGCAAGCTGAGAGAAATATATCAGGAAGAAACCGGGAGTTTCCTAAAGACAGTCCTCACCCGCTTCAGAAGAGCCATAAGGTTTGGCTAACTTTAAAAATGTTGAGAAGCTAAACAGAAGCAAAAGTACACGGTGATATACCTATGATGAGAAATACTCATTATAATGTGGATTTTATATTACTTAGTTGTTATTCTTTATTCGCTCACTTACTCCTTTTTCCCCACTGAAATGAGAAAATATATATGTACATATATTTGTATGTGTGTAATGTGTGTGTGTATATATGTATGCACATATATATATATATTTGTGCGTGTGTGTGTTTGTGTGTGTGTGTGTGTGTGTGTGTGTGTGTGTGTGTGTGTGTGTATATGAGAATGTGAAAAGGGTAAGGGGTACGTGTAGAAGGGGTGGGTAAGGGGTAAGTGTAGAAAAGTATGTACACAGGGCCAGTGGGAGGATACGTTATTGGTGAAGTAGCTAAGATAAAATTCCAGACAGCATGTGGCAACCACAAAGAAAAGGAAACCTGTGACCACAAGACAGTGTGTTCGGCAAAGTATTTTGAGCTATATACCTATTTCGAGTGTTTTGCTTGCGTCCATACCCATTCCGAGTATTATGCTTGCGTCTATGCTTATTCCAAGTATTTTGCGTGCTTAGCTATGCAATAGCCAATCAACTGATGAATAAGACAGGTAATTTTTTGTTAGTGACACTCCACGTTGGCTGCAGTCTAATCACACGTCCTTTCTTTAGGCTGTGCCAAACAAATTTTAGTGCAACCTGTTTCTGTGAGGTCTTCTGGCCCAGAATTCTGGCCATGTATGGAGTTGAAAAGAATCCATCTCCTGTTTGTGGGCACTACAGAGCAAGGACAACCAGAAGAAACATTGCATGATACCTTTAAGTGCAAAGTACAGGGGTTCAGCAGTTCGCAGAAATAAGTGGTAATAGGAATTCACCATACTTAAAAACTCCTTAACAGCGACTAATTTGCTGAGAGGGGTTTTGCATCTTCTGTGGAGATGCACAAAAAAGCCGGATGAACTCAGCATTTTGGGCAGCATCCGTTGAAAGAAGCAGTCAACGTTTTGGGCCGAGACCCTTCGTCAGGACTGAAGAAGGAGGGGGCAGGGGCCCTATAAAGAAGGTGGGGGGAGGGTGGAAAACCAATCAGAGGAAAGATCAAGGGTTGGGGGAGGGGATAGGCAGGAGAGGTGAAGAAGGAATGTAAGGGGAAAGCATTATGGGTAGTAGAAGAAGGCAGAGTCATGAGAGAGGTGATAGGCAGCTGGAAGAGGAGACGGAGTGAAGGTGGGATGGGGGAAGGGAGAGGGAGGGAATTACCGGAAGTTGGAGAATTCGATGTTCACACCAAGGGACTGGAGACTACCCAGAAGGTATACGAGATGTTGTTCCTTCCAACCTGAGTTTGGCCTCATCATGGCAGTAGAGGAGGCCATGTGTGGACATATCCGAATAGGAATGTGATGCAGAGTTGAAGTGAGTGGCAACTGGGAGATCCTGTCTGTTGTGGCGGACGGAGCGGAGGTGCTCGACAAAGCGGTCCCCCAATCTGCGTCGGGTCTTGCCGATGTAGAGGAGGCTGCACCAGGAGCACTGGATGCAATAGATTACCCCGACAGACTCACAAGTGAAGTGTTGCCTCACCTGGAAGGACTGTTTGGGGCCTGAATGGTGGTAAGAGATGAGGTGTAGGGACAGGTGTAGCACTTAGGCTTGCAGGGATAAGTACCAGGTGGGAGATCTGTGGGGAGGGACGTGTGGACCAGGGAGTAGCAGAGGGAACAATCCCTGCGAAAAGCAGAGAGGGGTAGAGATGGAAAGATGTCCTTAGTGGTGGGGTCCTGTTGAAGGTGACGGAAATTACGGAGGATAATATACTGGATCCGGAGGCTGGTGGGGTGATAGGTGAGGACATTGGGAACACAGTACCTGTCGTGGTGACAGGAGGATGGGGTGTGGGCTGAAGTGGGGGAAATGGAGGAGATGCCGGTGAGGGCATCTTTAATGACGGCAGAAGGGAAACCACGATTCTTAAAGAAATAGAACATTTGGGATGTCCTGGAACGGAAAGCCTCATCCTTGGAGCAGATGCAGTGGAGACGGAGGAACTGGGAATAGGGAATAGAATTTTTGCATTGGGCAGGGTGGGAAGAGGTATAATCAAGGTAGTTATGGGAGTCAGTGGGTCTCTAGAAGATGTCAGTGGACAGTCTATCTCCAGAGATGGAGACCGAGAGATCAAGAAAGAAGAGAGAAGTGTCCGAGATGGACCAAGTGAATTTGAGGGCTGGGTGAAAGTTAGAGGAAAAGTTGATGAAATTGATGAGCTCAGCATGGGTACAGGAAGCAGCACTAATGTAGTCGTCAATGTATCGAAGAAAAGTTGAGGATCAGTACCAGTATAGATTTGAAGCATAGACTGTTCCACATAACCAGTGAAGAGGCAGGAATAGCTGGGGCCCATAGCTACACCCTTGATCTGGAGAAAGCGGGAAGAGCCAAATGAGAAGTTATTGAGTCTGAGTACCAGTTTCGCCAACTGGAGGAGTGTGGTGGTGTCGGGGAACTGGTGAGGTCTATTGTCAAGAAAGTAGCAGAGGGCTTTCAAGGCCATCTTGATGGGGAATTGAAGAACTGGACATCCATTGTGAAAATGAGGCGGTCAGGACTGGGAAACTGGAAATTATTGGAGGGTGTGGTATGTATCCCAGATGTAGGTGGGGAGTGACTGAACTATGGGTGACAAAATGGAGTCAAGGTAGGCAGATACAATTTCAGTGGGACAGGAGCAGGCCGTAACTATAGGCCTACTAGGACAGTCAGGCTTATGGATCTTGGGGAGGAGGTAAAAGCGAGCAGTGTGCGGTGTGGGAATTATGAGTTTTTTGGCTGAGGATGGAAAGTCTCCAGAGTTGATATGGGCAGTGATGGTACAGGAGACAATGGTTTGATGTTTTTGGTTGGGTCCTGTTCCAGGGGTAAGTACGAGGAGGTGTCAGAGAGCTGCCGTTTGGCCTCAGTGAGGTAGAGGTCCATCTGCCAGACTACTACGGCACCACCTTTCTCTGCTGGTTTGATAGTGAGGTTAGGATTAGTGCGGAGAGAGTGGAGGGCAGAGCATTCAGAGGGAGTGAGGTTAGAACAGGAGAGAGGGGTGATGAAGTTGAGACGGTTGGAGGTGAAAAGATCGAGTGCAGGTAGAAGGCCCGGCGGGGGTGTCCAGGAGGAGGAGGAGGGTTGAGGAGGGAGAAGGGGCCATCTATAGGGGGAGGGGAATCCTTGTTAAAGTAGCAGGCTCGGAGACGTAGGCGACGTCTGTGGAGATGCGATGGCTGAGAAAGTCAATGGTTGACAACCAAACTGGCACTTAGCAGCGTTAATAATTTACCTGTGTTGGCTTAAATGCTTGAAAGGTATACACGGATGTAATAGTTGTCTAGATTTGGACACAATGATGACAAGTATTATCATCCAGGTAAACAAAAAGAAAATTTAAGTCTTTCATACGAATTAGAAAATCTGTGCTGCATTTTCAGTCCAAACAGAATGCGCAGAAACTCAAAAAAGGCCAAATAGGGTTGTCACTGCTGGTTTTGGAACATCTTGTGAGCTCACAGGCACCTAATGGTAGCCCCTAATTAGAACAACTTTGAAAAGAATTAGCTTTCTGGCTAAACATGCCAGCAAGTCTTGTGTTGGCAGTTTTTCTGGATCCAGTCTACGTGTGTGACATGAACTGGCAGGCCAGTTATGGGAATGTAGTCTTGGTGACGCTTGAGAATTCACCCAGCAGTAGAGTAAACTTACATGTGGTGGTACATGCAATTGATTGAATTGTTTGGGGAATCTCTTTGGAGAACAGGGTAACAACCCAAAGTGCTCGACATCCACAAGTTGTCTTAAGGTCCACTAATATTCCTTGGGCACACAGAAATTTGAACTGAGCAAAGTTCCAGCCACTTTATCCAGAACATGTTTAACCATGCCTACTGAAACAAAGTATCATGCTTCAAGTCTCTTAAATCTGGATTTTGCTGTTCTTTGCCTTCTCATCAATAGGCAATGCTGGCAGCACAATCACCTGAGCACCCACATCACACAGGAAACACTGCCCTGAAACATTGTCTGTAATGAACAGTAGATGACCCCTGCAAATGGAGCCCATGGATCTTGGATATCCTGATACACTGGCACTGCTGAAGCTGTAAAGCCCTCGACATTTCCTAGTTTTCCTAGTATTTCATAGCATTTCCAAAGCAAATGGGGTAAAAACACAGACACAGCTTTGTCTGTTTTGTAGCTGTGAGAGTCCTTATGCTGAGGGCCTTGCTAACCCACGCTCATTGGGACAGAGAAAACAGAAGTGATATACCACTGCCTAACTCAGTGTAGACTATCAGCCATTTTAGCAAACTCCCTATAGTTCTTCATGAGTGCATTAGTGAGGACTATGCAAACTTGATCAGGCACTTGATGCATAATGCACAACATCCTGGAGGAACTCAGCAGGTTGGGCAGCGTCTTTGGAAACAAACAGTCAACGTTTCGGGCCGAGACCTTTATGATGCAGAACAAGTTCTTTAAAAATAGAAGAAGGTTGGTGATTTCCCGGGAGAGACTGTTCATAATTCATTAACTCCATGGGCTGAATATCACCGAGACCAGGCAAGGCGAGCAACTATTTGTTGCTTAGGCTCCAATAGTTCAGAAGACTGTAAAAGGTGAGTTTTCAACAATTGGTATTTTTCATGTTCAGGTAGGTGTTCTGTAGACTCACTACTATCACAGAAGTTTCTAGTACCGATACTGGACCCTCAGCTCAGAAGGGAAGGAAGGAAGGAAAAGAGCTGAGCAGTAGTAATAGGGGATTCGATAATTAGGAGGACAGATAAGAGGTTCTGTGGGAGAGATCGAGAATCCCGGATGGTCTATTGCCTCTCTGGTTCCAGGGTCCGATTGAGTTCTCAGTATTCTGAAGAGGGAGGGTGAACAGCCGGATGTCATGGTCCATGTAGGGAACAATGACGTGGGTAGGAAGAAGGAGGTCCTGCTAAGAGAATTTAGGGAGTTAGGTGCAAAGTTGAAGGACAGGACCTCCAGGGTTGCAATCTCAGGATTGTTACCAGTGCCATTTGCTAGCGAGGGTAGAAATAGGAAGATAATGCAGCTAAATACGTGGCTAAGGATTGGGTGCAAGAGGGAGGGCTTCATGTTTCTGGACAATTGGGCCTTGTTCCAGGGAAGGTGGGACCTGTTCCGACAGGACGGGTTGTACCTGAACTGGAAGGGGACTAACATCCTTGTGGGAAGGTTTGCTAGTGCTGCTCCGGGGGGGGGTTTAAACTAGATTGGCAGGGAGAGGGGAACTACAGTGTTAAAGCAGATAGTGAAGTGAAGGATGATAAAGGTCATGCAAGAGCTGCAAGTATAGTGCATGGAGTAAAGCCAGATCTATCATATAGAGAGGCTTTAAGGAAAGAAAAGCAGAATAAAGGGTGTAAAAGTAGTAAGGTAGAAGTGCTAAAGTGTGTGTACTTCAACGCATCAGGAACAAAGGTGATGAACTGACAGCTTGGATACATACATGGAATTATGATGTAGTGGCCATTACAGACACTTGGCTGGAACCAGGGCAGGAATGGATTCTCAATATTCCTGGATTTCAATGCTTTAAAAGGAATAGAGAGGGGGGAAAAGGG
Organism: Hypanus sabinus; assembly: GCF_030144855.1. Lineage (NCBI taxonomy): Eukaryota > Metazoa > Chordata > Chondrichthyes > Myliobatiformes > Dasyatidae > Hypanus > Hypanus sabinus. Next base: position 582,764 of record NW_026779021.1, read on the forward strand.
TTGGAGGGATGGCATTACTGGTCAGGGATACTATTACAGCTACAGAAAGGGTGGGTATTGTAACAGGATCCTCTTTTGAGTCAGTATGGGTGGAAGTCAGGAACAGGAAGGGAGCAGTTACTCTATTGGAAGTATTCTGTAGGCCCCCTGGTAGCAGCAGAGATACAGAGGAGCAGATTGGGAGACAGATTTTGGAAAGGTGCAAAAATAACAGGGTTGTTATCATGGATGACATTAATTTTCCCAATATTGATTGGCACCTGATTAGTTCCAAGGATTTAGATGGGGCAGAGTTTGTTAAGTGTGTACAGGATGGATTCCTGTCACAGTATGTTGACAGGCCGACTAGAGGGAATGCCATACTAGATCCAGTAACGAACCGGGTCAGGTCAGAGATATGTCAGTGGGTGAGCATCTGGGGGACAGTGATCACCATTCCCTGGCCTTTAGCATTATTTGGAAAAGGATAGAATCAGAAAGGACAGGAAAATTTTTAACTGGGGAAGTGCAAATTATGAGGCTATAGGGCTAGAACTTGCAGGTGTGAATTGGATGTTTTTGCAGGGAAATGTACCTGCCTTTTTGTTGGCTTTGTGGAACAGTCCATGTTCAAAATCTATACAGGTATCAGTCCCCTTCTTTTCCTTCGCAAAATCGACAACTGCATTGGCACTGCCTCCTGCATGCATGCTGAGCTTGTCAACTTCATTAACTTTGCCTCCAACTTTCACCCTGCCCTCAAATTTACCTGGTCCATTTCCGACACCTCCCTCCCCTTTCTTGATCTTTCTGTCTCCATCTCTGGAGACAGCTTATCTACCGATATCTACTATAAGCCTACAGACTCTCACAGCTACCTGGACTATTCCTCTTCCCACCCTTTCTCTTTCAAAAAGGCTATCCTCTTCTCACAATTCCTCTGTCTCTGCTGCATCTGCTCTCAGGATGAGACTTTTCTTTCCAGGATGAAGGAGATGTCTTCCTTTTTTAAACAAAGGGGCTTCCCTTCGTCCACCATCACCTCTGCTCTCAAACGCATCTCTCCCATTTCCCGCACATCTGCCCTCACCCCAACTGCCCGCCACCCCACTCGGGATAGGGTTCCCCCTGTCCTCACCTACCATCCCAGCAGCCTCCAGGTCTAACGTATAATTCTCTGTAACTTCCACCATCTCCAATGGGATCCCACAACCAAGCACATCTTTCCCTCCCCTCTTTCTGCTTTTTGCAGGGATCGCTCCCTACGCAGCTCCCTTGTCCACTCATCCCCCCCATCCCTTCCCACTGATCTCCCTCCTGGCACTTACCCTTGTAAGCGGAACAAGTGCTACACCTGCCCTTACACTTCCTCCCTCACCACCATTCAGGGCCCCAGACAGTCCTTCGTGAGGCGACACTTCACCTGTAAGTCGGCTGGTGTGGTATACTGCGTCCGGTGCTCCTGGTGTGGCCTGTTATATATTGGTGAGACCCAACGCAGACTGGGCGACCATTTCACTGAACACCTACGCTTGGTCCGCCAGAGAAAGCAGGATCACCCAGTGGCTACACATTTTAATTCCACGTCCCATTCCCATTCTGATATGTCTATCCATGGCCTCCTCTACTGTCAAGATGAAGCCACACTCAGGTTGGAGGAACAACACCTTATATACCAGCTGGGTAGCCTCCAACCTGGTGGCATGAACATTGACTTCTCTAACTTCCGTTAATGCCCCTCCTCCCCTTCTTACCTCATCCCTGACGTATTTGTTTGTTTTTTTCTCTCTCTCTCTCTGCCTGTTCACCATCTCCTTCTGGTGTTTCCCCTTTCTTTCTCCCGAGGCCTCCCATCCCATGATCCTTTCCCTTCTCCAGCTCTGTATCACTTTTGCCAATCACCTTTCCAGCTCTTAGCTTTATCCCACCCCCACCGGTCTTCTCCTATCATTTTGCATTTCCCCCTCCCCCCACTACTTTCAAATCTCTTACTACCTTTCCTTTCAGTTAGTCCTGACGAAGGGTCTCGGCCCGAAAGGTTAACAGCGTTTCCTTATAGACACTGCCTGGCCTGCTGTGTTCCACCAGCATTTTGTGTGTGCAGTATGGACATGTGGTTGATGTTGAGAGATATCTTGCAGGATGTTAGGGATAAATTTGTCCCGGTGAGTTAGATAAAGAATGGTAGGATGACTAATGAGGTGGAAAATCTAGTCAGATAAGTCCCCGGGGCCAGATGGAATATTCCCCAGGTTGCTCCACGAGTCAAGGGAAGAGACTGCTGAACCTCTGGCTAGGATCTTTATGTCCTCATTGTCCACGGGATTGGAGGGAGGCGAATGTTGTCCCCTTGTTCAAAAAAATGTCTGGGTAATTATAGACCAGTGAGCCTTACGTCTGTGGTGGGAAAGCTGTTGGAAAAGATTCTTAGAGATAGGATCTATGGGTATTTAGAGAATCATGGTCTGATCAGGGACAGTCAGCGTGGCTTTGTGAAGGGCAGATCGTGCCTAACAAGCCTGATAAAGAGTTCTTTGAGGAGGTGGCCAGGCATATAGATGAGGGTAGTGCAGTGGATGTGATCTACATGGATTTTAGTAAGGCATTTGATAAGGTTCCACATAGTAGGCTTATTCAGAAAGTCAGAAGGCATGGGATCCAGGGAAGTTTGGCCAGGTGGATTCAGAATTGGCTTGCCTGCAGAAGGCAGAGGGTTGTGGTGGAGGGAGTACATTCAGATTGGAGGGTTGTGACTAGTGGGGTCCCACAAGGACCTGTTCTGGGACCTCTACTTTTTGTGATTTTTATTAACGAGCTGGATGTGGGGGTAGAAGGATGAGTTGGCAAGTCTGCAGACGACACAAAGGTTGGTGGTGTTGTAGATAGTTAGAGAATTGTCAAAGATTGCAGAGAGACATTGATAGGATGCAGAAGTGGGCTGAGAAGTGGCAGATGGAGTTCAACCCAGAGAAGTGTGAGGTGGTACACTTTGGAAGGACAAACTCCAAGGCAGAGTACAAAGTAAATGGCAGGATACTTGGCAGTGTGGAGGAGCAGAGGGATCTGGGGGTATATGTCCACAGATCCCTGAAAGTTGCCTCACAGGTAGGTAGGGTAGTTAAGAAAGCTTATGGAGTGTTAGCTTTTATAAGTCGAGGGATAGAGTTTAAGAGACGCGATGTAATGATGCAGCTCTATAAAACTCTGGTTAGGCCACACTTGGAGTACTGTGTCCAGTTCTGGACGTCTCACTATAGGAAGGATGTGGAAGCATTGGAAAGGGTACAGTGGAGATTTACTAGGATGATGCATGGTTTAAAGAGTATGGATTATGATCAGAGATTAAGGGAGCTAGGGCTTTACTCTTTGGAGAGAAGAAGGACATGATAGAGGTGAACAAGATATTAAGAGGAATAGACAGAGTGGACAGCCAGCGCCTCTTCCCCAGGGCACCACTGCTCAGTACAAGAGGACATAGCTTTAAAGTAAGGGAAGTTCAAAGGGGATATTAGAGGAAGGTTTTTTACTGAGAGAATGGTTGGTGCATGGAATGCACTGCCTGAGGCAGATACACTGGTGAAATTTATGAGACCATTAGACAGGTATATGGAGGAATTTAAGGTGCTGCGATATATGGGAGGCAGGGTTTTAGGGTCGACACAACATTGTGGAGACAACATTTGTGTCGTACTATGCTGTATTGTTCTGTGTTCTATGTTCAAGTTAGCCTACTATATGGAAATATTTGGTGGTGCTGATGGTAATTTCTTGCAGTGTGAACTGGGCCTCAGTCTGTACAAACCAAGTGATGGTATCTTTTTCCCAAGATTCTGGAAGTTACAAATGACTGCGCTGACCGATACGTTCAATAACTCTGGAATCATCCAAGAGCATCAGGGTCACCAATGTAGGTTTTCATAAATAATACATAGTGAAGCTTTTAATGTTTAATGAAACTGATGATACATTTTATTGAACTCCAACAGCTTACTCAAAATCGTTACATAGCCATGTCATTGTGTCAGACCACCCCATAACGTGAAATCCCAACTTGCTGTTGGTGATTGTGAATTACAGGTTACAAACGTCCAACTTACAGACAACTCATACTTACGAACTGAGGAAGGAGAATGCCGACCGCCATTTTAAGTCATTGCAGTTGATACTGTGTTGGGTGTTTGTCTTAAGTTGTTTTTAGTAAGATCCACCCTGACCATGCACCCCTCCACCCCCCCAATTCTGGTGGGCTGGTGGCGCAGTGAGATCAGTGCAGGCTAGAGAAGAGGTTGCCGAGTTCGATCCAGTGACTCCTGTACCAGATTGATTTGAATGCAACTTGACCATTTGAAAAAACACTGCCACTTCCAGTTTAAATTCCCACATGAATATCGTGGAGGATCAAATACCCAAACCCAGCACAGACCCCACTTGTCCCATTTAACCTGTCTCAGTGCGGTGGTCCTCAGGACTGAGTGGATCTTGGGAGCCGGCGGGGCTTGGGTGTTTCTGTTCCATTGACGGGAAGCAATCACGATTGAAAATAAAGTGGAAATAATTAAGCGTTTGGAAAGAGGTGAAACGCCATCGGTCACCGGAAAAGCGTCAACAATGGGAACAATTTTAAAGGGTAATGGATAAAGTAAGAATAATAGGAGCATGTGAAGTGCCCTGCCCTAATGAAAGCTACAATTATTACTAAGCAAAGCAGTGGTTTAATTATTGGAATACATACGTTTCTTAAGTGTTTTATATGCATAGAAAGGTAAAATATATACCTCAAACCCCACTTCCAGAAAAGTTGGGATATTTTCCAAAATGCAATAAAAACAAAAATCTGTGATAAGTTAATTCACGTGAACCTTTATTTATCTGACAAAAGTACAAAGAAAATATTTTCAATAGTTTTACTGACCAATTTAATTGTATTTTGTAAATATATACAAATTTAGAATTTGATGGCTGGAACACACTCAACAAAAGTTTGGACAGAGTTAAAATAAGATTGAAAAGTGCACAGACTATTCAAGTAACACCGGTTTGGAAGACTCCACATTAAGCAGGCTAATTGCTAGCAAGGTGAGGTATCACGTCTCGGTATAAAAGTAGCGTCCATCAAAGGCTCAGTCTTTGTAAGCAAGGATGGGTCATGGCTCACCCCTTTGTGCCAAAATTCCTGAGAGAATTGTTAGTCAGTTCAAAAGGAACATTTCCCAACGCAAGATTGCAGAGAATTTAGGCCTTTCAACATCTACAGTACAGAATTTTGTGAAAAGATTCAGAGAATTCAGAGACATCTCAGTGTGTAAAGGGCAAGGTCGGAAACCACTGTTGATTGCACGTTATCTTCGAGCCCTCAGGCAGAACTGCCTAAGAAACCGTCATTCACTGTGACAATTATAGCCACCTGGGCTCGGGAGAACTTCGGAAAACCATTGTCACTTAACACAGTCCGTCGCTGCACCCAGAAATACAACTTGAAACAAGGAGGAAGCCATACATCAACTCTACGCAGAAATGCCGGCGAGTTCTCCGGGCCCGAGCTCATCTCAGATGGACCGAAAGACTGTGGAACCATGTGCTGTGGTCAGATGAGTCTACATTTCAGCTAGTTTTTGGAAAAAATGGGTGTCGAGTTCTCCGTGCCAAAAATGAAAACAACCACCCTGATTGTTATCAGCGAAAGGTGCAAAAGCCAGCATCTGTGATGGTATGGGGGTGCATCAGTGCCCACGGCATGGGTGAGTTGCATGTATGTGAAGGTACCATTGACTCTGAGGCGTATATTAGGATTTTAGAGAGACATATGTTGCCATCAAGGTGACGTCTCTTCCCGGGACGTCCATGCTTATTTCAGCAGGACAATGCCAGACCACATTCTGCACAGGCTACAATAGCGTGGCTTTGTAGACACAGAGTACGTGTGCTTGACAGGCCTGCTGTCAGTCCAGATCTATCTCCTATTGAAAACGTATGGCGCATCATGAAGAGGAGAATCAGACAACGGAGACCAAGGACTCTTGAGCAGCTGAAGTCTTATATCAAGCAAGAATGGACAAAATTTCCAATTGCAAATCTACTACAATTAGTATCCTCAGTTACAAAACGATTAAAAAGTGTTATTAAAAGGAAAGGTGATGTAACGCAATGGTAAACATGCCTCTGTCCCAACTTCAGTTGAGTGTGTTGCAACCATCAAATTCTAAATTTGTGTATATTTACAAAATACAATTAAATTGGTCAGTAAAACTATTGAAAATATTTTCTTTGTACTTTTGTCAGTTAAATACAGGTTCACGTGAATTAACTTATCATAGATTTTTTGTTTTTATTGCATTTTGGAAAATATCCCAACTTTTCTGGAAATGGGGTTTGTATATACTAAGACAAACGTTTGACTAACTGACGCTAAATAATACCGGACGTACTTGTTCTGACTTACGTACAAATCCGACTTAAAGATGGACTCAGGAACAGAACTCGTACGTAACCATGGGACTGTCTGTATGTGCATTTCCACCATTTACATTACTCTAGAGTATCACTGTATTTGTTTGTTAAATTTAAAAGATGCAAAGATAAAGCAACATTCACAATGACAAATTTTATGTTTTAGCACAGGGAATGATTGAAGACTTCCTCTAAAATAAAAAGAGAATGTACAAAGTCTAAGGAAACACCTGGAAATGTTACTATTATGAATTAATAACATAACTTTCATCAATTATCAGACTTGGAATTTCAAGGACAAGATATGAAATGCACTGCATTGTAGTTAAAGCTCTCAAAGGTTCCAACGTAACCAATATAATTCAGATTCATTTGTTGATTTATTTATAAATGCATAAAACACAAAAATAATATGAACAAAATAACAGGAAACTAACAAATAAAAATCACAGCTGAAATTATTTAATAAATTTTACTAACAGTTTGTTTGACACCATTTTGAATGAGCAACTCAGACCTACCTGCCTGTATCGTAACAAGTGACTGGTCGTTCTAGAGTTTAGCAATGCAGTCAAGATGTGCTTTAAAGAGATCTGCAGTTCCTTGCCTAATGCCTGGCGCCATTCTGCAGGGTGTTGGTCTGTGCAATTTATGCATGTGTATGCCACACTTTCTGGAAGATTTGATAAGATTTCATACATCTCATCTGGATGAAAATAAAATCAATGGAAAAAATGATCATCCGCAGCAAGGCAAAATCTGAATAGAATAGATTCTGTAAACTTTACAAATCAACATATGGGGAACATATATAGATAAAGAAAACAGTGCAAGCAAAACACGGCAACTGGATTGAGCAGATTCCAGCAAATTAAGTCTATTGTCCAATGTACATGTCAAAATTAAACTTGAGTATGTACTTCTAAATGGGTTGTTTCACAAGGCATGGCTAATAACATGGAAATGGTAGGCAGGAGAGAAAATTCAAATAGAAAATGTAGAAATATCCTGAAAGAATTAACATTCAATATAAAAGCAGTATCCACTCTCCGACTAAAGTACATCCAGTATAAAAACATCCACTCTAAATTAAAAATAAATGTGTGGATAAAATAGGCCACAATTGACACATTCAAAGCAGAACCAACATGTATTTAAATCCGATTAATAGAGACTCCTGAATTTTTGCCTCAACGTGGTGACTTCTGTCAAACATACAGTATTCATCTTGGAACAACTTCAGAAATGAGTGGTTAGTGTCTCAAAGATGCACTATTCTCCCTGCTACTATATGAGCTTCTGATCATTTTATCACTCTACTTATCATTAGGGCATGTAGACCTGTTCTATTGTAAATGAAAACTGGAGAACAGTAATTGGAAGTGGGGAGGGGGAAGGGAAGTGAGCACAATGAACAAAAAGAAAGCAAGGATTTGCTGCATTAGTTCTTTGTAAAGACAGAGGCTATTCATATTTAACCCACTCTATCCATCCTGACACCAAAAACAAGACAAACAGTCTATGAACCTTAAAGAAGCAATCAGTAAACAGCAAAGAACACAGGTGAAAAAGTCTGAACCAATGCAAAGATCTGTTATAAAATGTCAAATGTCGCAAATAAGTCTCTACTTTTAAGATTTGCCTTCTTATTTTTAAAATATTTTGAGGAATTTTGAGTTGAAATGTATAAAAGCATGTTAGATGACTCTCCCCCACAGCCAACAAAAACAGAGTTAGGAAGAATTTATGAATGGCAATTTGTATTTATAATGTTAGAATTTGAAATTCTTAAGAATATATGCCAAATAAGGGGTTTGTGGTTAAACAAGAAATCAAATATCTAATGTTGTAGAACTAAGTTAAATTTAAAAGAATAAGAATTCCAACATCATATGACCAGAAACTATACAGATTGCGGTTATATGAAAACTAAATATGAACTCCAGAACTACTCTTATGAATATATTATACATTTATAAATTGTACTGACAGCTCAAAACAAATGAAATCTAAACCAAACAAAAATATACAACCAAAAATTGTCTCTTCTTTGGAAGCTTTTATACTGGAAATACAATTCTAGCTTTAAAATACCTGATAAGCTTTCACATTTTGCATGAACCCAACGCTCACATTTTCCACACTGCATCATCTTGCTCTCATAATCATCATCGTCATAGCATTTATCACAGAGCGGGCAGAAGTTTCCTAAACATACACAGCAATTAACATTAACTTAGAATGCATCTTTCCATTATTCTCAATGAACTTCAACAGCATGGACACTTGCTTTCTTCAGTACTTTTTGAAATACTGTATTTTACAGCTTGGCTTTCTATCGAAAAATATTTAGGCTTACATATTACTGTAAAGAATACATAACAGAGGCAAACTGACCACTTGTTCTGTTAATCTGTCAACCAATGAAGTGGGCAAGGTACAGACACCTTTAAATAATCCAAATAATTAATTTTTTAAAAAAGAAAGAAACAATTAGTTAGTTGGAACATTAGTGCCAAAACAACTCAAGTTATTTGTGTGGCTAGTGGAACCTTGTCCCTAATTTCATCAGCTGGATCCTTTTTTCTTCTAGACAGAAACTTGGTTGAATCAAAGCAGTTGAGGTGATCTCCAACTTATTGAACAAGTAAGGAGGCATGGGATCCAAGGGGACACTGCTTTTTGCATCCAGAACCGGCCAGGGATCTGTTCTGGGACGCTTACTCATTGTGATTTTTATAAATGACCTGGATAAGGAAGTGGAAGGATGGGTTAGTAAGTTTGCTGAGGTTGGAGGTGTTGTAGACGGTGTGGAGGGCTGTCGGAGGTCACAGTGGGACATTGATAGGATGCAAAACTGGACTGAGAAGTGGCAGATGTTCAACCCAGATAAGTGTGAGGTCATTCATTTTGGTAGGTCAAATATGATGACAGAATATAGTATTAATGGTAAGACACTTGGCAGTGTGGAGAATCAGAGGGCTCCTGGGGTCCAAGTCAAAGCAGCTGCACAGGTTGACACTGTAGTTAAGAAGGCATATGGTATATTGGCCTTCATCAATCCTGGAACTGAATTTAGGAGCCGAGAGGTAATGTTACAGCTATACAGGACATAGGTCAGACCCCACTTGGAGTACTGTGCTCAGTTCTGATCACCTCACTACAGGAAGGATGTGGAAACCATAGAAAGAGTGCAGAGGAGATCTACAAGGATGTTGCCTGGATTGGGGAGCATGGTTTATGAGAACAGGTTGAGTGAACTCGGCCTTTTCTCTTCGGAGCGAAGGAGGATGAGAAGTGACCTGATAGAGGCTCCTCGGTAGAGATCGTAAAGAGCACCAAATTTCTTGGTGTTCACCTTGCGGAGAATTTCACCAGGTCCCTCAACACCAGCTCCATAGCAAAGAAAGCCCAGCAGCATCTCTACTTTCTACAAAGGCTGAGGAAAGTCCATCTCCCACCCCCATCCTCATCACGTTCTACAGGGGTTGTATTGAGAGCATCCTGAGCAGTTGTATCAAGTCAAGTCACTTTTATTGTCATTTCAACCATAAATGCTGGTATAGTACACAGTAAAAATGAGACAACATTTTTCAGGACCATGGTGTTACATGACACAGTACAAAAAAACTAGACTGAACTACATAATAATAAAAAAAAACAGAGATAGCTACAGTAGACTACAGACCTACACAGGACTGCATAACGTGCACAAAAAATAGTGCAGGCATCTACAATAATTAATAAACAGGACAAAGGACAAGGTGTCAGTCCAGGCTTCCGGTATTGAGGAGTCTGATAGCTTGGGTGAAGTAACTGTTACATAGTCTGGTCGTGAGAGCCCGAATGCTTCAGAGCCTTTTCCCAGACAGCAGGAGGGAAAAGAGATTGTATGAGGGGTGCATGGGGTCTTTCATAATGCTGTTTCCTTTATGGATGCAGCGTATAGTGTAAATGTCCGTGATGGCTGGAATAGAGACCTCGATGATCTTCTCAGCTGACCATAGTATCCGCTGAAGGGTCTTGTGATCCAAGATGGTGCAATTTCCGAACCAGGCACTGATGCAGCTGCTCAGGATGCTCTCAATACAATTCCTGTAGAATGTGATGATGGGGGTTGGGAGATGGACTTTTCTCAGCCTTCACAGAAAGTAGAGACGCTGCTAGGCTTTCTTTGCTATGGAGCTGGTGATGAGGGACCAAGTGAGATTCTCCACCAGCTGAACACCAAGAAATCTGGTGCTCTTTACGATCTCTACCGAGGAGCTGTCGATGTTCAGCGGGGAGTGGTCACTCTGTGCCCTCCTTAAGTCAACAACCATCTCTTTTGTTTTGTTCACATTCAGAGACAGGTTGTTGGCTCTGCACCAGTCCGTTAGCCGCTGCACCTCCTCTCTGTAAGCTGACTCGTCGTTCTTGCTGATGAGACCCACCACGGTCGTGTCATCGGCGAACTTGATGATGTGGTTCGAGCTGTGTGTTGCTGCACAGTCGTGGGTCAGCAGAGTGAACAGCAGTGGACTGAGCACGCAGCCCTGGGGAGCCCCTGTGCTCAGTGTGATGGTGTTGTAGATGCTGCTCCCGATCCAGACTGACTGAGGTCTCCCAGTCAGGAAGTCTAGGATCCAGTTGCAGAGGGAGGTGTTCAGCCCCAATGGGCTCAGCTTTCCAGTCAGTTTCTGAGGGATGATTCTGTAAGTCTATGAACAGTATTCCAAAATATGTGTCTTTTTTGTCCAGGTGGAGGGTGATGGCAATGGCGTCATCTGTTGAGCGGTTGGGACAGTACACAAACTGCAGGGGGTCCAGTGAGGGGGCAGCAGGGTCTTGATATGCCTCATGACGAGCCTCTCGAAACACTTCATGATGATGGATGTAAGTGCAACAGGACGGTAGTCATTCAGGCAGGACACTGAAGACTTCTTCGGCACGGGGACGATTGTGGCGGCCTTGAAGCACGTTGGAATGGTGGCGCTGCTCAGGGAGATGTTGAAGATGTCAGTGAGAACATCTGCTAGCTGGTCTGCACATCCTCTGAGCACTCTACCAGGGATGTTGTCTGGTCCAGCAGCCTTCCGTGGGTTGACCCTGCACAGGGTTCTTCTCACATTGGCCATGGTGAAAAAGCACCTGGTCATTTGTAGGAGGGGTGGACTTCCTCACCCCACGTCATTTCCTCACGTCATTTTCCACCTCAAACTGGGCGTAGAAGTTATACAGCACATCTGAGAGGGATGCAGCACCTGCACAGTGAGTTGCACATCACTTTCTTGATTTGGGAATTGCATCATCTCGGATCGCAAGACCCTGCAGTGGATAGTGAGGTCAGCTGAAAAGATCACTGGGGTCTCTCTTCCCACCATTACAGACATTTACACCACACGTTGCATCTGCAAAGCAAACAGTATTATGAAGGACCCCATGCACCCCTCATACGATCTTTTCTCCCTCCTGACATCTAGGAAAAGGTACCGAAGCATTTGGGCTCTCACAACCAGACTATGTAACAGTTTCTTCCCCCAAGCTATCAGACTCCTCAATAACCAGAGCCTGGACGGACACCTTACTGCCCTATTGTTTATTATTTATTGTAATGCCTGCACTGTTTTGTGCACTTTATGCAGTCCTGGGTAGGTCTGTAGTCTAGTGTAGTTTTTTTCTCTGTGTTGTTTTTACATAGTTCAGTCTAGTTGTTTTTTTACTGTTTCATGTAGCATTCGTTTTTACTGTGTACTCATACCAGCAGTTATAGTCGAAATGACAGTAAAAAGTGACTTGACTTGACTTGAGATGTATGAGATGATGAGAGGCATTGATCATGTGGATAGCCAGAGGTTTTTCCCCCAGGACTGAAATGGTTGCCACAAGACACACAGGCTTAAGGTGCTGGGGAGAAGATGTCAGAGATAGGTTTTTCACTCAGCAAGTGGTGAGTGCATGAAACGGGCTGCTGGCAACGGTGGTGTGGGCGGATACAATAGGGTATTTTAAGAGACTTTTGGACAGGTACACGGAGCTTAGTAAAATAGAGGGCAATAGGTAAGCCTAGTAGTTTCATGTTCGGCACAGCTTTGTGGGCCAAAGGGCTTGTACTGTGCTGTAGGTTTTCTACGTTTCTAACTATGAATAGCCTCTGAATTCCCATTTAGCTTTCACTGTAACTTTGTAAGATTTCTTGTCTGTAAGTGGCTTTGCTGTGAACAAAGCTTTATTAGAATTCTCTAATTCATTATTTAACTGCTGAAATATAAGTGCTACCCAGGAATGGTAATCTTTATGAACAAAACAATCATGCATGCTCACCTTTATCAAAAAGCTTTGCACATTCATGACATAAAGAAAAATCATGCGACCACTGTGCATCCCAGTCCTTCCCTGGCATTGTAGCTCCACAGCTCTTACATCTTACACATTTGGTGCATATCTACAACAGATTTTTATTAGGAACTATTAAGGTGATGACAAATTAAATCAGAAAATGATCAAAGCAAAAATAACATCATCCATCTAAAAGAGCTGGAAATGGACTGAAAAATGGTGGCATACAATTTATAAACAATCTGTTCTGATAAAGAAACTGAACTAAAATGATCAGGCTGTTGTATAATTTCAATATTTCCTACATCATTTCAGATTTACCTATTTTTTTTATATATTCTTTAAATAAATCCTGAATACATAAATATCTGGAACTTTAATTCAAAACCAGAAGGGATGTCAATCTCCCTTGCCTAATCTGAAAGGCAATGCTAGAAATTCCTTCAGAGCTCAGATCTAGCCCTTGAACTTTACCAGCATTTATGAGGTAAAACATGTAATAATGGTGCCGAATTGACTCTTTGAGCCGTGACCCAGCAAACCCCAATTTAATCCTAGCCTAATCAAAGGGCCAATTACATCATTATCATTGCATTTTATGTCACTTGACATGGGTGATCAATCTTCCATCATCTTTAATAAGGGAAGTTCCAATAAGCTCTTCAAAACTTTTGGCTGACATTGCTTCCTGAAACTTATGAATGTGATGCGTTTTCAACTGTGACTCCTTCTTCCACACCCCAGAAATTCCAGATGCCATTTCCTGATTGATGGTATCAGATTTCTTTTTATTTGGGCTTTTTACATTTGTTAGTCTGTCCTTCAACAATATTTTCATCATGCTTCTCAAAAACCACATTTCTGTAGCTTCAAGTCTTCCTTTTGTTTTGCTATTGTCCAATCTTCGCTTCCGTATGTTAGGGCGTAACAAACATGCACATAGAAATATTATTATTTACTACTTTATTCAAACACTGAAACATACACTTAGCAATCCCGGTTTTCCTCCTCTTTTCAATATCAATCATATGGTCAGATGTTATCATGTTCCCCAAATAATTGAACTTCCCTGTTTAATTATTTTGTTGCCTACTTCCAGTTCACATTTCTGTATTTCCGTCTTCTTTGTGACAACCATACATTCAATCTTCTTGCAGTTGATGGTCAATCCTCTCTGCATTTCCTTTGATGAATTTATCTAGTTTCTTGGAGCTTCTCTTTAGAAATAGATATCAGCATTGTGTTTTCTGTGTATCATAGGTTGTTCAAACCATGTCCACCTATGATCATGCCTGGAATAATACTAACTTCTTTTGAAATTTTCTCACTATAAAGGTTGAATGGGTCAGGTGAGAGGTCGAAATTTACAATGACCAATTAATCTACCAACCAGTATATCTTTGCACTGTAAGAGGAAGCACTTGGAGGAATCCCACATGATCACGGGGAGAATGTTTGTGCTAACCATTACTCTACTGCACCACCCAAAACTTGCACTGGCTGGCTTAGTAGCCCGCCCTATGGAAATCTACTGAAGCAGTTATTCAGATGCACATCAATGTGTGTACTTCACAATGTCCTTGGTCAGTTGATTTTATTCTAAGCAGGAAATAGAATCTTCCTAGCACCTCAACTTGTCTAGATGCAGATAAGAAGAAAGAAATCAGCACACCAATAAATCTTCTGGCAATAAAAAGATAAGCAGAATTTTTATGTAATGGCAACAGAAATAAACACATGTAAAACCAAACCAGAGGGCTTTTCATACATGTGAAGGAAGAATCAAATCACTACTGTTTGAAGTACTAAACAGATTTCAATGAAATATTCCTTAATGCAAACCTGAGTTGATCCTGCTACGTGTATTCAGAATTAACTACATTGATATATTCAATGATTAGATTTATATATTTACAGCTTGATTATAGTTCAAGTATTCATTTTATCTTATCTATGTACACGCCAGATTAAAACAGAGCCCAACTTACAGGCAAGGTAACATTATGATAGTTACAACTTTGCACAACTTAACGAAACTTACCCAGACCTTCTTTATTTTAGTTGGTTTTGTTGGGTAGTTTGGTCCAAGACACTCTGGATGATAGTTGTTCCGGCATTTGCCACACTCAAGAAGCTGCTGTGTAAAAAGAAATGTTTTAAAAATATACAGTTTCTTTTTCTCCTAATTCAGCACGAAAAACAAATCATTCAGATTTTTATGGAAATTCTCTATTACTCAGTTCCAAGTGCAATCCACTTCGCCCATCTTTAAAACCAAATACTCCTGACTGGAAATAGCTTGGACAAGCACCTGATCTCTTTAGACAATGAACCAAACAATAAAGGAGCATAGAAAATCATATGTTCCAATTAAAGTACAAATGTGTTATATATTACAGTTGAGTATGATAAATCAGGATAAAACTCGTTCTCTTTAATCAAGTTAGAATACTTAATTTACTGATTTCAGCCTGACCTTATTGTTGAAATTGTGAAGAGAAACACATCCACAGACAGGAAGTATTTACAGAACATACTTAAGTGTGGCTAATTTTCCTGATTCAGCATTGCACCAATGTATTTTAGATAAAAATCAAGTAACAAGTATTTACCAAAATAAATGACACTGAAAGAAACTGATGTCAAACTCAGGTCTTTCTTGTTCTGGAAGAGGAGCTTAAGAGGTTCATTTAAGATTTTATTTCTGATTTATGTGTTGAATTTTTAAAATGTTACATGTTTTCTTTACTACACGTTTAATAAACATGAAAGAAGGAAAGAATTAAATATCTGAAATACTACCAGTATGAATATAACAGAGAATGATTAGGAGTTTACTTCAAGTTTATTTTTATTAAAAAGATTCAAACTGATTAATTCAAAATGATGAATTAAGCCCAGATATAAATTTAGTACTGTTCAAACCATTACCTTTGAGGAATTACTTTGTCGGCAACAAACATGGCAGAACTTGCAGCGCTGGCAACACCAGTTCTCCCAATGCTCCTCCAGGGGGCGCTCATTCTCCTCCAGGCAGAAAAGGTGAAAGGGTTCACAGCACACCTGACAGTAAACAAACTGCAAAGGGATTTGAAATGAATAATATATCATCAAATAGTACAACTGAAACAAAAAATAACTGCATCGATAAAACCTCTTTTACAATGTCTAAAGTCTATCATCATTTATAATAGAACTGTTGTTGGATCACTCTAAGAATAAAGTTATCAATTCATACAGAGCAAATTCTCTCGAACAATAATGAGATTATCACCATATAATCCAGTGTATTGATAGTGACTGAGAGATAAATGTTCACTGGACAATTGTAACAAAGCTTTTCTTAAAATACTCCTCTCATATTCTTGTCACTTTAAGTACTTCACCCACTTATTCTACAAATGTTTATAGGAAATACACACACTGCATATATAACAGGACATTATTTCATCTTTAACATCCTTATTATATGGAACTCCCTGAAGTACTTACTACATTGATATGCATGCTAAGGTTCTGAATTGAAATCCATGCAGTTTGCATGACACACTGTGTTTCAAAATTTAACATATTATCACTGCAATAGCTTGAATTAAGCTATTATTATTCAATATTACTGGACGTTCCATAGCATTTCTGGGGGGAAAACTATTATAAAGTACACTGTGAAATTTACAGTTGAAAATTATATTGATTCTCCCATACAACTGAAAGGTTGATGTCACATAGCATTAAACAGAATCAATTGGGTATATAGCAGGTGAAGAAAAATCAACGATTTTGTTGGATTGGCATGACCATTTCAATGCTCAAATAAGTTTAAACATTATTTTCATAAACATTGTATCCCAGTTTAATAGCCTGCAGTGAGATTCCTCTAAAACTTAATTCTGAAGTACGGCATCTCAAGCAATTTTACTTCTCCCAATGCTTTAAGTAATATCTCATATATCCAATCCAAAATGACCTACAATTAAATACACAGAGGCAGGAAACCATACCTCAACATGTCCACTGCTAGCACAAAGGAAGCACACCACCCTGGGAGTGATGGGTACAGAAGTCAGGATGCTAAGTCCACCCATTTCCCACACATTTTCCAAATCACAGTCTTCCTACAAAGAGTCAGTAGATTTACATCAGAAAATATGCAGCAAAATTCACTTATTCTCTATTGATCAGAATCAATTAAAACTTGGTATATATTGTCTCAATACTGGAGGGTTAGTGTGGGGTTACTGGTGGCTTGATGATAGGAAGCTAGAGAGTAATGATGTTTCTCATATTGTCTATCACAGAGATTGCTGTTGAGACATTTGTTATCCTTTACTTATACCAAATATTCAGATATATATGATATATAAGAATTGCTAGTGCATTAAGTGAATGATTTGAGGTGGGTACAACAACATTCAAAACACACACAAAATACCGGTGGAACTCAGCAGGCCAGACAGTGTCAATGAAGAAGACTAAGCAGACAACATTTCAGTACGAGATCCTTTGTCAGGACTAGAGAAAAAGATGACATGTCAGAGTAAGAAGATGGGGGAAAGGAAGAAAGAAGTACAGGGTGATAGCAGAAATTGGGATGAAGGGATCAGCCCGAAATATCCACTGTTTAGTCTTTTCCATTGCCTGGCAGCTGAGTTCCTTCAGCATTATGTACATGTTACTTGGATTTCTAGCATCTGCAGATTGTCTCATGTCTGTGTATCAGGCATTCTAGAGTTTGGAGTTCAATTCTGGCGCCATTCTGTGAGGATTCTCTGTACGTCCTCCCTGTAGAATGCCCGGGGTCCCTTCAGGTGCTCCAGTTTCCTCCCATAGTACAAGAAATACTGCTATAGAGTAAACTGCCCCATTATTGGGCTAGGATTAATAAGGTGTGTCAGGGGATTGCAAGGGATGCATGGCTCAAATGGCTTGAAGGGCCAATGCTGTACTTTATTACATCTAAATAAATAGATAGATAGCTAGATAAATAGATAGAATCAACAGATTAACATACATATAAACAAATAAATGGAATAAATTAATACCAAATGAGTAAATAAATGAGCTGAATTGACAAATAAACAAGCACATAGAAAGAATAATTTAAATAAATAAAGAACAATAAAATTATAAATACAACATTCTGATTCTGTCACTAGACAGATAAATAAATAAATGTAATGAAGTGTAAGACAGATATTTCAATAGATAGCTAGATACAAATAACTAAATAGGGAGATAGATAAACAGAAACAGAGATATAGACAGGTATGAATAGATGCATAGGTGGCTAGTTCGATGGATGAATTAATAGCTATGTAGATAGAGATATATTAATAAGGTGAGTAGATTTCTGGATTCCTAGATACATAGATGCTTACACAGATCAATAGATAGCTAGATAGATAGGTTGATAGAGACAGAGATACAGACAGATAGCAATAAATAGCTGAAGATAAATAGATCCATCGATGGATGGATAGACTGATAGATTGGTAGGTTAACAGATTGTTGGATGGAGAAAAAGATGGAATTTTAAACAGATAGATTACGTTGATGGATAGATACACAGACAGTGTGATTAAATAGATGGATATAGACAGAGAGAGGAAGGGAGGGAGGAAGGGAGGGAAGGAAGAAAGGAAGGATGGATGGATAGTTAGATAGACAGATAGAGAGAGAGATGGATCAATAGATAGATTTGTTAGATATAGCTAAATATTTAGAGATGATTAGATAGATATTGATATAGATAGCTATGTAGATAGATAGATAGATAGATAGATAGACAGATATAGATAGATAGTAGACAAAGTCAGATGAAAAACAGGACAGATGTGCAGGTAGGTAGATCGTTTAGAGATAGACAGATAATCACACAGTTACAGAAGACAGGTAAATAGATCAGTAAGATAAATAAGATAGAATGAAAATCATAAATAAAGCAAACCACCAAGTGAAAAAATCCATATAGTAAAAAAAGGAAAAGGGAAACAACTATTTCCCAGAATA
This sequence comes from Hypanus sabinus, assembly GCF_030144855.1. NCBI lineage: Eukaryota > Metazoa > Chordata > Chondrichthyes > Myliobatiformes > Dasyatidae > Hypanus > Hypanus sabinus. Next base: position 601,517 of record NW_026779021.1, read on the forward strand.
TTCAAGTATTTCATATGAAGCAGTATCTTCACTTATGAACTAAAGTCCAGCACAAACTGGAGGTTTAATATCAAAATTTTGTTTAGATTTCAGTGGTGTCCTTATGAATCTGCATATTCATCATAGTAATGTAAAAATTAGACACTTATTTTTCACTAATACACATCCATTCTAAGCAAAAGTATGTTCAATGTAGATCAAAATACTGTCTTGAGCTTATAGGGAAGGAGATTGGAAAGGAACAAATTTAAGCTTCCTAATCAATCAATTCTAGAAGTTACCTAAGTCACGTACTATAAAATGGTAAATCTGGTGGCCTGGTGAATAACAAAATAAGTGTCATCATATAGCGGATATCACATTTTCTTACATGAATAGAATGTTAACATTCAGGTGTCTTCCCTTGTTCAGCAAATTTATTGATGCTGTGCATTCAAAGATTCGAATAAATAAGTGAAAATCTTGTGAGTGTGCTTGCTTATAGAGAGGGTATAGAAAATATAAATATTTATCACATTAACTATTTCTCAGAGCCAATATGGTCAATAGTGCAAATGTGAAACTGTTCATTTCTTGTTTCTACCTTGAAATCCACTCTTATCCTGTGGACTCCATCTGCCACTGGCTTCTGTTTTCCACAGACATTTGTGAACGTGGTGAGCAAGTTCAGAGTACTGGGTTCAAACTTAGTGACAGGAATGGTATTGTCCTAAAAATTAGAAGAACAAAATTAACAAGGAATTTCTGTTATGCCTTAATCTGTTTCTAATTAAAAAAACAGTGCTTCTCTAGGAACACTACTTCAAAACATTTGTAAATGAGACTCTTACTCAGGACCAACACTATAACAACATATAATTTTTGTAAGCAAGTTCAAATACAATAGCTCTCCATGCAAATAATTTCTCTACGATAATGTCATTTAAATGCGGTTTATTTCAACTTTCTTCCCCAACAAAGTAACTTTTCCTTTCAGTTGCTTTTCCAGCTCAAGTCAGCTCAATCAGCATGCATGAATCACTATTACAAAATGCAGTTTCCTCCAGTGGAGAATTTGTGGTTAGCATTAATATATTCAATGATGGGATTTACTTTTCTAAAAGAGCAAAACAAAACGGGAATTTTTAATAGTAAATTATACAGGGTACATTTGCCATTCTTTTGTTTACAAAACAGCTGGGATATTTTTGAAACATTTTAAAAGATGCTGCATTAATGTTGTCATGTAGACAGTTTAGAGCTGACTGAGCTGACAAACTGCTTCAAGAATATATTCCTATTAAAAATCATTGTGGACCTCTTTGGTTAGAACAAGATACTAGGTTTTTTTTAATATCATGTAATACTGTTCCAAATTGCTGTGCACTATTACCATTGTGTTTTGTATCAACTTAAATGCTCATCATCTTGAATAAGTTCTTCTCAAGCTTCCAACCAGAGGATCTTATCAATTTTAACCAATGTTTTAATGACTCTACCATCTTCATCATGGATGATATGAGGCCGTGTTTAATCCTGAGTTATTTAGACCCCTATATTCCATCCTTCCTGATTGGTTGTCCAATCAGATCTCCACCCTCAGAACTTGATTATAATCAAATTACAGCTCACATTTGGAGCGAGACCATCTTTGTTAAAACTCTTTTCCTCCAGTTTTATTTCAATAACTTCCTTCACCAGATGGTCCCAAAAGCCACTGATGCAGCACAGTAGCTTTGTGCTGTCAAATGGAATCCTATGGTCATTGTGAATTCAGTGTTCTGCAACTGCCGATTTCTATGGATAACCCAAATAGATAAACCTCCTGTATTCCTTGATGTGGGTAACCACCATCTGTACCATCCAGCCAATATACACAGTATATTCACAGTAAATACCAGCCGACCTGAGTCCCAGGTCATCTTTGACCTATATAAGCTGTATTTTGAGCTTCCTTAAGGGTTGGTAGCATTAAACAGTAGTAAAATCTTGGTCCTTCCGTAGTCAATGTTTGGTAAGAGTAAGGTTGATCTTTCTGAGCACACCCTTACATCAATCTTCTATAAGGGGAACTATTATGAAGAAACGGATGGAGTGGCCATGGGATCACGCTTGTTGCCAGCTATTACTAATTTATACATGGAGGACTTTGAGAGAGCTTCCAGTTCATTGCCCTTATGCCCATATCTTTAGATGTCAATTACACTTTTATAGTCTGGTCTCAGGGACTCCAGGCACTCCAACAGTTCTACTACCATCTGAACAATATACAACCAAACATTCAATTTATAATTGTTACACACCCCATGGGTATCTTGTGACTGTCTTACGACCATGATGTACTAGAGTATCTTGTGAGCATGATGTAATGTCTTGTGATGGTGATGCAATTTTCCTGCCAGTGTGAGGTCACATGATGACATGTTTTCAACAGGTACATAACGGGAAACCTCTGTTGTTACGCAGTTGATTCATTGTTTAATTCGTCAGTTACTCCGTTATGCTGTGTATTTGTCTCATGGCGTAGTTTCGTTTTAAAATAGAGTTTTACTTTCTATTGTAAGGTACAGAATCGTTGTGCCGCAGTTCTGCCAATTGCTGCCAGTTTTGTTTGATTTATCTTTGATTTAATTTTAAAGTTTAAGTATTGGAGAGTGACCTTACTGAAGCATGGGAACCTGAAGGATTGAGTAAAATTGGTGTTGTTCCATGGTTTAATATAGGATCAACCTTCTTGAATCTTCATTCAGAAATAGCCGCCTGCATCTGAGATAACCTCTGCAAGAGCAGGAAGGTTTAGTGGAATGTTTACCCTTCAGAAAACAGGTCAGTTCCTTTAAGCCGTTTTATTTCCTTCATTGTGAAACCTTTGGACAAGGAATATTTTGGCTGGGATCAGCAGTAACATCGCGTCTTCCAGGAATTCTTTACCTTAGGAAAGTCTCTCCTAATTGACTGTATAAATCACTTGGACTTTTGAATTTACCACTTTAAGAACTGTTCCAGAGTTGCAGTATAGCAGTTAACTTCTGGTTAAGTTAGTCATTTGAATACTTTTCGCTATTGTTGAGCAGAGTTTAATAGATGTTTGTTTATAAAACTTGACTCTCCTGTATTCATTGTTGATGATTACGTAACATAATGGAGATGGAGAAAAATGGGTTGTGTTCTCTTTCTGGTTATTTTAATACCATGACATCTATCAGAAACCCAATCACGAGGACTTATAACTCAACAATATCTGCTATCATCATGCCTCCCAACTCTGATTAATGGTGCAAAAGCTATTTCGGAGCATCTCCCAAGGACAATTATGAATGACGTTCCTACATAATGGCTACAAGGTGAAGGAAATCAAACATGCCCTTAAAAGAGCTGACAGAAAAAACAGGAAAACTAGCAACATAGAGAAAACTCTTACTATTGCCTCTCTTCCCAACATTTCCAGTTTATCAAAGGATCACCAGGATCCTGAAAAAACACTGGATTAATACCATCCTCACACCCGTACTAAAGCTCAAATCATAGTTCACGCAGGTCAAAGGAGTCAGGTCAGAGGGCATTTATAGGATTCCCTGTGAACATGAGCAGCATATATCATTTAGGTTACCTGGAGAAATCAGCAGTAACAGAACACAGCATTCACCACAGCCATAGATTAACTTTGAAGGCACAAAACTACTGTACCATTTCAGTGACTTTTGTAATGATCTAGTGAATGACAGCATTTAAATTAAACTAGAGGATAAGATTTTCAACAGAGACAAAGGTTTTACTCTAAGTAAGATCTGGAATTTGACTGTAAACAAAGTGAGAGAGTGGAAACCTGATTGGATGAGGACTAACCAATCAGGAGGGAAGGACAACAGGGTTAAATATACCACTGGTCTAGGTATGGCCAACTATCATTCCTCATGAAGATGGTGGAGTCTGTCATCAAAACATCAATTATAATCAATTACCTATATCTGGCTGGAAGCCCAGAAGAGTTTATTTGACGTATATGCCGAGAAAGCACTAGGTCCTTGTTTGCACATCATCAAGTTTGACACCTAACCCCAAAAAGAATTAAATGCTTTAACAACTCCCAAATCATCAAACTGCTAGGAATTCAGCAGGTTGAGCAGGACCTATAGAGACATACAGCAGCAAGTCCCGATACAGGGTCAAAACTCAAAAAATCTCAACTATTCCTTTGCCTTCACAGATGTTGCTTAACTTTAAAAGTTTCTTCACCAATTCAGTTCTTGCTTAAGATTTCAGCACCTATGCTTCCAAATCTTTAAGCACATAGATCTCTCTCCAACAACTCTTTCCTATACCCCCACCAAACTATCAGTTTTCTCTCTGGTTCATCCAAACTACCTACCTACCTATTAGATCCTCTCTGCAAATTTAACACCATTAACACCCAAAACAATTACAATTTACTCACCTCAATCTTACAAATTTTATGCACATCAACCCAAAGTCACAGGTACCACTATGCTGGGAATCACACATCTGGAACTATGAGAATGTTATGGCTACTCCTTGGAGAGTAAAATTTTCAGGATCAGTGTATTTAATCCAGTACTACCAATAGAAGACTTGGACTTATTACAATGCCTCAAACAAAATGATACATACCCTGCAACGGCAGCCTAAAGGAACTCATTTCCAAGTGCCTTTGTTCTCTATTCAAAGCTTGTCCTACAGTGGAAGTGAATTTAAACTTGGTTCAATATAGCTACAGTTATAAGAAAACGTTTGTGAACCCATTTGCAATTATCTGGTTTTCTACATTAATTACTCATAAAATGTGGCCTGATCTTCAGCTAAGTCACAATAATAAACAAACACAATCTGTCTACACTAACAACAAACAATTGTACTTATTTCTGACTGCACCATTTATACAACCACAATGTGGGTTCTAAAATGTATGCGGACCTTTGGGATAATGCCTCCTACAGAAATTATTTGGAACAGGTGTTCCAATTATTGAGATGAGATTGGACGTGTGGGTTGCAGAGGTGCCCTGCCCTATAAAAAATGACACACCAAGTCAGATTACTGATGGAGCCGGCACTTCTCAAGAAAGATCTGTTTATGTGCACCATGTCTCGATCAAAACAGCTTTTAGAGGATCTTAGAAGAACTGTAGAAATCCATAAAGCTGGAAAAGGCCACAAAATAATTTCTAAGTACATCAGTGTTCATCAGTCCACAGTAAGAAAAACTCCCATAAATAAGGAAACATTACTGTTCCTTTTCTCCATAGGCGTGGGCATCCTACAAAGATTATATCAAGAGCATAATGTTCAATGTTGAAAGAGATGAAAAAGAAACCAAGGGTGACAGCAAAAGACCTGAAGATAGCTCTAGAACTTGCTAAAGACTCTGTTCATCTGTCTACTATAAGAAAAACATTGAACAAGAAGAGTGTTAATGGAAGTGCACCACGGAGGAAACCATTGCTCTCTAAAAAGAACCATCTCAAGTTTGCAAAAGACCACCTGGATATACTACAATGCTTCTGGGACAATGTTCTATGGGCAGATGACAATAGTTGAACTTTTTGGCAGAAATGCAAACTACTATGTTTGGAAGAAAAAGGGCAATGCACAGCAGTAACAAAGCCTAGTCCCAACTGTGAAGCATGGCAGAAGGAGCATTATTGTTTGGGGCTGCTTTGCTGCCTCAAGACCTAGAAAGCTTGCTGTTGTAATGTGAGTATTATTAAAAGTAAGTTAATACTAATCGGGCAGCTGCTGGTAGCAAGAGGCGGGATCCAGGGTTGGTGGGGTCTTTACTTCCGCTCTTTTTACTTCCAGTATGCATTGTATATAGTTCCTCCACCCAGGCCGCACGAGGTACCTGGAAGCCTCTGTACTGTAAATATCGTCTGCCGTCCCAGATAAAGATGCTCTTTTGGCCATCAAGTTGTCGAGTGGTCTTTTTGTAAAGTAGAGGTTACCACATATTTTTGGCGACGAGGTAAACTGGTTTTATGGACAGCTCGGCCCTGTTTTCAATCAGGAGTTGTGAGCAGGCGAGGAGCCTTGTGTTCGGATGGCTGCCTTTGGAATGATCGGTGTGTTTGAAACCCCACCGTTGACTTTCAAGACAGCCCTAGAGAATGCTCAAGGCATGGAGTTGGCTACTAATAATGCCAAGGATATACAGAAAGGATATTGGGGGGGCGGGGGGGGCGGTCGCAGTCAGTGGCAGTGCTCCAAGTGAGGAGGGAGAATGGTAGACAGGAAAAGTGGGTGGAATGTTTTCAATGTGGAGGAACACACTATGCAAATGTTTGTGAATTCAAAGATACTGTCTGCCGTGCTTGTGGCAAGAAGGGACATTTAGTTAAAAAGTGCAGCAGCATAAAGGGTGAGGTTAAGCCTGGGCAGGGGAAAGCTCAACAGACTCAGGCAGCCACACAGCATCTAGGAGAAGCAGTCGGAGAGGCAGCGTGTGCTTACAACATGTTTGAGATGGAAACGGATGAGGGACCACCTGAACCATATTATGCTACAGTCACTGTCAAGGGAAAGGACATTAAGTTCGAGATTGATTCAGGGGCTACTGCAACGGTCGTTAGTGAAGAGACCTACAGGAGGACATGGGGGTCCAACCTGCCTCCCATCAGACCATCTAATCTCAAACTCAGGACCTATATGGGGCAGCCCATACCTCATTTAGGGGTGTTATATGTGGATATTTCGGCTGGGGGCCAGAAGGCTGAAGCCAGACTGGAGATAGCTAAGGGCAGTGGGCCCAGTCTTCTGGGCAGCTATTGGCTTCGCAAAATCCGGCTCAACTGGCATGAATTTAAATATGCACACATGACGGAAGAGCGTGAGGTACAGCGGGCAGATGAAGTCGCCGATGGCAATGTGAGTGACAGACATAGTCCGGACACGTTTGAGAGTGAGCTCGCAGCGCAGCTTGCAGCTCTTCAGCCTATTACAGGAGCAATTGAAGTTACCCCCTCGGCACTGACAGCCAGCACGCCACTTCCAGTACGGCGAAGCAGTAACCCAGTTCTTGTACCACCTGCCCAGTTACAGCAAGGTGCATCTCAGCCTGATGATCCCGCTAACAGGAACCTACATGTGAAGCCAATCGTAACAGTAGCAAACGGGGCACCCGCAGACGATGTAAGAACAGAGCCTGCAGGACCACCAGACAAGCATTCAGAAAGCACTCTAAGTGATTTGACAAAGAAAGTAGAATTTTCTGGAGGTGGCGGCCCCCTGAGAATCCATGTGGTACCTTTTAACTCTACGCTGAGTGGAAGATTCCTTGGCCTGAGTATTCGTGGTATTGAAGAGAACAGCCGTTCAAGAAAAGAGAACCTGCTTCAGGAGAATGAATGCATCATCAAAATCAATGACTGATTTAACAGACAAGATCTTTGTTCAAGCACAAGAGGTTTTCCGAAACGCATTGTGATTTCCTGCTGTTGAACTCCAGATAGTTCCAAGTTATAACAAGGAACTCTATGAAAAATTTGCAATTGGGTCTATTCTGTTCCACAGTCGTGACGATGGTTCAAAAACCAAAGTTCCTTCTTCAATGCGTTCCAAGCTAAGTGGCAAACCTGCAGATGCCGTTTATCCCAATAATGCTGAGAATAGCTTGCCACCGATTTCAAAGAAGCTCAGTTGTCCAAAACATTTAAGGAGTAATGACCACTTAATGCATACCAGGAAGGCATGTCCACCAGTGACTTTGCTCGAGGGAGACACACTGGCAGAGGGGGCAGTCCCCTGAAGAGGATGGACATTCTCAAGCAGACACACAGACCCCTCTCGTGTCCCCAACACCAGATCCACCCAAAACATCCTCACCATCGGTGCCTGCTGGGTCACCGGGGGTAGTGCATAGATCGCAGCGCCCTCGCAAACCTCCTGACAGACTGAATCTTTGATTGGATAGTTTCTTCTGTTGTTAGATTGAATGTTGAATTTGCCATGATTTTTTTAGGTGTTTTTGTATTGGCAACCTGTTGCTAATGATCCAACTGTTTATATTTCCCAGTTCTTCTTTATTTGGGGAATGTTGGGATTTTAAAGGGGGAGAAGTGTTGTAATGGGAGTATTATTAAAAGTAAGTTAATACTAATTGGGAAGCCGTTAGTAGCAAGAGGCGGGATCCAGGGTTGGCGGAGTCTTTACTTCCGCTCTTTTTACTCCCAGTATATATTGTATACAGTTCCTCCACCCCTGCCGCACGAGGTACCTGGAAGCCTCTGTATTGTAAATATCATTTATCTGTCCCAGATAAAGATGTTCTTTTGGACATTAAAGCAGAAGTTGCCACACTTGCTATACTTAAGGGAACGGCCAAAGTCAAAGCCCAAACCTTAACCCCACTGAGAGCTGTTCATACAAGGAATTGCAGAAATACTGATGAAGTGAACTAGAGAAAATCTGCAGATACTGGAAACCTAAGTCCCACACACAAAATGGTAAAATCTATGGAAAAGAGTACAGTTGCCATCTTGGCTGAAACCCTTCAGCAGTACTGGAGAAAAATAGCTGAGGAGTAGATTTAAAAGGTGGATAGAAAAACACCAGGTCATAGGTAAAACCTGAAGTGGTAGGGATTAAGTAAAAAGTTGAGAAATTTACAGGTGGAAAGAGATACAGGGTTGGAGAAGGGGGAATCTAACAAAAAAAGGGGGGGGGAGATCAGAGGGAGGGGTGGGTAGGTAAGACAGCGAAAAAGGGATGAGCATGGTAAAGGGGGTGGGGGTGGGTGGCACTACTGGAAGTTGGAATATTGAGCAATTGATGTTCATGCCATCATTCTGGAGGCTACACAAATGAAATATAAGGTGTTGTTCCTCCAACCAGGATGTAACCTCATCACAACGGTGGAGAACTGACATTTTGGAATGGTTACGGGAATGATACTTCATCTGTCAATCTGTTGAGGTCATATACTATGTCTGGTGCTCCAGGTGTGGCTTCCTGTATATCGGTGAAATCTAGCATAAATTTGTAAACCACTTCGCCAAGCACCTACACTCCATCCACTGGAGAAGGGGGAATATAATATGAGAGGACACAGGAGAAAGAAAAGGGGAGAGAAGCACCAGTGGGAGACAATGGGCAGGCAAGGTGATAAGGTGAGAGAGGGAAAAGGGCATGGGGAATAAGGTGTGGGGGAAGGGGGCATTACCAGAAATTCAAGAAACTGATGTTCATGCCATCAGATGGGAGGCTATCCAGGCTGAATATAAGGTATTGCTCCTCCAATCTGGCCTCATCATGACAGTAGAAGAGGCTATGGACTGACATGTTGGAATGGGAATGGGAAGTGAATAGATGCTGACTATCCTGCTGAATTTCTCCAGCATTTTGTGTGTGTTGCTTAGATTTCCAGCAGCTGGAGATTTTCTCTTGTTTGTTACATAGATAAAGCACTACTTAGTACTGGACAAAGCCATACAAGCCCAGGATGAACTGCCAATTGCTCTAAGCCAGTACAAATAGTCTCAGTATCTGGTTACAAATGCAGGGGACTTCCGGTAAGATGGCGATTGCTTAGCTGCTCCGAACTTTTGTTCCGTTACTGTCGCTATCTTTGCACTAAATGTCTCCATTTTTTAAACCTTAGTCGGGAACTTTTTCGGTACCTCTTACTTGCCTGTGAACATATCTAACTTACAATGTCTAGCAAGAGCTCTAAATCCGGGAGAAAGGAAGCTCCGGCTCTCTCAGACGAGACCCTGGCTGCGCTCGGTCAGCTCCGAGACGAAATTTTAAAGGAATTCAAAACCGCTTTCAAACAGTTGGAGGTCAAGATTGATCAAATCAACAACAAGGTGGGCAAACATGCCCAACACTTATCTCGCATCGATTCGACTTCTGAAGATTTAGAAAGTCGTGTTCGATACTTGGAGACTCTCTGTTCCAGCTTGGAGGAAAAGTGTAACAAACTCCTTTTCAAAACGGTGGATCTCAAAAATCACAGCAGACGCTGCAATCTTAGAATTCTTGGATTGCCAGAGGCCACCGAACAGGGATCAACAGTGAAGTTTTTCGCTGAGTTTCTCTGTGAGATATTCGGGAAAGATTTGCTTCCGAACCCGCCTGAGCTCGAACGGGCACACTGGGTCCATGTTCCCGCTGGAATTCTGGGCAACCGCCTGCAATCAGTAATCTTGTGCTTCCATCAATACCAGGTAAAAAACCGTCTGATCGTAGAGGCACGTCGCAGAGGTTCTTTTATTTTCCAGGATACAACCATTCGCTTTGTGGAAGATTTTGCACCCCAGATCTTAAAGATGCGCACTGAGTTTAAAGGCGCAATGAAAGTGCCTTTTGATCGTGGTTTTAAACCTTCGCTTCGTTCCCCTGCTGATCTACGAATCAAACTTAACACTGGGAAATACAAATGGTTTAAGTCAGCCAAGGAAGCTGAAGCATTTGTGGCAAGTCTTCCGGCTATCCAGCCATCTTCGGAACCCAATCAGACCTCCTAAAATGGTGGATAAGTACTTCTTGTAGTAAAATTACTTTTTCTGGACTCAGACTTTACTTGAATCATTCAGACATTATTCATCGAAACTCTAAGGGCTGTTGACAATCTCTCCCTGGATTTGGTGTGTGTGAAATCTATCTTTTATTGTTGTACAACTTTATCTACAGAGTTCTACAACTGACTTTAACTTGTTTTGGAGGTTTGAAGTCTTCAGTGAATGCCTTCCTGTTTGTTGGTTCACAGTTTAATTGCCGATCTATTTTTCCTTCTTTTTATATTTATTTATTTTATTATACTTTTTTCTTTTCTTCACCCCTTTTTTTCTAATTTCTGAATTTTTTTCTCTCTTCTCTGTAAATGGTTGATAAATACGTCTTGAATTTATAATTTTCCCCTTCCTCTCCTTTTTTTTATCCCTTTTTTTCCTTTCTCTTACTTTATTCTTCTATAATCTTTTCGCGGGCAGGTTAGTTTTGGTCCTCTTCCGATTTTCTCTGTATTAAGTTTTATATTCCTGCAGAAGGTGTTCTAATCTGTAGTTATGTTTTTTAGTGCATAAACTAGTTACTATTTGTTATAGTATTTACATGGAACTGCTGTTAATGACACAGATCTGGAAGTTGTATTTGGGTTAATTTTTTTGGTAGAGCTAGTTACTTGTTTTGGTAGCCGTCTAGTTTTGGGTTGTGTAGGTGGGGTGGATTTTCTAGTTCCAGCATCACTCACTGTATATGTTATATCTCTTTATTGCTCAGGACATGTATATGTGTTGATTTTACGAATCTATGTTTACATCTCTGCTCCCAGACTGCTATTGTATTGCTTGACTTTTTATACGCCTTCTGCCTTTTATGCATTAGTAATCAATAATGGCTAGTGCACTTAAATTCGTGAGCTTGAATGTAAAAGGATTGAATCACCCTGTTAAAAGGAGGAAGGTATTCTCACATATCAAACAACTCAAAGCTGACATTGCTTTCCTTCAAGAAACTCATATTCGTTGTTCTGATAACTCCCGGCTTTTGTCAAAGTGGGCGGGTCAGCATTTTCATTCATCCTTTACCGCTAAAGCTAGGGGAGTCTCCATTCTTATTAACTCAAATATTCCTTTTGAACTCCATAATAAAATATCTGATATAAATGGCCGTTTTATTATTGTTTCTGGTAAACTATATAACACTAAAGTTGCACTAGCAAACCTGTATGCCCCCAACTTTGATGATGTAAATTTTTTTGAACGGTTTTTTTCCTCACTACCAGACTTATTATCTCTTATACTGGGTGGTGACTTTTAATTGTTGGTTAGATCTTAATTTGGATCGATCATCCTCTATTACTAGTCCAATCTGCCTTAGCTATCCAATCGTTTCTCTCTAATTATGGTATCTCCGATATATGGCGTTTCCTCCATCCTACGGAGAGAGATTACTCTTTTTTCTCACATGTTCACCATATCTTCACTAGAATTGATTATTTCTTACTCGATTCCATTTGCCCACTCTTGTGACTATCAGAGTATTGTAACCCCCTGGGTCGCCTCAGGCTCGCTCAGCTCGTTCTCGTCTAGGGGGAGCAGCCTTCGGCCCCGCCAAACTGGGTAATCAGCTGGTGTGGATGCTGTGTGATGTCCCCGCCTTGCCCAAAAACAGACAGAACACCATATGCGATTAAATGAGTACAATTTATAAAGGTTACTATAACTAAGTGATTAATAACGATACAGTATATATGAAGAGAAAATTAAAGAAAAGGCGCCAAACTTATCAAAGTCCAAACCACTTCGTGCACAGCCGTTGGAGCTCAATTACTGAAGTCTTCTGGCCACCATTCGATCCCCTCCGAACTCCTCGACTCGCAGCTCAGGACCCTCCGAACTCCTCGACTCTCCAAACAGCTCAGGACCCTCCGAGTGGTCAACCAAGCACATCTAGCTTCATCCCCCCCCCCCCCGGAGAATCTCCCGGCCTCGGACCCCCCTTTGGGGTCCGATGCTCGCCCAGCTTAGAGCATTGCGTCCTCTCTCTCGACCCCCTTGCGCCAATCTGCCCAAAAGCCCGTCAATAAAAGCTTACAGACTCAGAAGAAAGAACATTAATCCCCATTTGGTTTACAAAGGAATACCATTCTCGTTATCAGTAAATTAGCATTCCTGCTAGTTAACAAAAGGAAACCCTTTCCCAACAGTAACAAAGAAAAAAAAGAAACCCCCTTTACACACTTCCTCCACCAAATAAAAGTCATGTCCTCATGACCACTAAATAACTCGCCACCTTTCCTGCCAACACACCGTAACCCAAGCACAAACAGTGACATCTCCTCCCCACACAGAAACCCTCACGCCCTGTTCCTCAGGCGCTACTTAGGCCAACTATCTGGGAGTTCCCTAACCCTTCTGAGACCTCCGTACCCCCTCACTTAAACCCTTCAGGCTCGGACACAACTGGGGATACCTTGGGCCCACTACCAACTCCTCTCTCAACCTCTCACTCATGCCCCACACTGCAACACAGCTAACCCTCCCCACTACACCTGACTCAATGGGAGAAGGGCCAAAGGTCTCTTTCTCAATCGAGGGAAAGTCAGCAAAAGGCAGCATGTACCACACATCCAGCACATCATCCATCGAATCTGTATTCTTCCTCATTTCTGTGATCGGTAGCTGCTGTTTGATCTTCTCCAAACGGAAACACGTGGCCTGCACTGCCCCCGCAGTCTCTTCAACCTCCTGTTCAGTATTCATTGCACTTCTCTCCAGCTTTTTCTTCCTCATGACTTCTTCCAGATCAACTTTCAGGTTTTGCACTTCATTTGAACTGTCGATGGTCATCTTCAGGTTCCCTTCAAGCTTCCGCTTCTCTCTTCTGAGATTCGTCTGTAATTTCTTCACCTCCGCAAACTCCCCTCTCCGGGTTCTCAGTTTGCTATTACCCTCAGTCAGACAACTTTCTTCATTCTCTCCAACTTGTAAGTCTTCCGAATGGTTCCAGATCACTTTCTCCAGTCTCTCCGTCTTCATTTCAAACTTGATTCCGTAGAGACAGTCTCTCACGAGCTGCGACCTTCGCCAGCCCTGGCACGTGTCCCGAAAACACTTTAACTCGGTAGTTCTCAGCTGCTCCTGCAACGACCTCACTTCATATTCTCCTGAGGCAAATCCAAACACCAAGAGATCATCCACATACACCAAACGCCTCCACATCCCCTATGGTCTTCCACCTGCCCCGCAGGAATGTTGCAAGGGCTCCAGATATGCCCTGTGGCATCTTTTCGGACCCGAAGACTCCTAGGGAATTTATAACGGCCGTCTTTTCCTTGTCGGCCCCACTCATCGGGATCTGGCAACATCCACTCCTCAGATCCAGCACCTTAAACCATTTCGCACCACTCAGACAGGCCATCGCCTCTCCAGCCCTCAGGGCCATATTCTGGTCACAGACAGTGCGCCTCTTCAACGCAATATAATCCACACACACGCTGCCTACGTCTTCCACGGCTTCAGGGGCCAGTCGCCGCAACCTCTCTCTCTCCGAGGTGTCTTCAGCAGTCAACTCCCCTCCCTCGTGGTATTTCACAGCGTCCACTAAGAGGACCTCACTCTCAGTTACTTCCCCCAGGCCGTACCGCCACTGGCTCTTGTTTGAATTCGGTATCAGCCCAATGCTGCTACACACGTCCATACAAGCAGCTCGAAACTCTGGGTGCATCGACAATGCCTCCAAACAACGCTCGTCCGCCTCCTCCGGGCAGGCCCCCAAGCACACCAGCAGGATATTGGTCCTCTCTAGAACAGAAACGCTGCCCGTCTCAACAGGGTCCGGACACATCAGCATTAACGATTCCTGAACCTCAGTCTCCTCCACATTTGCCTCCAAGAACTCCATTTTCACTGACCAACAACCGTCGTCTGGATAATCACCGGCACTGGTACCCCGAATCTCTAGTGTCCTCAATGTCGTCAAGGGTAAATGCTTCCAATAACGGTTATGAAACAAACTGTACAGCAACTTAACCGGCGCCCCGGATGGCTTTAACTTGACTTCCATCCATCCGTAACAACACCTGTGCGCATGGCCCCTCTAAGCCTTCAAGAATAGAGTCTGTTCCTTTCGGGAGTTCCTTGGTACATTGCTGGGAACGTGCTCCCCCAGCTGCTGCATTTGACTTCCAGTCGAACCACACGCATTTTCCCACACTTTCCCAGAACTGGCAGCGGTCACTTCGAGGAAATTGCGCCCGACAGTTCTAACGAAGTCACCAGCCCGCCTACTCAAACTCTCAACCCGTCCCTGTTGCTTTCCCTCAGCCAAGCACTACCACTCACCCAACAACTGAGAGGTCCGCTCCGCCCACGCCTCCGCCCCTTTAGGGCTGGACGTTATTCCAACAACCGGGCGGAGCTCACCACTGCTGAAACATCCCAACCTGTCACTCCTCACTCTCCAAACAGTACGGACAGCCCATGGTCCCACCACCATTTCGTCAGCACTAGTCCGAACTCGAACAACGACCTCCAGGCTAGCAACAGCAGCCACCCCACCCAACACACACGTAGCGATAACCAGCAATCACACACCCACAAAGGCAAACCAGCTCTTCGCCGCAGACACAATTTAAAGAAGGTGATCACACAGCTTCCACAGAAATCAATCCCGGACGAGCCCCCACAATGTAACCCCCTGGGTCGCCTCAGGCTCGCTCAGCTCTTTCTCGTCTAGGGGGAGCAGCCTTCGGCCCCGCCAAACTGGGTAATCAGCTGGTGTGGATGCTGTGTGATGTCCCCGCCTCGCCCAAAAACAGACAGTACACCATATGCGATTAAATGAGTACAATTTATAAAGGTTACTATAACTAAGTGATTAATAACGATACAGTATATATGAAGAGAAAATATATTAAAGAAAAGGCACCAAACTTATCAAAGTCCAAACCACTTCGTGCACAGCCGTTGGAGCTCAATTACTGAAGTCTTCTGGCCACCATTCGATCCCCTCCGAACTCCTCGACTCGCAGCTCAGGACCCTCCGAACTCCTCAACTCTCCAAACAGCTCAGGACCCTCCGAGTGGTCAACCAAGCACATTAGCTTCATCCCCCACCCTCGGAGAATCTCCCGGCCTCAGACCCCCCTTTGGGGTCCGATGCTCGCCCAGCTTAGAGCATTGCGTCCTCTCTCTCGACCCCCTCGCGCCGATCTGCCCAAAAGCCCATCAACAAAAGCTTACAGAAGAAAGAACATTAATCCCCATTTGGTTTACAAAGGAATACCATTCTCGTTATCAGTAAATTAGCATTCCTGCTAGTTAACAAAAGGAAACACTTTCCCAACAGTAACAAAGAAAAAAAGAAACCCCCTTTACAGTATACTGATCTCTGACCATGCCCCAATTACTCTCTCTCTGAATTTGCCTGGTCTCCCTCAGAGGAATAAACACTGGCGGTTTGATTCAACTTTACTATCGAATGATGACTTTTTAAAATTTATTAAGGATCAGATAACCTTTTATTTTAACACTAATACATCACCTGAAGTGCCATCCCAGATTGTCTGGGATGCCATGAAAGCATATCTGAGGGGGCAAATAATCTCTTACACAGCAAATCTCAACAGAAGATCCCGTGCAGATCGATTAGACCTCATTAACCAGATTAAAGAATTGGATCAAATATATGCCCAAACTAAGATCCCTGAATTATACAAGAAGCGTGTTGAACTCCACACTAAATTTAACCTTCTGTCCACTCAACCTGTCGAACGCCAACTTCTCGAAAGCAAGAGTCGCTTTTACATTCATGGGGATAAGTCTGGTAAATTCCTAGCCAATCAGCTGAGGCGTTCCAAAGCCAAACAACATATTACAAAGATCCGGAAGGAGAACGGAGACTTTACATCGGATCATTTAGAAATTAATGACGCATTTAAAAATTTTTATTCTCGGCTTTATTCCTCTGAATCTCTGAATGACAATATCTCTGTTGATCAATTTTTACAGAATCTGAATATCCCCTCACTTTCATCTGATTTCAAAGCCAAACTCAATGCGCCTATGTCATTAGAAGAAATATCTACCACAATTTCTGCACTGTCCTCAGGGAAATCTCCTGGACCTGATGGGTTCCCTGTAGAATTTTATAAATCATTCTCTTCTCTTCTTTCACCTCAGTTACTTTCAGTATTATCTGACTCGTTTAATTACGGCAAATTGCCACCCTCTTTCAGGGAGGCATCTATTATTCTTCTTTTAAAAAAGGGCAAAGACCCAACAGAGTGCTCCTCGTATAGGCCGATCTCTCTGCTCAATGTTGATGTAAAGATCTTAGCTAAAGTTTTGGCTCATAGATTAGAAACCGTCATTCCCTCCATTATCTCTGATGACCAAACAGGCTTTATTAAAAACCGTTTCCCTTTTTTTAACATTCGGCGTCTATTTAATATCTTATACTCACCTCCTACTGGGATTCCTGAATGTGTTATTTCCCTCGATGTGGAGAAAGCATTTGATCGTATAGAGTGGAACTACCTTTTTGCAGTTTTAGAAAAATTTGACCTTGGCCAAAGTTTCATCTCTTGGATCCAATTGCTGTACCTGTGTCCTACTGCCTCTGTTTTAACCAATTTTCAGAAATCCCAAGTATTTAGTCTCAAACGTGGCACCCGCCAGGTATGCCCCTTGTCCCTTTCTCTTTGATTTGGCTATGGAACCTCTGGCGATAGCATTTCAAAACTGACTGGGAATTGACTGGGATTTGGAGAGGGGGTGTTGAGCATAAAGTTTCTCTCTATGCTGATAACTTATTACTCTTTCTCTCAAATCCGTCTACATCCTTACCTCTAATGTTTTCCCTTCTTGACCAGTTTAGCCAGATCTCTGGCTATAAACTTAATTTACATAAGAGTGAACTTCTCCCAATTAATAAAGAAGCACAAGAACTAACATTTCATGATTTCCCTTTTAAAGTAGTCCATAATCAATTTACTTATCTTGGAATTACAGTCACAAAGAAGTTTAAAGATCTCTTTCGTGAAAACTTTGCCAATCTTTCATATGCTATAAAACAGAGTCTGGTACAATGGTCACCTCTATCTATGACTTTGGTAGGTCGTATTAATGTTGTTAAAATGTATGTTCTCCCCAAATTTTTATACCTATTTCAATCTATCCCAATTTTTATTCCTAAATCTTTTTTTGATTCCTTAGACTATATTATCTTATCATATCTGTGACAGAATAAGCGCTCTAGAATTAATAGAATCCATCTCCAAAAATCTAAAAAAGAGGGTGGCATGGCTTTACCTAACTTTCGTTTATATTATTGGGCAGCTAATATACGTTGTGCTACCTTCTGGTCTTTCTTCCATGGCCAACCCGAATGCCCTAACTTGGTGGCGATGGAGCTGAGCTCCACTAAAGAATTATCTATCTCTGCACTTCTTGGCTCTGCACTCCCTAGTAGTCTGCCCAGATCAATAGCTAATCCTTTTGTTAGACACACTTTGCGTATATGGGCTCAGATCAGGAAATGCTACGGTTTCCAGGGGTTTTCCGTTTCCAGCCCTGTTGCTCATAATCACCTTTTTTTACCTACTACATACGATTCAGCATTCCATGTTTGGTATAGGAAGGGCATTAGACATTTTGAAGACCTTTTCATTGATAATCGCTTCGCTTCTTTTCAGCAGCTCTCTGTTAAGTTCAATCTGCCCAATGCTCATTTTTTCAGATATCTCCAAATCCGACACTTTATTACTCCTTTAATTCCTAACTTTCCTGAAATGCCTGCAAAAAATGCTATGGACCTATTTCTTTCCATGAATCCACTAGGTAAAGGCTTAATATCAATCATCCAAGATAGACTAGCAGCCTTACGATGGGCCCCCATGGATAAAATCAAAATGGCCTGGGAGCAGGATTTAAATATCTACTTATCTGAGGAGAGCTGGGATTCAGTTCTCAAATCGGTTAACTCAACCTCTCTTTGTGCTCGCCACTGCCTTTTACAGTTTAAGATCGTTCATAGAGCCCATTTGTCTAAATCTAAACTATCTCGATTCTACCCTAGCGTTAGTCCGCTCTGTGATAAATGCAAGAGGGGCATGGCCTCTCTCATCCATATGTACTGGTTCTGTCCTAACTTGGAGAAATTTCGGAAAGATGTCTTCACTACGTTATCGTGTTTTCTGAATCAGCACCTAGAACCAAACCCCTTAATTGCTCTGTTTGGTTTTTGGGGCGAGACAGATTTATGTCTGGGTCCGACCAAATGCCGAATATTATCCTTTGCCTCTCTCCTGGCTAGACGCTTGATCCTCCTCAGATGGAGAGATGTTGCCCCGCCCACTCATGCTCAATGGCTTAACGACATCATGGCCTGTCTGGACCTCGAAAAAATTCATTATTTAGTTCTCAATTCAGATCTAAAGTTCCATAAGGTCTGGGGACCTTTTATTGAGTACTTTCATAACGTTCCTCTTGACTAGGGTTTTTTCCTCCTTTCGATCCCTTGCTTTCAGCTCCTTTTTTTTCTGGTAGAAGGCATTATTACCCTCTGTTGCTGAGTGTATTCACAGTCTGGGAGTTTGGTTGTCCTGACTTATACTCTCTATATTGTGTTGTGGTTGGTCTGGAGTTGCTGTTGGTTTTTTTCTTGTGTTGTGGAGCTTACTTGTCTTTAATTCAGGTGCTTTTTTTTTGCTAAATTCTCTTCCTTTGTAGCATATTGTTATTGTATGCTTAAGTTTGCACTGTTTTAATGTTCCTCATTGGGATTTGGGGTTTTTAATTTGTAAAATGTTTTGAAAAACTAATAAAAAAAATTTAAAAAAAACAAATGCAAAAAGTATATAAAGTATATTATGAAAAGTAAAATGCCTGTAATGCTCCATACAATAAAGGAGTTCATAGCACTCACTGTCTGGATTCACATACATTAAATGCACGTTTACACGTTTGCACGTTAAATGCATACCAGGAACCTACCAGCTTTACTGGAACTGTACCTACAAAAACTATGGAGTGAGAAAGAAATAAAGAAATTCATTTTAAAATAAGATAATTCCCATTTCAAAATATGTTTCTACATGAACCAAAATCAACAATACTACAATTTTCCCTAAATCTGTCAAATGATCCTCCACATGTTAAAAAAAAACTAAGGAAGACATCAGGTTGAGGCATAGTACTTTACTTCATGTTTATGTCCTAAGAATATCAACAACAGGATTCTCTTATAAATTGTAAGATGCTGACAATGCTGATAAACCACATACTCCACTTGCGCATGTTAATTTTTTTTTAAAAAGGATGTTGAAAGCAACAAATTACAATCACCAAGAGAAACAGTTATGCAGGCTTTACATCTGGCAGCTTTTGAACAAAACTTAGTAAAATATGGTCTATAAATGCAAATACAGACCTATGGCCTACATACTTATCTATAATAACTTCAACAGATGGAAAACTTCAGTAAAATTATCTGGCAGCCTGAACACTATATACCAGAATACCCAACAAATGTTACCTTGAATTCTTAAATTAAGAAATCTAACCAGGGTAATACAAAAGTGACTTTTGGACTCAATAGGTTCTGTTATTCAACTGGAACAAAATAGCACAGTAAGAGGAACAACTGGTATCTGGGGCCTGTAGAAGACATCTTATGTAAATTCAATCATCAGAAGACTTGATACAGTGGCGTAATTTTAATGTCATTATGACCATTAAGGCTCAATTTAATACTTAGAATGAAAATTTAAGTCTCACCTTTTCCTTTGGCTTCTTTGTTTTTAACTGAACATTAAAACGAGCTGGGGGTTTCTTCTGCTTGCTCAGCTCTAGTACTGGGGAAACAAAGATTTTATCAAGTGACAACCTAAGTTGAAACTTTCACTATCAAGTAAAATCTTGTTATAAGAACATAACATAAGAACATCAGAGATAGGAGCAGGAGTAGGCCAATCGGCCCCTCAAGCCTGCTCCGCCATTCAACAAGATCATGGCTGATCCAATCTTAACTCTAGATTTCACTGAATCCCACAAGGCAACAGTGCCAACCAACAGGGCACCATGCCGCCCATTTTATTTTATTATTCATCCCGCCCAAACCCATGTGATCACCCGGGAAAAAAAAACTACTTGCCAATTGAGGAGAAAAAATCTAGAAAATTCATCTCCGACCCATCCAGGCTCTCGAAAACTGGTCCAGGAGATCACATGGCTGATCTAAACCTAGCCTCATGTCCACTTACCTGCTCGCTCACCATATCCCCTAATGCCATTTTTATCCAGGAAAATGTCTATCTCCGTTTTGAATTTATTGAGTGTAGTAGCTTCCACCGCTCTCTGGGGCAGTAAATTCCACAGCCCCACTACCCTCTGAGGGAAGAAATTTCTCCTCATCTCAGTCCTGGAACGGCATCCCCTTATTTTAAGATTATGTCCCCTAGTCCCAGTTTCACCCATCATTGGGAACATTCTCCCCGCATCCACCCGATCAAGCTCTTCACAATCTTATATGTTTCAATAAGATAGCCTCTCATTCTTCGGAACTCCAATGAGTTCCAATAGTCATTGTTATGTATTACAGTACATAAAGAGACTCTTCCCCTATCTCATCCATGCAGAATCATTCAGTCTGAATCCCATCGACCTGCACCCAACCATAGCCCTCCATACCAATGTTTTCCATGTAACTATAAGAAGGTACAGCAAAAAGTACAACTTTTTTTGTTTAACTAAAAATATCAGGAACTTTGTAGATCCTTTAATTAAACAGGTGATATTAAATAAGTGATGGAAGATACTTTGCTTTCAGATGAGTAATTATGCAACAGTGACGATGACTACTATTCAAAGCAAGCAGGAGAGATAAAGAAATTAATCTTTTCTTCTAGTACCAACCTGCAAAGATAGCCATCTCAAATCTATCTTATAATATAGTATACTAAGACACAAAATGAGTGTGAATCTGTTCCATGATAAATTAGATGGAAATGCTTAGTCATGGGGCACAAGCTTGCAATTCAAAAAGCTGCTTGACAGCAATGTCACTTTATCCACTTTCAAACTTAGGTCTACATCAGTAAGAGTACAATTGATATCTGGGACCTACATAAGACATCTTAAGTAAATCAAAAGACTTGATACAGACATCAAGAGTATACTACACATGAAAGGAGGTGAAGTGCAAAGAAGTGCCAATTTAGAAAGGACATCTACACTAAATTTTTTAACTCTGCAATGTCGATAAATATGATTATTTGAACTGAGATGGTACCTTCTTAGAAAAGTTGGAGTTTCAGAAGAAATTAGTACTAAATACTTGCCATGTTCAGATTACCTGATTCTGTTTGCAGTGACTGTATTTTCTTTGAGTCATCCAGCATAGGATTGGTTGATTCGTTCTTTAATTGCATGTGACCTGATTGCAGAGACATGATGGGTTCAAGTTTCTGTGGAACTTGTTTGCTGGGCTTGCAGACAGGTGAAACCAACGTAGCTTGTGGTTGAGCTTCAGGAGGTACAAAGGAGCTGCCCTCCTCAGACTGCTTCTCATTCTGTTGATGAGGAACCAGGTTTACTTTCAGTAGGTGATCTTGTGAAATGCTCTGTGAAGAGTTCTTATGGCCGGTGTCGATGTGCTGCTTTTCTGGTGAAACCTTTTTTTCTTGTATTTTTATTTTCTTTTCCTTTTTTTTCACTAAGAATTAAAAGATAAAATTTAAAAACCAATTCATAAAATCTGCACAATTCTAGTCAACCTCACCCAAGTTCCTCTCTCCTAAAGGTAATGACTAAAGATCGAATATAGTTTAATGTGCCACACTCAAATACCCATTCCTTTTGGTGAGGGTCAAACATTCAATTTCTGTTTAAAAGTTTCCAAATTCCATAGCCTAATCTAATAGCTCTGTACAATGGACATTGCTCACCTTTGTTAACTGGTTTTAGAGGAGGTACTTTAGAAGGCATCCACTGAAGATTTTGACACTTTCGAATTCTATATTAAAAGAAAAGATATTGAGATATTGTGGATATTGCAAAAAAAGTAATCAGATTGATGAATTGTTGCAACTAAATTTGCAAACACAATTTGACTTAAATCTAACAGATTGACTGAATGAAGCATCTTCACAGAATCTTCCAATCATCACTACAAATCATATCAGCAGGCTCAAATCAGGAGTCATACCCAAATACACTGTTGTTCCTCTCTGCAACTTATGGTGCATTGGATGCTCTTTAGCAATTGTCTGTTTTTACAAAGCCAAGTTGCTAACTTGCCACTCAGTCTAGCACAGAAGTATGCAAGCAGCCAACTGGATTTGAATCCAGAACCAATCTCCTTAAAGTCCAGTACAATGCTACTGCATTCCCAGCTGGCTTAAATATACACTGATCCCACAAAAAGTACATCTGAGAGCCAGAAGGCTTAAAAGCAGACTCTTCTACTATTCTAGTTCTATTATTTTTCTATGACTCAAGATAGAATTTCATTTTTACCCTGAAGAAACAACCAGATCTGTAACTTAACAGTATTGCAGCATTTTGCATACATACAAATACAGTTGGCCCTCCTTATCTGTGGGGGATTGATTCCGAGACCCCTCGCGGATACCACAATTCATGGATGCAAAGTTCCTTTTTCAATCTGTCTCAATGTGGTGGATCTTAGGACCCAGCAGAACCCCATAGCTCATTTAACATGACTCCGTGTGGTGGACATTAGAACATGGCAGCAGAGATCTGATCAGCAGTGTTTCTGTTCATGAAAATAATTATGAGCACGATTGAAAATAAAGTGGAAATAATAAAGCAGTCGGAAACACCATAGGTCACTGGAAAAGTGTTAGGCTATGTCGGTCAACAATCCGGACAATTTTAAAGGATAAAGTGAGAAAGAACCAGCCCCGATGAAAGCTACAATTATTACTAAGCAATGCAGTGATTTAATTATTGGGTTTTGGGGTTTTGAGTTTTTGATCCTTCATATCAACCCGGCATGGAAGCGATCTGATACTTTTGTTCCCGAGCCCGGCGCTGAAACATTCATTCTGAAGTGTTTTATATGCATAGAAAGGTAAAATATATACTATATACAAAGACAAACGTTTGACTAACTGACGCTAAATATACCGGATGTACCTGTTCCAACTTACTTAGTAAGCGAACTTCCGATTTTTTCCAATCCCGATCCACAATAACCCGCGCACATCCTCCCATATACTTTAAATCATCTCTAGATTACTTATAATACCTAAACAATGTAAATGCTATGTAAAGAGTTGTTAGTCTGCATTGTTTAGGGAATAATGACAAGAAAATAGTCTGTACATGCTCGAACAACAAGTGCTGGAAGAGCACTTCTAGGTTTCCACGATTTGCAGTTGGTTGAATTTGCGCATGCGGAACTCGTGGATAAGGAGGGCCGACTGTATAAAAAAAAAGGGTAGGAGTGGGCCACTTCATTTCTCAAGCTTGTTCACCACTCAAAAAGCAAAACGGCTGACATGGTTACTATCTTCAAGCCCAAAATTCAAACTGGCACAGAAATCCTTCACTCCCTTATTTATCAATACATCTACCCCACTATAAAGTTGTTAGATTATTTCTCCAATCTTTGAAAAAAGGTTCCAAGTGCTCAAGACCATCTGAGGGAAAAAGGCTACAAATGGTCAGCAATAATTATCTAGATATTGCAATACTTTTTCTTTCCTTACTGATAAAATGAAAAATGTTATATTTTCACATCTGAACTGCATTTTGCAGATCATTACTATTGACTTAATCTATTTATTTCTCTTTTAAAACCTCCTCATGTCTTCTTTATAATTCACCTACCTACTTATGTTTGTATCAACAAAGTTAGCAAAGGCACATTTCAAAGTTCAAAGTAAAATTTATTATCAAATTACATATATGTTACCACGTACAATCCTGGAATTCTTTTTCCTGCAGGCATTCTCAGCAAATCTATAGACTAGGAACTCAGAATCAGGTTTAATATCACTGGAATATATCATGAAATTTATTAACTTAGCAGCAGCAGTACATTGCAATATGTGATGATACAGAAAACAGAAGTAATACATATAGTAAGTACATACATGTATATTAAATAGTTAAATTAAAAATAGTAGAAAAACAGATATAATAATAGTGAGGTAGTGTTCATGAGTTCAATGTTCATTCAGAAATTTGATGGCAGAGGAGAAGAAGCTGTTCCAGAATCGTTGAGTGTGTGTGTTAAGGCTTCTGTACCTCCTTCCTGATGGTACCAATGAAAAGAGGGCATATCCTGGGTGATGGGGTCCTTAATTATAGACACTGTCTTTCTGAGACACTGCTCCTTGAAGATGTCTTAGATACTATGGAGGCAAGTACTCAAGATATAGATGACTAATTTTACAACTTCCTGTGGCTTCTTTTGATCTTGTGCAGCAGCTCCACATACCAGTAATGCAGTCAGAATTTTCTCCACGACATATCTGTGTAAGTTTTCCAGTGTCTGAAGTAACAAACCAAATCTCTTCAAACTCTGAATGAAATACAGCCATTATCCAGTGTTTTTTATAGCTGTGTTCATATGTTAGGACCACATTAGATTGTCAGACATCTTGACGCCCTAGAACTTGAAGCTGCTCACTCTCTCCATTTCTGATCCCTATATGAGGATTGGCCTGTAATCCTTCATCCTACCTTTTCACAATCACCTCTTTGGTTTTACTGATGTTAACTGTAAAATTGTTGTTGCAACACAACTCAACTAGCATGTCCTGTCGAAAAATTTTGGCCCAAGATGTTCACTGTACTTTTCTATATCTTTTCAATAGATGCCACGTGGCCTGCAGAGTTTTGTAAAATGTTGGCCAACATTTTGTATGTGTAGATGGTATATCTTGCTCTTGTACACCCTCGTTTGCATCCAAAATTCTACGAACATTGTTTGTATCGTCAGCAAACTTAAAGATGGCATATGAACTGTACCCAGCTACACAGTCATTGGTATAGAGGGAGTAGAGCAGTGGACTAAGCACACATCCGAGGTGAGTTAGTGTTGATTGTCAGCAAGGAAAATTTATTAATACCAATCAGCACAAACTGTGGTCTTCTAGTTACGAAGATGAAGATCTAATAGCAGAGGCAGGTACAAAGGTATTCCAATCATAAACAAAAGAAAATCTGCAGATTCTGGAAATCCAAGCAACATACACAATATACTGTGGGAACTCAGCAAGCCAGGCAGCATCTATGGAAAAGAGTATCATTGACAATTGTTGAAGGTCAATGTCCTTCAGCAGGACTAGAAAAAAAATGAGGAGTTGGTGTAAGAAAGTGTGGGTTGGGGATGGGAAGGGAGAAGTAAAAAGCTGGGAAGTTGCTTGGTGAAACAGATACAAGGCTAGAGAAGGGAGAATCTAATAGGAGAGGATAGAAGGCCATAGAAGAAAGAAAAGGAGGAAGGAGTACCAGGGGGAGGAAATTTTCAGGGAAGGTGAAAAAGGGAAAAGGGAATGGAAAATGGTGATGGGGGAAGAGGCTGGAGGGCAGGATTATCTAAAGTTTGATAAATATATGTTTATGCCATCAGGTTGGAGACTACACAAATGGAATATTGTTGTTCCTCCTACTTGAGTGCAGCCTCATCACAACAGTAGAGGAGGGCATGGATTGACATTTAAGAGGCGTTTGTATTGTCTAGGTGATCTAAGGCTGTGTGAAAAGCCATTGCAATTACACCTGCCACAGACTTATTAAGGTGATAGGCAAACTACAGTGAGTTGAAACCCTTGCTGAGGCAAAAGTTGAATCTGGCATGACAAGCCTCTCAATATTCTGGACAAAAGTCATTAAGCTATTCATACCACTCTTCTTGGGCACTGGTATAACTGTAAACAGGATCAATGAACAACGTACACAAAAAATGCTAGAAGAACACAGCAGGCTAACCAATATCAATTCAAAAAGGTACAGTTTTTCCAAACACAAGGAAATCTACAGATGTTGGAAATTCAAACAACAACACACACAAAATGCTGGTGGAACGCAGCAGGCCAGGCAGCATCTATAGGGAGAAGCAATGTCGACGTTTTGGGCCAAGACCCTTCGTCAGGACTAACTGAAAGGAAAGACAGTAAGAGATTTGAAAGCAATGGGGGGAGGGGGAAATGCGAAATGATAGAAGACCGGAGGGGGTGGGATGGAGCTAAGAGCTGGAAAGTGATTGGCGAAAGTGATACAGAGCTGGAGAAAGGAAAGGATCATGGGACGGGAGGCCTCAGGAGAAAGAAAGGGGGAGGGGAGCACCAGAGGGAGATGAAGAAAAGGGGAAGGAAGGGCACTTCCGTTAAAGTTAGAGAAGTCAACGTTCATGCCATCAGGTTGGATGCTACCCAGACAGTATACAAGGTGTTGTTCCTCCAACCTGAGTGTGGCTTCATCTTTACAGTAGAGGAGGTCATGGATAGACATATCAGAATGGGAATGGGATTTGGAATTAAAATGTGTGACCACTGGGAGATCCTGCTTTCTCTGGCGGACCAAGCGTAGGTGTTCAGCGAAACGGTCTCCCAGTCTGCCCCGGGTCTCACCAATATATAAAAGGCCACACCGGGAGCACCGGACGCAGTATACCACACCAGCCGACTCACAGGTGAAGGGTCGCCTCACCTGGAAGGACTGTCTGGGGCCCTGAATGGTGGTGAGGGAGGTGAGTTTTGTTGCTTGGTTTTCCAGCACCTGAAGATCTTCACATTTGTCAACGAACAACAAAAAGTGTAAATGCAAATATAAATAAATAGCAATGAATAATGGCATGAAATAAGAAGATGAGGAGTCCTTAAAGTGAAACTATCGGTTGTGGGATCACCAGAAATAAAATGAGTGTAATTATCCTCTTTTGTTCAAGAGCCTGATGGTTTGAGGGTTAGTAGCTGTTCTTAAACCTGGTGGTGGGAGTCCTGAGGCTTTTGTACCCTCTACCTGATGGCAGCAGAGAGAAAAGAGCATAGCCTGAGTAGTAAGGATCTTAGATGATGGATGCAGCTTTTCTATAACAATATTTCATGTAGATGTGCTCAATGGTTGCGAAGGTTTTGTCCATGATGTACTGCGTCAAATCCATTAACTTTCGTAGGATTTTTTGCTCAAAGATATTGGGGTTTCCAATACCAGGCCATAACACAGTCAGTCAGCATACTTCGCAGCACACACCTATAGAAGTTTGCCAATGTTTTTGATAACGTGCCAAATCTCCGCAGTCTCCTGAGTACTAGAGGTGCTGCTGTGCTTTCTTTAATGGGCCCAGGACAGATCTTCTGAGACAGTTACTTTTGGTAAAATCACATAATTTAGATTAATTGCAAATACAAAGGATTCCAGTTAATTAGGCCATAAGATAATCAGGGCAGTCACTTATTTGCGGTAACTCTTAAAAAACAGAAATTGATAAAATAGGAAAGATTCCCTTCATTTATTTGGGATACTAAGCCACTGAACTGGGACAACACACTACTGCCAAACAGTTTCCAATCAACATTAGATGTACACTCCTTTGTGGCTATTAAACACTACACTATGCTTAAAGTGAACTATTTTTAAATTGTGTCAGATGTCTGTGTTTATATTCAAAACGTATAACTTCTGTCACTCATAGTTGAGAAATAAGCAGTAAGATAAATCACAACTGTGTATAAGATGATGAGAGGCATTGATCGTGTGTATATAACCATATAACAATTGCAGCACGGAAACAGGCCATCTCAACCTTTCTAGTCCAAGCCAAATGTTTACTCTCACCTAGTCCCACCAACCTGGACTCAGCCCATAACCCTCCATTCCTTTCCTGTCCATATACCTATCCAATTTTACTTTAAATGACAATATCGATCCTGCCTCTACCACTTCTACTGGAAGCTTGTTCCACATAGATGCCACTCTCTGAGTAAAGAAGTTACCCCCCCCCCCGTGTTAGCACTAAACTTTTGCCTCTAACTCTCAACTCATGTCCTCTTGTTTGACTCTCCCCTTCTCTCAATGGAAAAAGCCTATCCACGTCCTCTGTCTATCCCCCTCATAATTTTAAATACCTCTATCAAGTCCCCCCTCAACCTTCTACGTTCCAAAGAATGAAGACCTAACTTGTTCAACTTTTCCCTGTAACTTAGGTGCTGAAACCCAGGTAACATTCTAGTAAATCTCCTCTGTACTCTCTCCATTTTGTTGCCATTTTTCCCATAATTTGTTGACCTGAACTGTACACAATATTCCATATTTGGCCTTGCCAATGCCTTGTACAATTTTAACATTACATCCCAACTCCTATACTCAATGCTCTGATTTATAAAGGCCAGCATACCAAAAGCTTTCTTCACCACCCTATCCACATGAGATTCCACCTTCAGGGAACTATGCACCATTATTCCTAGATCACTGTTTTACTGCATTCTTCAATGGCCTACCATTTACCATGTATGTCCTATTTGGATTATTTCTACAAAAATGTAGCACCTCACACTTATCAGCATTAAACTCCATCTGCCATCTTTCAGCCCACTCTTCTAACTGGCCTAAATCTCTCCGCAAGCTTTGAAAAACCTACTTCATTATCCACAATGCCACCTATCTTAGTATCATCTGCATACTTACTAATCCAATTTACCATCCCATCATCCAGATCATTAATGTATATGAGAAACAACACTGGACCCAGTACAGATCCCTGAGGCACACCTCTAGTCACCGGCCTCCAACCTGACAAACAGTTACCCACCACTACTCTCTGGCATCTCCCATCCAGCCACTGTTGAATCCGTTTTACTACTTCAATATTAATACCTAAAGATTGAACCTTCCATGCGGAACCTTCTCAAAGGCCTTTCTTAAGTCCATATAGACAACATCCACTGCTTTACCCTCGTCAACTTTCCTCATAACCTCTTCAAAAAATTCAATAAGATTTGTCAAACATGACCTTCCACACACAAATCCATGCTGCCTGTTCCTAATCAGACCCTGTCTATCTAGATAATTTTATATATATATATATACCATCTCTAAGAATACTTTCCATTAATTTACCCACCACTGACGTCAAACTTACAGGCCTAAAATTGCTAGGTTTGCTCTTAGAATCCTTTTTAAACAATGGAACCATATGAGCAATCCCTGTCTCTAATGACATTTGAAATATTTCTGTCAGAGCCCCTGCTTTTTCTACACTAACTTCCCTCAAGGTCCTAGGGAATATCCTGTCAGGATCCGGAGATTTATCCACTTTTATATTCTTTAAAAGTGCCAATACTTCCTTTTCTTTAATCATCATAGTTTCCATAACTACCCTACTTGTTTCCCTTACCTTACACAATCCTTAGTGAATACCGAAGAAAATAAATTGTTCAAAATCTCCCCCATCTCTTTTGGCTGTGCACATAGCTGTCCACTCTGATTCTCTAAGGGACCAATTTTATCCCTTACTATCCTTTTGCTATTAATATAACTGTAGAAACCCTTTGGATTTATTTTCACCTTACTTGCCAAAGCAACCTCATATCTTCTTTTAGCTTTTCTAATTTCTTTCATAAGATTCTTTTTTACATTCTTTATATTCCTCGAGCACCTCATTTACTCCATGCTCCCTATATTTATAGTAGTTCTCCCTCTTTTTCTGAACCAAGTTTCCAATATCCCTTGAAAACTATGGCTTTCTCAACCTTTTAACCTTTCCTTTCAACCTAACAGGTACATAAAGATTCTGTACCCTCAAAATTTCACTTTTAAATGACCTCCATTTCTCCATTACATCCTTCCATTAAAACAAATTGTCCCAATCCACTCCTTCTAAACCCTTTCGCATCTCCTCAAAGTTAGCCTTTCTCCAATCAAAAATCTCAACCCTTCTCCATAATTAATTATATTGAAACTAATGGCATTGTGATCATTGGGCCCAAAGTGCTCCCCAACACATACCTCCATCACCTGACCTATCTCATTCCCTAACTGGAGATCCAACACTCCCCCTTCTCTAGTTGGTACCTCTATGTACTGCTGCAAAAAACTATCCTGCACACATTTTACATCCACCCCTTTTTCAGTATGGGCTTCCCAGTCTATGTGTGGAAAATTAAAATCTCCCACAATCACATACTTGTGCTTACTACAAATATCTGCTATCTCCTTACAAATTTGCTCCTCCACATTAGGTGGTCTGTAATACACCCCTATAATTGTTACTACACATTAACCATTCCTCAATTCCACCCAAAAAGACTCCCTGGATGAGCCCTCTAATCTAACCTGCCAAATATTTTCTCTGACAAGCAATGTAACACCTCCCCCTCTTGTCCTCCGATTCTATCATACCAAAAGCAACAAAATCCAGGAATATTTAGTTGCCAATCACACCCCTCCTGCAACCATGTTTCACTAATAGCTACAACATCATATTTCCAAGTATCAATCCATACTCTAAGCTCATCCACCTTTCTTACAATGCTCCTAGCATTAAAATAGATGCATTTAAGAAACGCTCCACCTCTTACTCTCTGTTTATCTCTAACAGTGCAAACAACTTTATTATCTTTTTCTTCCTTCTCCCCTACATCTTTGGTCTGAGCACTCCTTCTCTATCACCTGCCTATCCTCCCTCACACACTGTCTACGCTTTCTCTATTTGAGAACTAACCTCCTCTCTCCTAGTCTCTTCAATTTGATTCCCACCCCCCCAACCATTCTAGTTTAAAGTCTCCCCAGTAGCCTTCGCAAATATCCCCACCAGGATATTGGTCCTCCTAGGATTCAAGTGTAACCCGTCCTCTTTGTACAGGTCACACCTGCCCCAAAAGAGGTCCCAATGATCCAAAAACTTGAATACCTGCCCTCTGCTCCAATCCCTCAGCCACGCATTTATCCTCCACCTCATTCCATTCCTACTCTCACTGTTGCGTGGCACAGGCAGTAATCCCTAGATGAATACCTTTGTGGTCCTTCTCAACTCCCTTCCTAACTCCCTATATTCTCCTTTCAGGACCTCTTCCCTTTTCCTACCTATGTCATTGGTACCTATATGTACCACGACCTCTGGCTCCTCATCCTCCCACTTCAGGTTATCTTGGACCCGATCAGAAACATCCCAGACCATATAGTCGGAGGATTTTTCCCAGGGCTGAAATGGCTATCACTAGAGGGCACAAGTTTAAAGTGTTTGGAAGTAGGTACACAGATGGCAGTGGTAATTTTTTAACACAGAGAGTTGTGAGTGTGTGGAATGGGCTGCCAACAACGGTGATGGAGGTAGATATGATAGGGTCTTTTACGAGATTCCTTGTCAAGTACTTGGAGCTTAGAAAAATAGAGGGCTATGGGTACCCCTAGATAACTTCTAAGTTAAGGACATGTTCGACATAGCTTTGTGGGCCAAAGGGCCTGTATTGTGCTGTAGGTTTTCTATGTTTCTAGAACTGTTTTGCTCTGCACTTAAAGCTTTGAAGTGCCAGAAAAAGACAGGAGTGAAAATTAAACAATTTCACTACCTCAACAAATTAAGAACTACAAAAATTTAAAGATCTCAATAATCATCTTGAATGTTGTAATGAAAATGAAGATTTGTAAGTTGCAATCTTTTAAAGCATTGTATAGACAATCCATTATCTTCTTGAGGTATCTATACTGATGTTGTTCATTTACATTCAATCAAAAGAATGCAGCTGCATACACTGTATAAATTCCTCTGTCAATAAATATTAGAAACAAGTACAGTTTCATGGTATTAGTATTGGTAGTGTTCTAATTTGTTCCATATTTCATTTAAATACAGTCGGAGCTCCTTATCCATGGGGAATTGCTTCCTGGACCCCCACGGATACCAAAGAACGTGGATGCTCAAGTCCTTTATTTAACCTATCCAGTGCAGTGGTCTTTGGGACCCAGCAGAACCCCGGATTTTATTTAACATGATTGAAAATCAGGTGGAAGTACTAAAGCGATTGGAAAGAGATGAAACGCCATCACCATTGGAAAAGCATTTGGCTACAGTCAGTCAACGATCGGAACAATTTTAATGGAGCATGTGAAAGGCCCTGTCCCGATGAAAGCTACAATTATTACTAAGCAAAGCTGTGGTTTAATTATTGAAATACCTATGTTTCTTAAGTGTTTTATATGCATAGAAAGGGAAAATATGTACTATATACTAAGAAAAACGTTTGAATAACTGACGCTAAATAATACCGGACATACCCATTACAACTTCAAATCCACTTAAAGACGGACTCAGGAATGGGACTTGTTCATAATCCAGAGACTGCCTGTATTTTAAAGTCATTTCTAGATTACTTATAATAACTAATACAATGTAAACACTATGTAAATAGTTGTTATACTGTATACAACAAGAAAAAAAGTCTGTACATGCTCAAACACCGAGTGCTGGAGAGAGAACTTCCGGGATTTCCTGATCCATGGTTGGTTGAATCTGCCCATGTAGAATCCACGGATAAGGAAAGCCAACTGTATGTGTTACTCTGTTAAACAGTACTAGATTTTTAAAATACTTCTTAAAACTACTTCCACAAAACTTCAGTTAACTGGGACAGCCACTCACTTGGGCCAAAATTTAATGTGTCTGAATTAACCTGAATCTATTGTACTTGAAGCCGTGATCCCTCCTTGATTAGATAAAGTCAATTCATTCCTTCTCTATTTCCTGGTTGATTAACAATCTTCTATTCACAATATGATGAGGACCGGTGTGTATTCCATCAACTTACCAAAAGTAGCCATAAATTCATAATTGGAAGCAGGAACTCAGTAACAGCGAGAATTACTAAGACCCACTTCTTGGGTTTTTCTGGAATTCGCAGCAACAACTTTGCATTCAACAACATTAAGAAAAATGAATTGTGGTCATGGACTTCAGGAATGGTAAGTCGAATGAATACACACTAGTCCTCATCAAGGCATCAGAAGTGGAAAGGCTGAGCATTGTCCATGATCCTGGGTGTCAACATTTCTGAAGATCTATCCTGGACCCAACATGGTGATGCCGTTATAAAGAAGGCATGATGGTGGCTGTATATCATTAGGACTTTTGGTAGAACTAGTATGAATTCAAAGACATGAAAATTCATACAGAAGTAATGCATCACCTGCTGATATGGAGGAGCTACAGTAGAGGATTGGAAAAAGCTGAAGAGTTAGCCATCTGCATCATGCCTTTCTAGCATCCATGATAACTTCAAAAAGCAATATCATAAAATGGAGGCATCCATCATTAAAGGTTCTCATCTCCCAAAACATGGCCTCTTCTCATTGCTATATCAATGAGTCTAAAGGCACACACTCAAAAGTTTCAGGAATAGTTTCTTCCTCTGATTGTTGCGCCATCAGACTCCTGAATGGCGAATTAACCCATGAACACTTCCTCAATATTCTGCTTTCCTTCTCTTTATGTAATAGTTAATTTTCTAAAAAATATATACTTTACATTGTAATTTATAGTTTCTATTGCTAGCTAATGCAATGTACAGCTGCCACAAAACAACAAATTCCACAACATACGTTGGTGGTATTAAACCTAATTCTGATTTTCATTCTCAACTGTAAACATAGAACATGGTACAGTACAGCAAAGCATCCAGAACAGGGCCTTCAGCCCATTGTGCCTGTATTTGTCATAGCAATCTAAATTTATGCTATCTGCTTCCATATAGTCCATACCCCCTTGTCCATTACGAGTTTGTTTGTCTGCCTAATTGTAGCTAGCATCACTGTGTAGGAAGTTTCCCACTCTTAAATCAATGCCTGTAGTATTTGTCATTTTCACCCTGCAGAAAAAAGACTGACTACATACTGTATCTACCCATCCCACAATTACAGATATACTTATATTAGGCTGCCCTTTAATCTTCAATATTCTTCAGAGAACAATCAAAATTTGTCCAGTGGTTTGTAACTGAAGGACTCCACTGAGGGCAACATCACAGTGAGCCTTATTATACCTACTCAAGCATCTACATTATTCCTTTAGAGAGGTAACCAGAGTTCAAAGTAAATATATTATCAAAGTATATATGTTACTACATATTACTTGAGATTCATTCTCTTACAGGCTTTTACAGGAAAAGGAAGAATTTCACAAAAAATTGTACATATTAAATTCAATCAGATTAAAGGGCACCTCACTATCAGGTCATTAGTTACTCCATAACTGTACACCCTGTCCAATATAACCTGCTCTCTGATTGACCCAACCACACTTTAAACTTTAAAGTATATTCAATATCAAAATGTGCATACTATATACAGTCCTGAGATATGTCTTCTTACAAAACAAAGAAGCCCAAAAGAATCTATTAAAAAAGAGTCAATCAAATCAGAATCAGGTTTATTATCACCGGCATGTGACATAAAATGTGTTAACTTAGCAGCAACAGTTCAATAAAATACATAATCTAGCAGAGAAAAAATAATAAATAAAATAATAATAATAAACAAGCAAATCAATTACAGTAAACGTATATTGAATAATTTTAAAAACATGCAAAAACACAAAATACGGCATATTAAAAAATTGAGATAGTGTCCAAGAGTTCAATGTCCATTTAGGAATCAAATGGCAGAGGGGAAGAAGCTATTCCTGAATCACTGACTGTGTGTCTTCAGGCTCCTGTACCCCCTCCCTGATGGCAAAGGGGAAGAAGCTGTTCCTGAATCACTGAGTGTGTATCTTCAGGCTCCAGTACCTCCTCCCTGATGGCAGAGGGGAAGAAGCTGTTCCTGAATCGTTGAGTGTGTGTCTTCAGGCTCCTGTACCTCCTCCCTGATAGCAGAGGGGAAGAAGCTGTTCCTGAATCGTTGAGTGTGTTTCTTCAGGCTCCAGTACCTCCTCCCTGATGGCAGAGGGGAAGAAGCTGTTCCTGAATCGTTGAGTGTGTGTCTTCAGGCTCCTGTACCTCCTCCCTGATGGCAGAGGGGAAGAAGCTGTTCCTGAATCGTTGAGTGTGTGTCTTCAGGCTCCTGTACCTCCTCCCTGATGGCAGAGGGGAAGGAGCTGTTCCTGAATCGTTGAGTGTGTGTCTTCAGGCTCCTGTACCTCCTCCCTGATGTTAACAGTGAGAAAAGGGCATGCCCCGGCTGCTGGAGATCTTTAATAAAGGACGCTGCCTTTCTGAGTCACTGGTCCTTAAAGATGTCCTAGGTATTTAATAGCTTAGTACCCAAGAAGAAGCTGACTAGATTTACAAATCTCTGCAGCTTCTTTCAGTCCTGTACAATAGGCCCCCCCCCACCCATGATGCAGCCTGTCAGAATGCTCTTCATAGTACACTATAAAAGCTTTTTGAGTGTATTTGTTGACATGCTAAATACCCAATGAGCAGAAGAAAAAAATATATTACAAACAAGAGTAAACAAATTACTAAGTTCACAAAAGTCATCATTGCGGCCATCTATTACTCCATTAGTTGTACACCACAAACTTAGTTCAGTAAAGAGGTAAGTAAACCTCACAGAACAGTGAGATGAACCAGTACACCCTGGCCCTGATAAACTAGTCTTTTCAATCTGGCCTAGTGCTTAAATCATACAAACCTTCTTCACTCTCTAGCCTGGGCCCATCACCTCAATTCACCCCATACCCAATCTTTCCAATTCAGCCTAACTCTTATATCATTCAAACCTTAGATCTTTTCTGCTGTTGGATCCTGCTGCCTTGACTCTGCCTCCCCTCCATTCACCTCAACTTCATTCTATTGTATATTGCCGATGCTATTATTTTTCTTTTCTGCAAATTTCACTATCACAGGAATGTAACCAGGCTAACAGCAGCATTAAGTAACATTTTTACACAGCCATATGAGTTTCCAAGATAAAGCTGCACACTACACACTCAGAATAAAAATCCAACACCAATCCAACTTGAAGCATCAATGTAAATTTTTATCCCAAGTTCAGTAAATTAGAATCAAAGGAGCATTCCATAATTTGATGAAGTTTTAAAGGTATTAGGGGTTTGTAAGAAATAATTCTTGAACTCTTGTACATAACGGGTTAAATTAAGTGCCAACTTATGTGTGCTCTGTTCTGAACTGAGTATAATTACTGTATGTCCTTCACTGTGGAACCTGCCTGCAGCTTGTTTTGATTAACTCACAGCTGTCCCTTGAGAATGACATGGGGCTTGATTCACACAGGTCGCATACATCACGTCTTATGATTTCACATCACTGATTTAAGTTCCCTCGTTTGTTTAGGGAGAACTCACTGACAAGGCAAGAATTTATCTGTAATTAAAACCTTGATTTAGTGGACGCTCTTATCTAAGTAATTAACTTTTGCTCTAACTGACGGCTGGAATATCTGTTCAACTGAGTGTTCTTCATTTCACCAGTTGTATAAATTGTCATGTTTCTGAGTGTCATGAAGCTTGTCATGATTGAGCGAGAGAGAGAGAGAGAGAGAGAGAGAGAGGGGGGGGGAGGGAGGGAGAGGGGGAGGGGAGAGGGAGGGGGAGGGAGGGAAAGGGAGAGGGGAGGGGAGAGGGAGGGGGAGAGAGAGAGAGAGAGAGAGAGAGAGGGAGAGAGGGGGAGGGAGGGAGGGCGGGGTCAGCAGGAGGCACTCATGGAGTGAGCACTGTTTCAGATTCGCTCCATAACTTTGCCTTTTTTTAACCTATGATCACCCTTATTGAACTTACTTTTACCTACACCAAAAGATTCTTGCTACTTTTTTGGACTTATCTTTAAGAGTTTATTGTGAATTTTGAAGAAATGAGTTCAGAAATGGCTTTGAGATCTAAAGGGCGAGAACCTGGGAAAGATTCCAACGGGAACAGGAAGAAGAAAAAGACCGATCCTAAGCGCACTGAATTGACCTACGAAATATTATTGGAGGTTTTAAATGAAAAATTTGAAGAACAACGACAAATTTTTAAACAAGATATAAAGGCCTTTCAGGATTATATGGATAAGATTGATTCAGTAGTTAACCAGCAGCAAGTTCTAATCGCAACTTTGCAAGAAGACGCTCGGAAGCGAGACTTGATAATCGAAAAACTGGAGCAGAACTTACTTTCGACGATTAAACAGGTGGACTTTGAGAATCAGTCCAGAAGACAGAAGCTACACATACTTGGTCTCCCGGAAGGTATTGAACAAGGGGACCCCTCGAAGTATATTGCTCAACTTTTAAAGGATGCCTTCCCTTCTGTATTCCCAGACAGTCTTCCGTTACTTGATCGCACTCACAGAATTATGCGTCGATCACCAAGTGCTTCAGCTAAACCACCGGTTGTAATTGTCCGATTTCACTATGTGCATGTTAAAGAGCAACTTATTCGTGTGGCTCGGCGTTTAGGGATGGTCAAATTCCAAGAATTTGATTTTCGATTGGTGGAGGATTTTAGTCCAGAAGTAATGAAGGCAAGGCTTCTTTTTAAACCTCTGATGTCCGAATGTTACGAGAAAAATCTAAAACTTTCGCTTTTATACCGTGCAATGCTCAGAATCTCCCCTCCCAATGCACCACGGCGTGTTTTCCTTTCTACATCTGAAGCTCGAAGCTTTCCAAATGAGAACTTCCCTACTGCTGCGGATTCTTGTCTCTAATAAATGAGTGATTTTGATCGATGCAAGATGGTTTTTGTTTCCAAAACCAGATTTTGTTTCCGGCTTTTGGTGTAGGTTTACTCTATATTTTATACTCTAGTTAAAATTCTTTTTCGAAGTACTAATCTTTTTATTTTACTTACTTCAATCACTATACTTTAGCTTTGGTGATTATTATTAATCCTTCGAAGGTGAATTTTTTTTTACTAAGATGGCAGTTTCTTCTCTAAAATATTTTTGGCTTTTTTTTTGATTTCGCCATTTTTTTTTCTCTCGTCTTCTTCCTATAATGCATTTCTTATCACAGTTTAATTTTTTTTTGGTTTGTTTCGGTTTCAACCTGATTTATAAGTTACTAGTGATTATATTCTTTTTGTTTTCTTTACTAGCAATTATATTAAGAAGTTTGGTTTTAGTATAATGATCATTATTTCTTTAGAGTTTGGGTGGATTTTTTTTCCCTTTATATATGGAGTTGCCTTCTGCTGAAATGGGGGTAGATTTAGTTTCATTTCTCTTTCTTTCCAGCCTTCTCCTGGCTGGGGAGGGACTTTCTCCTCTTGGGTGGGGGGGCGGAGAATTTTTCTAAATCTTATGTTCTTTACATCAGTTTTTTTTTAGTTTTTTCATTTAGGCTGATTTTAAACTACTAAAATGTCCGCGATGTCATCACTTCTGGGTCCCTTATTTTTGTTCCTCTTCCGGGTGCATGATTTCATAATTTGGTTAACCCTTTATATACCAAAGGGTTGATTTCCGAAATATGGCTCAGACCATTAATTTTGTCTCTTGGAATACTAATGGCTTAAACCATCCGATTAAACGGAAAAAGATTTTCAAAGTATTCCAAAGACTGAATGCACATATTATTTTTGTACAAGAAACTCATGTGAGGAAAGAGGACAATCATCGTTATTTTAGGTTTTGGAGGGTTCAACAGTACCATTCGAGTTCGAATGTTAAAGTAAAGGGAGTTTCAATTTTTATTGACTCCTCTATTGCATTTGTCCAAAACGATATCTTTTCGGATCCGAATGGTAGATTTTTGTTAATTACTGGGTTACTTTTTAACAAAAATGTTGCTATGGTTAATGTGTATGCTCCAAATGTGGATTATCCCGATTTTTTTAAGTCCTTATTTACTTCTCTACCTAATCTAAATGAATATAGGTTAATAACTGATAATGGAATTTTTGATATTTGGAGATTTCGGCATTCTAAGGACAAAGAGTTTTCATTTTTCTCACGTTTATCATTCTTACTCGAGAAATGATTATTTTTTTTATTGACTCTTGTTTTATTCCATCGGTAATTGGTTGTAATTATGATATTATAGCCATCTCTGACCATGCTCCATTAAAACTTTCTATTAAATTTATGGATACAGCTTCTAATGCTAGACAATGGCGATTTTATTCTACCTTACTGCAAAAACCAGATTTTATTAAATTTATAAAGGAACAGATCAATTTCTTCTTTTTAACTAATTCCACGGATGATATTTCTTGTGGAACACTTTGGGACACTTTAAAGCATATATACGTGGACAGATTATCTCCTACTCCGTTGGTCGGAGAAAACGCATTAAGAAGGAAACTCTTTTATTGGTAGACAAAATTAAAGAGATTGACAAGAAATATTCAACTACTCCTAGTAAGGAGTTTTACAAAGGGTTGAACTTCAAATGGAACATAGTTTATTACTTACATCTTCGATTGAAAATCAATTGATGAAAACCAGATCTGATTCCCTCATGATTATAATACCATGTGTGATTTTCTTGGGTAATTGAATTTTCCAAAATTATCATCAGATGACCTTTCAATATTAGAAACTCCTATTACGGATGCAGAAATTAAAGGGGTTATTTCCTCTATGAATTCTGGGAAAGCACCAGGTCCAGATGGGTATACAGTTGAATTTTTTAAATGTTTTTCCTCCTCTCTTTCTCTCTGGTTATGCAGGGTTTTTAAAGAAGCAATTAGATTGGGTAATCTGCCACAATCTTTTTATAGAGCTTCCATTTCTTTAATATTGAAAAAAAGACCCTACTGACTGTGCATTCTATAGACCAATATCCTTATTGAATGTAGATTCCAAGATCTTTTCCAAGTTACTGGCATCCAGGCTGGAGAAGGTATTACCTCAAATTATCTCGGAAGATCAAACTGGTTTTATTAAAAATCGCTATTCCTTTTCTAATGTTAGATTATTGAATATTGTTTATACTCCTTCACATAGCACTTCAGAATGTGTCATTTCATTAGATGCGGAGAAAGCATTTGATAGAGTTGACTGGCCATACTTATTTACAGTGCTTGAGAAGTTTAATTTTAGTCTGACATTCATTTCCTGGATTAAACTGATATATCATACTCCAGTAGCCTCGGTGTTTACTAACAATCAAAGATCTCCCATTTTTCGTTTAACCATATAGCCATATAAAGTTTATTTCCGGGTACTAGACAAGGCTGTCCTCTTAGTCCGTTATTATTTGATATTGCTTTAGAGCCCTTGGCAATTGCAATCAGAGAATCACAGAACATTTTTGGCATTAATCGTGGGACGGATATACATAAACTATCGTTAGATGCTGATGATTTATTATTACTTATTTCTGATCCTGAGAAATCCATTCCCGCAGTTATGTCATTGTTGGCTCAATTTAGTAATTTTTCCGGTTATAAATTAAATCTTAGTAAGAGTGAATTGTTTCCTTTAAATAGACAGGTTCCAATTTATGGAAATTTACCTTTTAAATTAGTTAATGACTCTTT
Organism: Hypanus sabinus; assembly: GCF_030144855.1. Classification (NCBI taxonomy): domain Eukaryota; kingdom Metazoa; phylum Chordata; class Chondrichthyes; order Myliobatiformes; family Dasyatidae; genus Hypanus; species Hypanus sabinus. The sequence continues at coordinate 642,343 of NW_026779021.1, forward strand.
TATTTACTTAGGGATTAAAGTCACAAAAAATTATAACGACTTATTTAAGGTTAATTTTTTACCCCTAATCGATCAGATGAAATGTTTGTTTACTAAATGGTCACCAGTATCTTTATCTCTGAGAGGTCGGATTAATGCTATTGAGAAGGTTATTTTACCCAAGTTTTTATATATATTTCAAGCTGTACTAATTTTTATTCCGAAATCTTTTTTTGCTAATGTTGATTCAAAAATTTCCTCATATATATGGCAGAATAAAAATCCTAGATTAGGTAAAAGATATTTACAGAAGGCAAGGAAGGAAGGTGGATTGGCATTGCCTAATTTTAGATTTTATTATTGGGCAGTTAATATCCGATATTTGATATGTTGGTTAAAGGATTGGGATTTATCTTTTAGCCCTCATTGGGTGAACCTGGAAATTAAATCTGTACAAGGATTTTCATTGGGTTCTATTTTAGGGTCTTCTCTTCCTTTTGCTCTTTCTAAATTGCAGAAACGGATTGATAATCCGACAGTTAAACATACTTTACGTATATGGTTTCAATTTTGGAAATTTTTTTGAGTTGACTCAAGTTTGTTTTAAATATTCCTATTGTATCCAATTGCTTTTTTTATCCTTCTATTATAGACCAAGCTTATTCAGCTTGGAAGACTAAAGGATTACTACCATTTTCCAATTTATTTTTGGATAATTGTTTTATGTCTTTTGAACAATTATCAAATAAATATAATTTGCCTAGATTTCATTTTTTTAGATATTTACAGATTAGGAATTTCTTAAATACTGTACTTCCTACCTTTCCAAATCTTGTGTCTTCAGGTATTCTGGAGAATTTGTTTGAACTAAATCCTTCTCAGAAAGGGCTAATATCAAAACTCTACAATATAATTATGAAGATACGTTCAGAGCTCTTCTATAAGATTAAAAATGATTGGGAAAGAGAACTTAACCTTACTATCCCTATTGAGAATTGGGATAAAATTCTTCAATTAGTTAATTCATCATCTATATGTGCTAAACATTCATTAATACAGTTTAAAGTTGTGCATAGGGCTCATATGTCCAAAGATAAATTGGCTCATTTTTATTCCTATATAAATCCTATATGTGACAGATGTCATTCTGAGTTACCGTCTTTAACTCATATGTTATGGTCATGTCCGCTTTTGAAAAAATATTGGAAAGACATTTTTGATATTACTTCCACGGTACCGAACATTGATTTACAACCTCATCCTATTACTGCAATTTTTGGTTTACCAATGATGGACTCACTCCATTTATCCTCTTCTGCTTGTCGAATGATTGCATTTCTCACATTAATGGCTAGAAGATCTTTTCCTTTCTAAATCTTTTTATTAATATTAGTAATATGAACAGAATACAGATGATATATTGATAAAGAAATTACCAACATACACATTCCATTACATATGAAAAAAAACATACATAACAGTTACAATATAAATCAGTTTACCAAGACATAAGCCATGAGATATATGTATGGACATAGTAAATCTAAATATTTCATAATGTATAATATAAAAAAAGCAGAGAAAAGAAAGAAAAAAAACAAAAAAAAATTATATAATGCAGAACTAGCTAATCTAATCTAATAACTATAACTAATAAGTAATATAAAAGAAAAAAAAAACAAAAAAAGAGAAGGAAAAAAAAACGGGCTGTTTATAATATCTCACAAAAATAAGTATTCATCAATGCCGTCACTTCCGGTCCTCTCAAAATACATAAGCTAAAAGCTGGGAAATCAAATGAACTTGGCACAGGGTCATATTACATCATATGAAAATGTTGAATAAATGGTCTCCATAACTTTTCAAATTTAATAGAAGTCTCAAAAGTATCACTTCTAATTTTTTCTAAATTTAAACATAACATAGTTTGAGAGAACCAATTAAATACAGTGGGAGGATCAATTTCTTTCCAATTCAACAATATAGATCTTCTAGCCATCAGAGTTAGAAATGCAATCATTCGACGGGCTGAAGAAGATAAATGCAGTGAGTCTAACATTGGTAAACCAAAAATTGCGGTAATAGGATGAGGTTGTAAATCGATATTCAAATCCGCAGAAATAATATCAAAAATATCTTTCCAATATTTCTCCAAAAATGAACACCACCAAAACATGTGAGTTAAAGACGCAATTTCAGAATGATAGATGACCTTAAATTGTATTAGTGAATGTTTGGCACATAACGATGATGTATTAACTAATTGAAGAATTCTATCCCAATTCTCACTAGAAATACTAAAACTAAGCTCTCTTTCCCAATCCTGTTTAGTCTTATAAAGAGGCTCTGAACGTATCTTCATAATTATATTATAAAGTTTTGAAATAAGCCCTTTTTGAAAAGGGTCTAATTCAAATAAACTCTCCAAAGTATCTGAAGGCACAAAATTTGGAAACGTAGAGAGTACAGAACTTAAAAAATGTCTAATCTGTAAATATCTAAAAAAATGAAATCTCGGCAAGTTATATTTGTTGGATAATTGTTCAAAAGACATGAAACAATTATCTAAAAATAAATCAGAAAATCTTAGTAATCCCTTAGTTTTCCAAGCCGAATAAGCTTGATCTATAATGGAAGGGTGAAAAAAACAATTAGATACAATAGGACTATTTAAAACGAATTGAGTCAACCCAAAAAATCTCCGAAATTGAAACCATATACGCAATGTATGTTTAACTATCGGGTTGTCAATTCGTTTCGGCAATTTAGAAAGAGCAAAAGGGAGAGAAGTCCCTAAAATAGAACCCAAAGCATAAGCTGATACCAATTTAGTTTCTAAACTCACCCAACAAGGGCCAAAAGATCCACCCCCATCTTTCAACCAACATAACAAATATCTAATATTAACTGCCCAATAGTAAAATCTGAAATTAGGTAATGCTAACCCGCCTTCCTTTTTTGTCTTCTGTAAATATGTTTTACCTAACCTGGGATTTTTATTCTGCCATATATATGAAGAAATTTTAGAGTCAACATTAGTAAAAAAAGATTTCGGGATAAAAATTGGTATCGCTTGAAAAATATATTAAAACTTAGGTAAAATAACCATCTTAATAGCATTAATCCTACCTATTAGGGATAAAGACAAAGGTGACCACTTAGTAAACAAACCTTTAATCTGATCAATTAAGGGTAAAAAATTAAATCTAAATAAATCTTTATGGTTTTTTGTGATTTTGATCCCTAAATAAGTAAAAAAGTCATTAACTAATTTAAAGGGTAAATTTCCATAAATTGGGACCCGTTTATTCAACGGAAACAATTCACTTTTATTAAGATTTAACTTATACTCAGAAAACTCACTAAATTGAGCCAATAATGATAAAACTGCTGGAATGGATTTCTCCGGGTTAGAAATGAATAGTAATAAATCATCTGCATACAAAGATAACTTATGAATATCTGTCCCACGATTAATACCCAAAATATCCTGTGATTGTCTGATGGCAATTGCCAAAGGTTCTAAGGCAATGTTAAATAGTAATGGACTAAGAGGACATCCCTGTCCAGTGCCCCGAAATAGGCGTAAAAAGGGAGATCTTTGATTATTGGTAAACACTGAGGCTACTGGAGTATGATAAATCAATTTAATCCATGATATAAATATCGGACTAAAATTAAACTTCTCCAACACATTAAATAAGTAAGGCCATTCAACTCTGTCAAATGCTTTCTCCGCATCTAATGAAATCACGCATTCTGAAGTATCATGTGAGGGAGTATAAACAATATTCAACAATCTCCTAATGTTAAAAAAATAACGATTTTTAATAAAGCCAGTTTGATCATCTGAAATAATTTTGGGTAATACCTTCTCCAATCTAGATGCCAGTAACTTGGAAAAAATCTTGGAGTCTACATTCAATAAAGATATAGGTCTATAAGAAGCACAATTAGTAGGGTCTTTATCTTTCTTCAATATTAGAGAAATGGAAGCTCTATAAAAAGATTGTGGCAAATTCCCTAATCTAATGGCCTCCTCAAAAACTTTACCTAACCAAGGGGAAAGAGTAGCGGAAAAAAATTTTAAAAATTCAACTGTATAACCATCTGGACCCGGTGCTTTCCCAGAATTCATTGGGGAAATAGCCCCCTTAATTTCTACATCCGTAATAGGAGTATCCAATATCAAAAGATCATCAGATGATAATCTTGGAAAATTTAATTTCCCCAGAAAATCAGACATGGTATTATAATCTTGAGGAAATTCAGATTGATACAGGGAGGTATAGAAATCTTGAAATGCCTTATTTATCTCATCATGATTAACTGTCAGATTCCCATTCTGCTGACCAATCTTAGTGATTTGACGTTTAACCAGAGCATTCTTCAATTGACTAGCTAGCAGTTTACCAGATTTATCACTATGTATATAAAAATCAGATTTAGTTTTCATTAATTGATTTTCAATCGAGGATGTAAGTAATAAACTATGTTCCATTTGAAGTTCAACCCTTTGTAAAGCTCCTTACTAGGAGCAATCGAATATTTCTTATCAATCTCTTTAATTTTATCAACCAATAAAAGAGTTTCCATCTTGATACGTTTCCTCAAACCAACAGAATAAGAAATAATCTGTCCACGTATATAAGCTTTAAAAGTGTCCCAAAGTGTTCCGCAGGAAATATCATCTGTAGAATTAGTTGAGAAGAAGAAGTCGATCTGCTCCTCCATAAATTTTATAAAGTCAGAGTCTTGCAGCAAGGTAGAGTCAAATCGCCATTGTCTAGCATTAGAAGCTGTATCCGTAAATTTCATAGAAAGTAATAACGGAGCATGATCAGAGATAGCTATAATATCATAGCTACAACCGATTACCAATGGAATAAAACAAGAGTCTACGAAAAATAATCAATTCTTGAATAAGAGTGATAAACATGTGAGAAAAAAGAAAACTCTTTGTCATTAGGATACCAGAATCTCCAAATATCAAAAACTCCATTGTCAGTCAAAAAGAGTTAATACAAGTGGCCGACTTATTAGGTAAAGTCTGAATAGATAAAGATTTATCCATCAGAGGATTTAAACAACAATTAAAGTCACCACCCATTATTAACTTATATTCGTTTAGATTGGGTAAAGAAGTAAATAAAGACTTAAAAAAGTCAGGACAATCCACATTTGGAGCATAAACATTAACCAAAGCAACCTTTTTATTACAAAGTAAACCCATAATTAACAAAAATCTGCCATTCGGATCCAAAAAAATATCATGTTGAACAAATAAAATAGAGGAGTCAATAAAAATTGAAACTCCTTTTACTTTAGCATTCGAATTTGCGCGATACTGTTGACCCCGCCAAAATCTAAAAAAATGAAATTTGTCCTCCCTCCTCACATGAGTTTCTTGTACAAAAATGATATGAGCATTAAGTCTTTGGAATACTTTGAAAATCTTCTTTCGTTTAATTGGATGATTTAAACCATTAGTATTCCAAGACACAAAATTAATGATCTGAGCCATAATTCTATAATCAACCCTTTGGTATAGAAAGGGTTAACCGACTTATAAACTCATGCACCCGGAAGAGGAACAAAAGTAGTGAGAAGACCCGGAAGTGACGACAACACAGACATATTTGAAGTTCAAAAACAGCCCGAATAAAAAAACACAAACTGGTACAAAAAAAATAGAATTAGAAAACAGACCACCCCCCGAGAAAAAGAGAAAAAGCCAAAATATGACTTAAAAAGAGAAAAAGTAAGACTAATCCTACCCCCATGTCAGCTGAAGAACACTCCATATAAAAAGGATATATATAAAAGAATCACCCCAACTTTAAAAATAAAATCACTATAATAAAAACCATATTTCTAAGTATAGTTAATTGTAAAAAGAATAAAAATATAATCACTAAAAAACAATTATAACTCGGGCTCTGGCCCAGACAAAACAAAAAATATTTAAGCTAAGATAAGCGATGCATTGTACGGAAGAAACGCGAAAAATATAAACATAATGCCATCTTAAGCAAAACCAAAAATCTTTTCCAAAAAACCACCATCTTAATCAAGGAAAAATTTACCTTCAAAGAATTAAAAATATACCTTCGAAGGAACAAAGTTAATAGACAAGCATGTAGTTAAATGATCAAAGTGTATAAGGCAAAACAATTAACATGATGCAAACACACTTTAACTTAAGTATAAAGTGTAGGATGAACCTACACCAATAACCAGATTTTAAATCTGGTTTAAGAGATCGAGAACCATCTTACACGATCAGAATCATTCATTTATTAAAGACTGGTGTCTGTAGCAGTAGGGAAGTTCTCCTCCAGATATTTTCTCGCTTCTGAAGTTGAAAGGAAAACCTGTCGTGGAGCATTCGACGGAGAAATTCGAAGCTTCGCAGGGTATAGAAGCGCAGGTTTCAGATTTTTCTCATAACATTCAGCCATCAACGGTTTAAAAAGCCTTCTTTTTAAAAAATCTGGACTAAAATCTTCGATCAGGCGGAAGCAAAAATCTTTGATTTTAATCATTCCTACCCGACGAGCTGCTCTTATAACTTGTTCTTTGTCATGTACATAATGAAACCGGACAATTACCACCGAAGGTTTGTCTGTAACACTCGATGATCGACGCCGAATTCTATGTGCCCGATCCAATAAAGGGGGGTTATTCGGGAAAATCGTCAGAAATGCTTCTTTTAAAAGTTGAGCAAAACATTTCGAAGGGTCATCTTTTTCTATGCCGTCTGGAAGACCAAGTATACGTAAGTTCTGTCTTCTGGACCGATTCTCAAAATCGTCACTCTTGGCTTTAAGGGCTTCCATCAGCTTAATGGTCGAAATTAAATCCTGTTGCAGTTTTCCAATAGTCAAATCTCGCTTCTGAGCTTCTTCTTGCAGAGATGCAGTAAGAGCTTGTTGCTGTTTAATTACTAAATCCGTCTTAACCATGTACTCTTGAAAAGCCTTTATATCTTCTTTAAAAAATTGTTGTAGTTCAGCAAATTTTTTATCCAAAACCTCCATAAACAATTCAAAAGTTAATTGTGTTTGTTGTGTCGGAGCCTGCTTTTATCGGATTACGTCCAGGATCCCGTCCCTTAGACCTGAGAGACATTCCTGTTTGCATATCTTCAAAAGTTCACAACAAACTCTTGGCAGTAAATCCAAAAAAAAATAAAGAAACTTTCGGTATAGGTAAAAATAAGCTGAATAAGGGTGATCAAAGGTTAAAAAAAGTAAAGGTTATGGAGCGAATCCAAAACGGTACTCACTCCATGAGCGTCTCCAGTTGACTCCTAGAAGATCTATTTTGTTGAATTGGAAAGAAATTAATCCTCCTACCATATTTCATTGGTTTTCTCAAACTATGTCTAAATTTAGAAAAAATTAGAAGTGTTGTATTTGATACTTCTATTAAATTTGAAAAGATATGAAGACCATTTATTCAATATTTTCATATGATGTAACATGACCCTGTTCCAAGCCTATTTGTTTTTCCAGTTTTGATTTTACATATGTTGAGAGGATCAGAGTTGACGACACTGATGATTTTGTATTTTTGTGAGATATTATAAACAGCCCTTTTTTTTTCATTTTCCCCCTTTTTTTCTTTTTTCGTTTTTTTTCCTTATTAGTTATTAGATTGTTAGATTAGTTTTTCTAGCATAATTTTTTTTTCTTTTTCTCTTTTCTGTTTTTTGTAATATATATTATGATATACCTAGGTTTGCTTTGTTTATATGTTACTTGTACCGTCCATGATTTGGGAAGACTCATTTATATTGTAACTATTGCTTATGTATTCTTTCATGTTCAGTTTAAATATGTATGTTTGTAATCCATTATCTATGTATTAATCTTATTATGTTGATATTAATAATAATAAAGATTGAAAAAGAAAGAGAGAGGGAGAGGGAGGGGGAGAGAGAGGGGAAGAGAGGGGGAGGGAGGGAGAGAGAGAGACTGAGAGAGACTTATTCTCTTTGATGCTTGGCTCCGAGTTTCTCGCCAGCTGAGTTCGGACAAATAAACTGGTGAAAGGATGAAGTAAAGAATTGTTTGTGGTGTGGTTACTTGGTCCGGCAAATTTAAGTTTACAAATTGACTAACACCACCCCCCCCAACTTAACCAGCATTTTAACACAACATTTAACTGTCAGTCAGTACTTGAATAAGACCAGTATGTAAATCAGAGATTAATTATTATATTTTCAGCCATCTGTTGAACTGGACACTAAACATTCCATGACTCTGTTTCAAGAACCTTCAATTTTCTACTATAAATTCCTCTCTCAGCCTATGCTATAAAACTGATATGAGGAAATCTGTAGATGCTGGAAATTCAAGCAACACACACAATATGCAGATGGAACACAGCAGGCCAGGTAGCATCTATAGGAAGAAGCACTGTCGACATCTCAGACCCTTCGTCAGGACTAACTGTAAGGAAAGATAGTAAGAGATTTTAAAGTAGGGGGGGAAGGGGAAATGCAAAATGATAAAAGTTGAAAGGCTGAAGAAATTATAGATGGGGAGCAGCGAAAGAGTTTCACTGCTGCCTGACCTCTTGTGTTCCACCAGCATTTTGTGTGTGTTGCTTAAAAACTGCTCATTTATTTCCATTATTGTCTGAGAATATAAATTGGATGCAACACATTTGCCTAGGTACTGTGGTTCTACACTTCAAAACTTATTTGTGAACCGTCAAATATTTCTCAGGTATGTCAGTTTCTAAGGGAGTATTAGCATTTCAGGTGGAAAAAAAGTTACCCCACTCTTGTTTTCAAATTGCCGTATATGAAACTTCACTTACTTGCAGCATTGTTTTTTCACATTTCGGCCACCAAACTTTGGCTTATCCAAGCAATTTGTACACTGGCCACAGTCATCTGGAACTTGGCAACCCGAGCATTGCCCACACCTACGTGACCTCCTCCCTTTTCGAACAATAGGCTCCTGTGCAACTTTGTGCTTAGCTACTGGTTTAATCATTGGTTTCAGTGGTTCAGCATCCTCTGATCCAGCTACTGATGATTTATCTGTAAAACAGAATTATTTTTTATTGGTTATTGCTCAAACACAAGAGGTTAAAATCTCATTTAATGAATTTTTTATCTAACAGTATCCTCAGGGAAATATAACATTGAAGATTTTGTGTACACTGATTCATTCTTTGGGAATATTTTAATTTCCACAAGGCAGCAGTCACTTTAAAACCATCATGAAGATAGATTATGTCAATTTATAAAGTATAATCTGCTGAACAAATTAATAAATAAACATAATCTGCTGCATTACAAGGAAGCATCAAGAATTACAGCATCAAGAAATGTGGTAGCATCTGTTAGTATTGTGAGACCGTGGATCTGCGCTTGGAAAATCTTGCTTCAGTCTTGTTACAGTGAGGCAATGCTGGAGTGTCCTTTCCTAGGCACAGGCCTGGGCGAGTTTTTGTGGGAGACCGGCAGTTGCCCATGCAGCAAGTCTCCCTTCTCCACACCAGCAATATTGTCCAAGGGAAAGGCAAAGGCCGATACAGCTTGGCACCAGTGGCTTTGCAGGAGTTGCCAGAGCAAGGTTGAAAGCAACGTCAGACTGCCTTAGGGACTCCAGCTCCAGATTTGTCCTCAGGGTTTACTCCCAAACCCTTTCCCATGAGTGGGAATGGCCGCAAGGCAGTGGAGGTTTGAAATCATAGTTTTCCTTCTCTTAGGTGGACTGCCTTCCCAGGCTGACGCGCTCCATCTACCCAAATAATTGTCATAGTAAGACATAATAACACTGCGCAACACTGGGACACCATGGATCTAAGGGCCAGAAGGGCCTACTCCGCACTGTACTACAAAATAAAGCAACCCACACAAAATGCTGGTGGAACACAGCAGGCCAGACAGCATCTATAGGAAGAAGCAATGTTGATGTTTCGGGCTGAGACCCTTCGCCAGGACTAACTGAAAGGAAAGATAGTAAGAGATTTGAAAGTAGTTGGTGGGGGGGAATGCAAAATGATAGGGAGAAGACTGTAGGGGTTGGGGTGAAGCTGAGAGCTGGAAAGGTGATTGGCAAAAGGGATACAGAGCTGGAGAAGGGAAAGGATCATGGGATGGGAGGCCTCGGGAGAAAGAAAGGGGGAGGGGAGTACCAGAGGGAGATGGAGAACAGGCAAGGAGTGATGGGCAGAGAGAGAGAAAAAAAAGGGGGGTAATAAATAAATCAGGGATGGGGTAAGAAGGGGAGGAGGGACATTAATGGAAGTTAGAGAAATCAATGTTCATGCCATCAGGTTGGAGGTTACCTAGACGGAATATAAGGTGTTGTTCCTCCAATCTCAGTGTGGCTTCATTTTGACATTAGAGGAGGCCATGGATAGACATATCAGAATGGGAATGGGACGTAGAATTAAAATGTGTGGCCACTGGGAGATCCTGCTTTTTCTGGCGGACAGAGTGTAGGTGTTCAGCGAAATGGTCTCCCAGTCTGCATCGGGTCTCATCAACACATAAAAGCCCACACCACGAGCACCAGACGCAGTATACCACACCAGCTGACTCACAGGTGAAGACCCGACACAGATGATAGATGCTGCCTGGCCTGCTGCGTTCCATCAGCATTTTGTGTGTGTCGCTTGAATTTCCAGCATCTGCAGATTTCCTCATGTTTGTAAAATAAAGAATTACTTTTGCACATGAAATACTGTGGCAGTGTTTCAGTATGTTGTTTTTCAAGAAAGATCCCATCAACTTGTTCAAATTCCAAAAGTCCAAATTCTACAGCAAGAAATACAGTTGCTTCAAGCACTTAATCACTGCCCTCCAGCTCTGACAAAGATTTAAACAAGTATTTTTGTAAGTTTCAAAAGGATCAGATATTTTTATTTACCCCAGATGTTTTGGTAATGAGTGAATTTTTGTATGCCCTTATGCCCTACTGGACAGTGAGTTTACATGTAGAAATTACCATCCTGAATATCTAGCTAGACATCAGAATTGTTATGTTAACAGCAATCAAAAAGAACCTCATTATTTTTTCTGATCTACTTCAGTTTTAAAACTTACATCTAATGTATTATAATACTTCTACTATAGGACTCAGATGTGTACAAATTGTCTAATAAAAGCAGAATACTCAGCTTTGATACCAACATCTAAATATTCAAGAGTTTCAAGCACAGGTACAGAAGGCTGTGTTCTGTGATACTTTTTTAATTTGTAGCCCGGTGTTACTTGGATTGTGCGCTAATGAAAACATCCATCTTTGATATGACAGGGCACTTAGGGGCCCTGTACATGACTTCAGTAACAGCAGTATACTCAATGGATATAATTAAATATTCCCATTTCAGCCTGATACAGCTAAAAAGCACAACTGCTTCCAAGTTCAGTACAGTCAACAAAATTGTCTTAATCAATTTAAACAAACTATTGCTGCTTAAAACTGACAGAAACAACATGATTGTGGTTGGAAGCACGTAGAATACTTCAGAGGAAGTGCGGCTATCAAGCAGGTTACAAGCGTGTTTAAGGAAATAGGATTTCAAACTCCCTATACTGAAGACCTTGCTGGCGAACATGCTCTCTCTGGTGAATAAAATTGATGATCTCAGAGCTAGGGTGCTGAATCAGAGGGGCATTAGGACCACGTACATCCACTGTTTCATGGAATCCTGGGTAACCCTTTCCATGTCGGATGCAGCAATTCAGATCAACGGGTTTACTATGCACTGTCAGGATAGATCTACAGCGACTCTCAAAAGCAGAGGTAGAGGACTATGCCTCACAATCAACTCATCTTGGTGCACAAATATATCAGTGCTGTCCCAATTCTGCTCACCAGCTCTGGAATATCTAGCAGTAAAGTGTTGTCCTTTTTATCTACTACGGGAGTTCTCTGGGGTCATTAAGATTTCAGAACATCTATTCACGGACTTTAAAAGCAAGAGTGAAATTTTGCAGAAAATCAGGGATATGCCCCTCTCTGCAAAGACTGTCAAAGACAGAACCATAAAAATGGCAGAAGACATCACAAGACAGCAAATTAAAGACATCAATTCAACTGTGGCCTACTCAATTGCCTGTGACGAGTCTAAAGACAAAGGTGATATTGAACAAATAGCGCTGTTCTGCCGGTATGTAAACTCTGCCGGGCCACAGGAAGAACTGATTGAGTTGATACCTCTAAAAGACCAAACACAGGGGGAGGACATCTGTGAGGCTGTCTTGAATTGTTTAAGAGCCAAAGGAATAAAGACCACTCACCTGGTGTCAGTAGCTACTGATGGGGCACCGAATATGACGGGAACGCACAAGGGATTTGTGGCTTTACTGCAGAAGTCGCTGGACAGAAAGCTGCTGACTTTTCACTGCATCTTGCACCGTGCGCTCAAACATTTCCTCCAGAATGCACAGAAGTAATGGATGTTGTCATTCAGATTGTCAATAAAATAATGGCAAAAAGTTTAAATCACCGTCAATTCCGTTTCTTACTGGACGAGCTGGAAAGCGCATATTCTGATCTCCTGCTGCACAACAAAGTCCGGTGGCTGTCCAGAGGGGAGGTGCTGAAACGCTTTGTCGCGTGTCTGGAAGAAGTGAAAACTTTCCTGGGCAGCAAAGGGCTCACCTTTCCTGAGCTGGAACAGCCAGAGTGGCTGGAAAAGCTACACTTCATGGTAGACATGACAGCGCACCTGAACACGCTGAACACAGCTCTTCAGGGGAAAGGACGCACAGCCCTACACATGTTGGAGGATGTTTTGGCATTCAAGCGCAAGTTGACAGTGCTTGCCAGAGATTTACAGAAAGGCACTTTGTCTCACTTCCCCAATTTGAGAGAGTTCAAACAAGGTCACGACATGATAAATTCGGAGTATTTACATTCTGCAATCATCGCAATGCAAACATCGTTTGGGAAATGCTTCTGTGAGTTCAGAGAGGAAAAAAAAACACATTATCCTTCCAGGTCACTCCCCTAAGCATCGATCCTTCCCTACTGAATACGACTGCATTGGCAGGTGTGAGTAAACCTGATCTTGAGATGGAACTGGCCGACATAGCCGACAAAGACATATGGGTGTCCAAGTTTAGACGCTTGACAGCAGACCTTGAAGATGTTGCCCGTCAGAAGGCCGTTCTTGCTCAGAATCACAAATGGAGTGATATTGAAAACCTCCCAAAACCGGACAAACTTGTGTTCGAAACATGGAATGCTATGCCCGACATTTATGTAAACATTAAAAAGTATGCGCTTGGAGTCCTGTTGATCTTTGGATCCACATATGTATGTGAGCAGGTGTTCTCCAACATGAACTTTATTAAAAACAAACATCGTGCACGCCTCACAGATGACAGCTTGCGATCCTGTGTAAAGATGAAGGTGACGTCATACAGCCCTGATGTGTAGATGCTGTGCGCTGAGGTCCAGGAGCAGAAATCCCATTAACCAAGTATGATAAATATTTTAATTGCCTATTATTTTACGTATATTCATATTTTTTCATTGTTCAGTGAAATAGTCCTTTTATTTTTCAGGTTGACAGCTGGCTGACATTATTTTTGGTTTGCTGCTGGCGGAAAATTTAAGTTCGGCGTTTTTCATAAATACAAGAAGGACTCAAATAGACATTGAGTATTTTACTTAAAAGTAACCTTCAACCCAACGTCTTTCTTTCGGAGTTCAAAATGTTTTTGTTGCATGCAGAAATGTAATTTCGTTTTCTCTGCAGGAGTTCATCAATTTCATAAATGCAACACATTATAGTTTGTTTATACACAGCATAAAGGCAAAAAAAAAACATTGTATGCAGTGTTATTTCATTTTAAATGTCAAACGGGTTTTGTGGCTCCCAGTGTTTTCTTTTCTGTGGGAAACGGGTCCAAGTGGCTCTTTCAGTGGTAAAGGTTGCTGACCCCTGCCATAGCCCATTGTTACACTGCCATTAAGAATGCCTACTGTGCTATCCCACACCTTCACTTTTGAAAGTCTGATCACCTGGCTGTACTTCTACTCCCTGAATATGGGCAGAGGCAGACAACTGCAGTACCAGTAGCGAAGACCAAGAAGTACAGACAAGGGAAGCACAGGAGTACCTACAGCACTGCTTTGAATCAGTGGACTGGACTGTATTCAGGGATTCATCTTTGAAACTGGACGAGTATGCTGCAGTTGTTACCAATTTCACTAAAACCTGTGTGGATGAGTGTGTGCCCACGAAGACTTACCGTACATTCCCAAACCAAAAGTCATGGATGAACCAGCAGGTTCATTGTCTGCTGAAGGCTAGCTCTCTGGTGTTCAAGTCTGGCACCCCAGACCTGTACCAGAAAACCAGGTATGACTTGCAGAGGGCTACTTCAAGAGCAAGGAGACAATTTTGAATGAGGTTGGAGGTGACGTCGGTTGCACAGCAACTCTGACAGGATTTGCAAGACATTACTTCCTTCAAAGCGGAACCCAATAGTATGAATGGCAGCGATACTTGACTACCAGATGAACTCAATGTTGATGGCTATCCAGTAGAATGGTACAAAACTTTCAGAAAGATAATAATACCATTGCTTATGAAATGTTTTAATTATGTTCTCGGAGGAGGGGAGACTCCGTTGTCCTGGAATCAAGCAATAATTTCAGTAATTCCTAGAAGTGGTAAGGATCGGACTGAATGCAGTTTCTATAGGCCCATAACTGTTCTAAACAGAGAGTATAGATTATTTGCATTAATATTGGTAAAATTATGGGAAAATACAATTCCAGATCTAATTGACTCTGATCAAACAGGTTTTGTAAAAAGCAGGCAAATCCTGGACAATGTGAGAAGGGCCCTTCATCTCATTGACTATATGAGCAATAACAACCTGGAATCTGTAGTTATTAGTCTTGATGCTGAAAAGGCCTTTGACTCGGTACGATGGGAATATCTCTTCTTGGTATTTAAACGGTTTGGCTTTAATAATCAGGTAGTTGAATGTCTGAAATCTTTATATTCCTCCCCTACAGCCAGAATTAAAATAAATGGGAATTTATCTAAAACAATATTTCCTGAAAGGGGATGTTGACAAGGGTACCCCCTAAGTCCCATGCCTTTCACTCTTTATCAAGCTATTGGGCTAGGCAATCAGGGAGAACAAGATTATGTATATGGACAGGAAAGGAATGGAGGGTTATGGGCTGAGTGCGGGTAGGTGGGACTAGGTGAGAGTAAGCGTTTGGCATGGACTGGAAGGGCTGAGATGGCCTGTTTCTATGCTGTAATTGTTATGTGTAATGCCCACTTTGAAAGGGAAAACACAACTACAGCTGTGAAGATCCCCACTGCACCTGATGACCCTGTGATCTATGTCTCAGAGTCCGATGTAAGGATGACTATAAAGAACCTGATAAATTATGTAAAACGTTAACACGGTCATTAAACATAACAGCCTGTTTTTTTCTGCAAGAAACCTTGGTGATCAACAGGTGTGAATTTCGTTAGAGCACTATTTCTTCCTGAAGGTAGCCAGCTAAAGTTTCAGGATGCTTATCTCCTTGTGTAGTCATGCAGAGATAGGACAGCTCCAGTCTGTGAGTCATTTTGCCTATTCTGTAATTTGTCTTTTTGAACTGTCATGCAATAGATAACTTTGGCTCCAGCCTGTCTTGTGTGGGGGTATTTGAATGAATATATCCACTTGTAAGAGGAATTGTGAGTTAGTCGGTGGATCGGACAGGAACGGTCACAGACAGACTGTCCCTGTTTGAGTAACTAACTGAGTAATCCACGGGTACTTTGAATAAGGAGTTTGTACTTTTACCATCTCTGAGTGACTTTATCCGGATTCAACTTCCATAAACCCTTGCAAGACAGAAGATCTAGGTGGACTACCTGGTAAGGCTCTGAAAATCTGTGCCAACCAACTAGCCGGAGTATTCAAGGACATTTTCAACCTCTCACTGCTACAGGCAGAAGTTCCCACTTGCTTCAAAAAAGCAACAATTAGACTAGAGCCTAAGAACAGGGGTCCCCAACTTTTTTTGCTCCGCAGACCAGTTTAATATTGACAATATTCTTGCGGACCTGCTGACCAGTAGGGTGATTCCGTTAATCACAACCAGAATATAGGTGATAAGTCAACTAAGTCACTTACAAGTGGCTAATACATTCAATTTCATTTCTAAAAGGGTTATCTAACAAATGTAACACTTACCCAACAGGTATATGTCTAGGGGGAAAGGAGATCCAGCCACTCACCAACCCCACCTCCCGTACACGCAGTTGCTTTGAGAATCAAGTTTTTACCGCGCATACACACACCATATCAAACTCACACCAGGTACGGTTGTTACGAATTCCCGTAACTGGATCACTTACCAGCAAAGATAGAGAGGTCCGTTGAAGTCTGATGGTACTATTTTTAAAGGTATTTATTGATAAAGGGCACAAAAATAAGATTAATGCAAACATACAGATAATATACGTCATCAATACTAAATCTAAGCGCGGGTATAATAATAACCAATAAGAAATAACTCTATCGTTGTCTAGGGGTTACTGTATTGTCCGATGGAAAGATAAGTCACTATCAGTTCGTTCAGGCTGCAGTGTTGTTGGGTTTAAAAGTGATGCGGTTTAAACTTGCCCCAGGTCATTTAAAATGCCAATCCGTTGAGTCAGGGGAGCGGGCTTCCCCGTTGTTAGCTAAAAGCCGTTTTCCATGGTTTCAGCCACCAATTCCAGCCACGGAATTGAACGCATGTGGCTTGGTTTCCGATGACCGTCTGCTGTTACGTGGTCGCTTAACGTTTCTTCTGGTGCATCTAAGGGGTTGTTCCTACAGGTCCTCTTTTATTCTGACTCGCAGGGTCGTAGATGTCGATCAGGTTGGGGGTGATGCAATCTCTCCCTCAACCAGCCCACTTTGCCCGAGGGCATTCACGTAGCAGAGCATCTCGATCTACAAATCTGTCTCCAAGAGACAATGGCCATGTCCCATAGCTTTACATCGCCGGAGAAACGAGCCAGCCTACATGTCTCTTTTCCCAACCCAACAAGTGATCTTACAATTCTCACAAAGGAGAGGGCTAAGGACGTAACACCGTTATGAAATACACTTTAAAGATTTTACTAGAACTAAAAGAGTACTATGCAATACAATATATATGAAGGAAAAGAAAATAAAGTAAAAGGCACCAACTTATCAAAGTTCAGTCAGTTTAGTGCACATCATTGCAGTTCAACCATCGAACCATTCGACCCCTCGTCACTTTCCTCCGACCTCCACGTCCTCGCACCTGGGACCACCTGGGTGGTCGACCGAGCAGTGCAGCGCACGTCCACCTTCCTCGGCGTCTCCTTCCCGACTCCCCTGAAAAGACCGCAAAACCCCCAAGCTCCCAGCCACAGAACAAAATAATAATACCAACATCCAAGATGGCAGCGTGACGCAGCTTGCAGCGGCCACTCCAGAGCTGATTATCTGGTTTTTTTGAAGCAGGGTGCCGTGCGCAATCATAATCGATTGAAAACGGATGTGGGAGAACGGAGGAACATCGGGAAATCTCCAGGAAGGCCTTCTTTGTTGCTGCTGCTGTTGTGAGGTCCAGGACTGCTGGGAAGAACAGGCCCCCAGTCCTCGGGGTCGCGTTGCCGATGGCCGTTGGCGAGGCCATGTTAATACGCTCGGCAGAGGTTGGTGCTCAGAGAAGCTGTGCCAGAGGGGATGGTCGGAGGCTCAACGGACTCAGAGTCCGCTGTGGTCAAGTCGCTTTCGGTGTGTGCTGCGACTGCAAGGCTGGGTTCGACGGAGCTTTCATTGTGTGCTGCGTCTGCGAGGCCGAGTCAGGCGGCGCCGTGGAAGTCCATAGCGGAGGTATTCCCTTCTGCCGCCAGCATGGGATGGCAAGTCTGTCGGGACCCTGGGGACTTGTGGAAACTGTGTGGTGATTTCTTTTGAACTTATAGTCCTTTAACATCTTTGGACTATTATTACTGTGCCCATAGTCTATTTTTTATCAATTATGCTTTGTTTGCACTGTTGTAAATATATCTTGTAACTGTGTGGTTTTGTGCAGGTCTTGTAGCTTTAGTTTTTGGTCTTGTTTTCTCTGGTGAATTTGGAGCTCCTTTCCTGGGAACGCGCAATATTAGACGGTAGCACAATCTTAATTCGCAGCAGCCTTTCTGGACTCTGGATTGGGGATTGCCAAATGCTATGTGGATTTTCTGTCGTGTGCTTTTTGTGATATCATTCTGGGGGAACATTGTCTCATTTTTTAACTGCTTTGCATTTGTGGTTTCTAAATGACAATAAACTGAATCGGAATCTGAAAATAACATTCCCCATTGGTTAATAAATGAATACAATCCCGATATCAGCAAGTCTAAAGCTAAACAACTGAGAGAAAGCACATACCATACAAAGAAACATTCCTACTCTTAACAAAACAAAGAAGCAATTTTGATTAACATAGTACATTGTACACAAATTTAATATTAAACACACAGCACATATTTTCCCCGTATGAACATATAAAATCATTCCAACACTCAAATATCGCTGAATCAGTGGGAGCCCTGGGCTTGTTTCCCTGCAACAAGACGGTCCCATCGAGGGGTGATGGGAGACAGCGATATTCAAAGGGGGTTCCTTATGTCCAGTCTATTCTGCAATTTAGTTTTTGTTGCATTAATTGCAGAAAACCCCACTTTGCAGAGATATGATGTTGGAAATGGAAGCAATGTTTTCAGTGCTTTTGTGGCTATCTCAGGATATTCAGCCTTGACTTTGATTCAGAATGTCAGCAGAGATGTTATCTCAAACATACTTATCAGCCCACGTTATTTGCAAGCTTGAGAAGTTGATCGTCTTCCCATGCTGACATGGATGATGTGTGGGTAATAACCTCGCATGGGTAATGATGTCGCTTGCATAATGACCCGGTGTGCGTAATAAACTTGCATGTGTTCAAGTTCCAACAGTGGGCGTGACAGGGTATGAGGAAAGGTGCAGCTGACTCATATTGTTTCATATCGCCAAATCATATCGTTTCCTTGCGGCCCAGTACTACAAGCTTTGCGGCCTGGAGGTTGGGGACCACTGCCTTAGAGTGTGTTTGTTTAGCAGCAGTAAGAGGCTATTTAACAGTCCCCAGTCTGTCTCATTAGCCCCAGAAAACCCCTAATATACTTTAAGGTACAAATTTTGTGCTAGTTAAAAGTTACATTGACACGTGCAGGCAGGCCTTAAGGAAACATGCAGTTGAAGAGCTTTGAACATAATTTGTCTGAGCATACCAGCCAAACACTGAGAGTCAGAGCTGCCTATTCTGTGAGTCCGTCAATAATTAATAATTTGTTTTTTTTCTATATCAAGAACAGAAAAACAAGTGGAAAAGTGAATAGGTCTGTTTTTAGCAGAACATGCTTTTACATCAGAGATAGGAGCAGGAGTAGGCCAATCGGCCCCTCAAGCCTGCTCCGCCATTCAACAAGATCATGGCTGATCCAATCTTAACTCTAGTTTTCACCGAATCCCACAAGGCAACAGTGCCAACCAACAGGGCACCATGAGGCCCATTTTATTTTATTACTCATCCCGCCCAAACCCATGTGATCATCCGGGGGAAAAAAAACGATTTGCCAATTGAGGAGAAAAAATCTGGAAAATTCCTCTCCGACCCATCCAGGCTATCGAAAACTGGTCCAGGAGATCACATGGCTGATCTAAACCCAGCCTCATGTCCACTTACCTGCTCGCTCACCGTGTCCCCTAATGCCATTTTTATCCAGGAAAATGTCTATCTCCGTTTTGAATTTATTGAGTGTAGTAGCTTCCACAGCCCCACTACCCTCTGAGGGAAGAAATTTCTCCTCATCTCAGTCCTGGAACGGCATCCCCTTATTTTAAGATTATGCCCCCTAGTCCTAGTTTCACCCATCATTGGGAACATTCTCCCCACATCCACCCAATCAAGCCCCTTCACAATCTTATATGTTTCAGTAAGATCGCCTCTCATTCTTCGGAACTCCAATGAGTAGAGTCCCAATCTACTCAACCTCTCATCATACATCAACCCACCCATCCCCAGAATTAACCTAGTGAACCTTCTCTGCACTGCCTCGAGAGCCAGTATGTCCTTTCTTAAATATGGACACCAGAACTGCACGCAGTACTCCAGGTGTGGTCTCACCAATACCCGGTACAATTGCAGTAAGACCTCCCTGTTCTTATACTCCATCCCCTTAGCAATGAAAGCCAGCATTCCATTGGCCTTCTTGACCACCTGCTGCACTTGCATACTAACTTTTTGTGTTTCCTGCACCAGGACCCCCAGATCCCTTTGCACAGAAGCACTTTCCAGTTTCTCCCCATTTAGATAATAACTTGCTCTATTAGTTTTCCTGCCAAAGTGCAAGACCTCACACTTGTCAGTATTATATTTGTTCTGCCAAATGTCTGCCCGATCACTCAGCCTATCTATGTCCCCTGCAGGGTTTCAATGTCCTCCGCACTCATTACACTCCCTCCCATCTTTGTGTCATCAGCAAACTTCGATACGTTGCACTTAGTCCCTTTTTCCAAATCATTAATATAGATTGTAAAGAGTTGGGGTCCCAACACCGACCCCTGTGGAACACCACTAGTCACCAACTGCCAGTCTGAGAATAAACCATTTATCCCAACTCTCTGTTTTCTGTTAGAAAGCCAATCCTCCACCCATGCCAGAATATTATTCCTAATCCCATGATTTTTTACTTTAAGTAATAATCTTTGGTGTGGCACCTTGTCAAATGCCTTTTGGAAGTCCAAATACACCACATCCACTGGTTCCCCTTTATCTACCCTATATGTTATGTCCTCAAAGAACTCCAACAAATTTGTCAAACATGACTTCCCTTTTGTAAAGCCATGCTGACTTTGTCCTATTAAGCTATGTTTATCCAAATGCCCTGTTACTGTTTCCTTAATTATCGATTCCAACATCTAACAGATGTTAGGCTAACTGGCCTATAATTCCCAGCCTTCTGTCTATTGCCCTTTTTAAATAAAGGAGTTACATTAGTATTTTTCCAATCTGCCGGGACCATTGCCGAGCCCAGCGAGTTTTGAAAAATTATCACTAATGCATCCACAATCCCGACCGCCACTTCCCTTAAGACCCTAGGATGCAAGCCATATGGTCCAAGGGATTTATCCACCTTCAGTCCCATTAATTTATAAAGTACCATTTCCTTGGTGATTTGAATCGTAGTTAGCTTCTCTCCCCCTAGAGCCCCCTGTTTATCCAATGTTGGGATATTTTGAGTGTCCTCTACTGTAAAAACTGATACAAAATATTTGTTCAGCGTTTCCGCCAACTCCATGTCCCCTACCATTAATTTCCCGGTCTCATCTTCTAGGGGACCAACATTTACTTTAGCCACCCTTTTTCTTTTTATGTATCTATAAAAACTCTTACTATCTGCTTTTATGTTTTTCACCAATTTACTTTCATAATCTATCTTCCCCTTCTTAATCAATCTTTTTGTTATTTGCTGCTGATCTTTAAAAGCTTCTCGATCTTCAATCTTCCCACTAGATTTAGCTACCTTATATAACTTTATTTTTAGTCGGATACTTTGCTTTATTTCTTTACTTAGCCACGGATAACTATTTTTTCTTTTACACCCTTTTTTCTTCAGTGGAATATATTTTTCTTGATAGTTGTAAAATAACTCCTTAAATATACACCACTGATCAAGTACCGATCTACCCTTTAATCTATTTTCCCAATCCATCTTAAGCAATTCCGCTCTCGTACCATCATAGTCTCCTTTATTTAAGCTCAGTACGCTTGTTTGAGATCCAACCCTCTCATCCTCTAATTGAATATGGAATTCGACCATGTTATGGTCACTCATTCCAAGGGGATCCTTTACTAGGACATTTTTTATTAGTCCTGTCTCATTACACAGGACCAGATATAAGACTGCTTGCCCCCTTGTCGGCTCAGTAACGTATTGTTCAAGGAACTCATCCCGATTACACTCAATAAACTCTTCTTCAAGGCTGCCGAGTCCCACTTGATTAGTCCAGTCAATATGAAAGTTAAAATCCCCCATAATTATAGCTGTTCCCTTATTACAAGCCCCAACTATTTCCTGATTTATGCTCCGACCAACTGAGATACAGCTGTTTGGAGGCCTATAGACTACACCCACCACTGCTTTTTTCCCTTTACTATTTCTTATTTCTACTCAAATTGTTTCGTTATCCTGATCCTTTGAACCAATATCATTTCGCTTAAACTTCCATAATCTCCATAATTACCATAATCTCAAACTTCAATTGCTCTGTCATTGGGATGTTCCTGCTAAATACGGACTCACTTTTAAGGACTAATCATCACATGTTTTTGATACTCATTTACTATGATTATTCCTTTATTTTTGTACTTACACAATAAGTTGCCTTCTACACGTGGGTTGAACGCTCAAGTTGGGGTCTGTCATTGATTGTTATAGGTATTATTGTATGGATTTATTGAGGATGCCCATAAAAAAATGGATATCATGTTTATATATGGCGATATAAACTGTACATACCTTGATAATAAAACTTACTTGAACTTCATCTAGAAGAATTATTGGTGTTGATAACATTTAGTGTTAACGCTGCATTTAATAGATAGGTTTAGGTGACGTAACACCTACTGATAACCAGGATAGCTCTGAATTGCCAGGAACCACCTGGCATATACTTTACAGACAAGAAATAAATATAACCACCTTGTCATGTAAATATTGTTCTAGTTAATATTTGATTATATTTAATTAGGTATTTGTATATTTTAGCAATTTGCCAAGATGACGATTTCTTCTAATCACAGTAATGTTTTTCTCTCATGAAGTAACGCTGGGTTTAATTGGAAATATTAAAACAAGGTGAACAGTGTTTCTGGGCAATGCTCTCCTCTCTGTAATGTACAGAATAGTTTCTGCATAGTGACCTGTGCCCCATGTTTGTAATTATTGCCTTCATGAGAAATTCAAACTATTCTGCAAACATCAGTATTTTTAAATTTATGTTTTGTGTATCCAGTGTTCTGGTCTCATTATCCACCGCCATCTTTAAACTTGCCTCCAACACAGCTGTGTTCGTGGGCATGAAGATCATTATTACAAACTAAGATGATTAAACACCAATTGTCACTTAACGTGCACATATGGAAAGAGGTGAAATCATTGGACAAAGTCAACATGGATTTGTGTAAGGAAAATCATGTCTGACAAATCTTATAGAATTTTTTGTGGATGTCACTAGCAGAGTGGATGGGGGGAACCAGTGGATGTGCTATATTTGGATTTTCAAAAGGCTTTTGACAAAGTCCCACATAGGAGATTAGTGTGCAAACTTAAAGCACATGGCATTGGGGGTATGGTATTGATGTGGATTGACAATTGGTTGGCAAACAGGAAGCAGAGTGGGAATAAATGGGACCTTTTCAGATAGGCAGGCAGTGACTAGTGGGGTACCGCAAGGCTCAGTGCTGGGACCCCAGTTGTTTACAATATATATTAATGATTTAGACGAGGGAATTAAATGCAGCATCTCCAAGTTTGCGGAAGACACGAAGCTGGGCGGCGGTGTTAGCTGTGAGGAGGATGCTAAGAGGATGCAGGGTGACTGGGATAGGTTAGGTGAGTGGGCAAATTCATGGCAGATGCAATTTAATTTGGATAAATGTGAGGTTATCCACTTTGGTTGCAAGAACAGGAAAACAGATTATTATCTGAATGGTGGCCAATTAGGAAAAGGGGAGGTGCAATGAGACCTGGGTGTCACTGTACACCAGTCATTGAAGGTGGGCATGCAGGTACTGAAGGCAAATGGTATGTTGGCATTCATAGCAAGAGGATTCAAGTACAGGAGCAGGGAGGTTCTACTGCAGTTGTACAAGGCCTTGGTGAGACCACAGCTGGAGTATCGTGTGCAGTTTTGGTCCCCTAAACTGAGGAAAGACATTCTGGTCATAGAGGGAATACAAAGAAGGTTCACCAGATTGATTCCTGGGATGGCAGGCCTCTCATATGAAGAAAGACTGAATCAACTGGGCTTATACTCAGTGGAATTTAGAAGATTGAGGGGGGATCTTATTGAAACATATAAAATTCTAAAGGGATTGGACAGGCTAGATGCAGGAAGGTTGTTCCGGATGTTGGGCAAGTCCAGAACGAGAGGTCACAGTATTGTTGTTGTTGTTGTTGTTCGTCCTTTTAGAGTCGAAGACGACCAAGACTTCTGTCAGGTGTAGAGTTTGTGACTGTGGGTCCGGAGGTGACTGGTGAGGCCAATCCGGGCCCTGAAAGCTCATGTGGGACACATGAGGGTAGGTGCTGCAGTGGAAGTGGAGGTAGTTCGAGCCTTGCGCATGGCACATTTCCTCTGAGCCTCTGCAGTGCATCTGATTTCTGCTGCATACGCTCCTTTAGTGGTCCTGCTCCACCAGGTTGGGCGGTCCAGAGCAAGCGATTCCCAGCTACTGGGATTGATGTTGAGGTCTTTCAGGGACATTTTGAGGCAGTCTTTGAAACGTTTCTTTTGCCCTCCAACTGAGTGCTTGCCCTGGCTCAGCTCTCCATATAGTAGCTGTTTGGTAGTCGACTGTCAGACATCCTGATGACATGGCCAGCCCATCTGGCTTGGGCTTTCTGTAGGACGGTGTAGACGCTGTGGGTGCTAGCCCGCTCCAGGACCTCCATGTCTGGGACTTTGTCCTGCCATCGTATGTGGAGAAGTCTGCGGAGGCAGCTCAAGTGGAAGTGGTTGAGCTGTTTAGCGTGTCTGCTGTAGACAGTCCAGGTCTCGCTGGCATAGAGGAGGGTGGTGAGAACCACTGCTCGGTAGACCTTCAGCTTGGTGGTAAGGCTGAGTCCTCTCCGCTCCCATACATTCCCAAGGAGTCTCCCGAAGGCGGCACTGGCTTTGGCAATTCTGTTGCTGATCTCTACATCTGTGGTCACCGCTCGTGATGGAGTACTGCCCAGATAAGTAAAGCTGTCGACTGCCAGTAGCTTCTGCCCTTTTACTGTGGTGTGTGGTTCCTGGTAGGGCTTTCCACGTGCGGGCTGGTACATAACTTCAGTCTTTTTGGTGCTGACTGTAAGTCCAAAGTTGTACAGGATCATGAGAGGCAGTCCATTTCTCGCTGCATCTTCTGCTCTGTGCTGGCGTTGAGGGCGCAATCATCAGCGAATAAGAGGTCTCTGACGACAGTCTCCTTCAACTTTGTAACAGCCTGTAGACTGAATGGAGGTCACAGTTTAAGGATAAAGAGGAGGACCGAGATCTTTTAGGACCGAGATGAGGAAAATCTTCTTCACACAGAGAGTGGTGAATCTGTGGAATTCTCTGTCACTGGAAACAGTTGAGGCCGGTTCATTGGCTATATTTAAGAGGAAGTTAGATATGGCCCTTGTGGCTAAAGGGATCAGGGGGTATGGAGAAAAAGCAGGTACAGGGTTCTGAGTTGGATGATCAGCCATGATCATACTGAATGGAATGGCCTACTCCTGTACCTATTTTCTATGTTTCTATTTTGCTTTGGCTCTGCACTTTGATCCAAAAGAGACTCTCTGAAGTAATTCAGCCTTTGGATTATTGGAAGCATAAGGTTTTTTTAAATATATATCATTCAGGAGATAACTATATTCAATTGTTACATCAATTAAATACAGTTTCCATTTTGAAATTGCTTCTCAACAGTTAATAATCATATCTATTTATCAATTTTATCAATTGATGTTAACATATAGGAAGAAAGTACAAAATAGGACTTTTTTTCCACCTGGAATTATCTCTGACTGCTCACCATCTAATTGACAATGCATTTTAAAGAAGTTTTTGTTATGACTATACACCATATTGTTCCTTTGTATCAATCGAGTTCCTTCCAAAGTTACTTTGTTATCAAAGTACTTACATGTAACCACGTATTCTGGAATATAAACCGACCTGGAGCATAAACGGAACCCCCATTTTCAAGGTTAAAAAAGTGACTTTTTCATGTTACCTTTATATAAGCCAACCCCTTTTGTAGAGGCTTTTGGTTTAACCATTAAAGATTACAAGATCTCACGTGCTGGTACTCAGGTTTGCCGGATCCAGAACCTGGAAATTTTGTGAACCAGTACCTGCTAAGAAAACAGGCCTACACATTGTAGAGCATTATAAGCAAATTCTTAATAAATAAATCAGGGAGGGAAATTTTGGATTAGGTTTCCAATGGAACAGAATCCTCTGAAATGTAACCCCCGTGAAACCATTTTTGAGCCCATCGAAATCTCGTTAAAACATAACACGAGGTGACGGGATCAGTACGTGTACTCAGTATTGAGTTTGCAACCACCATGCAGAAAAGATTAAAACAAATGCGATATGCTGCTGGCTTCAAGCTGAAGATTGTTGATTTTCCTAAAGGAACGAATAATTCTGCAGCTGCTAAGAAGTTTAGTGTAAATGAGAAACAATGAGAGAGTGGAGAAAGGGAGAGGACATGCTGAGGGAAACGCCAAAGATGAAATGTGCAAACCACGGGAAAACATCCCAGTGGCCAGAACTGGAAGAAAAAGTTTTAGAATGGGTGAATCACCAGCGATCATCTAGATACATCGGTACCAGAGAAATGATTCAAATTCAAGCGTTGAAATGGGACGAAAAACACCGTGACGTCTGCAAAAATTTCAAAGCTACACAAAGTTGGTGCATCTGATTTATGAATAGATGTGATCTTGTGTTGTGCTCAGAAAATTCCTGCGGGGTGTTGTTTTAGTTCAAGAATGCTGCTGGATGGACAAAGCGGGTTGCTTGAAGTAGGTTAAAGAGGTGTGGTGTCGACGTCCCAAAAGCGTCGGGAAGGAAAAGTTGCTATTTGTCTGGGACGTGTTCAAAGCGCACTTGTCATTGAAAGCTGAAAATACAGATGTTGCAGTTATCCTTGGTGGTTATATGTCCATGCTCCAGCATTTTTTTTTTAGGGCCAAATTCTCGGCTTATACACTGGAATTTACTGTACCTTAAAATAATTTCCTTGCACGAAAACGGAACATAGAACAAAGATTATTAAAAACATGAGAAAATCTGCAGATGCTGGAAACCAAGAGCAACACACACAAAATGCCAGGCAGCGTCTATGGAACTGAGTTAACAGTCCATCAGTCGATGTTTCGGGCCAAGCCTCTACTTCAAGAGTATTGGAATAGTACAGCACAATACAGACCCTATGGCCCACAATGTAAAGCTCAAACAACATGGGGGTGCATGGCAGCGATTAGCGTATCACTATTACTGCACCAGCAACTGGTTTCAAATCCCGCCGCTGTCTGAGGAGTTTGTCACTGCGTGCGTTTCCTTGGGAGCTCTGGATTCCTCCCACATTCCAAAGATGTACAGGTTAATAAGTTAATTGGACACATGGGTATAATTGGGTGGTGCGTTGGGCCCAATGGTCTGTTTCCATGCTTTATCTCTAAATCAATAAGGGATACAAAAGTATGTTACAAGAAAAACATGAACAAGTCCAACAAACAACCAATATGCAAAAGGATATGAACTGCAAATAAAATATCCATCTCAGCACTCACAGAATGCTGGAGGGACTGAGCAAGTCAGACAGCGCCTGTAGAAGTGAATAAACAGTTGACGTTCCGGGCCGAAACCCTTCATCTGGACTGGAAAGGAAGAGAAAAGGGGAAGAAGGATATAATGCTGAGAACATGAGTTGTGAAGAGACCTTGAAAGTGAGTTTGCGGGTTGTGGAACCAGTTCAGTGTAGAAATGAGTGAGGTTATCCACAATGGTTCAGGAGTCCAATAGTTGTAGGATAGTAACTATTTCAGAACTTGGTGATATGGAACCCAAGGTTCCTCTACCTCCTGCCTGATGAGTATGCCCTGGATTGTGAGGTTGTTGATGATTTTTTTTTCATCGTTGTAAACAAGATCGCATTGTAATAACTGGAATGTATTATCGCAGATTATCCATACTAGAATAAAATGGTTAAATAAGAATTTGAATGTGCAGACAGTTATTAATTAATATGAGATAGCTGGGATCACAGAGACATGGCTCCAGGGTGACCAAGGATAGGAGCTCAACATCCAGGGATATTCAATATTCAGAAAGGATAGAAAGAAAAGAAAAAGAGGAGTGGTAGAGTTGCTGGTTAGAGAGGAGATTAATGCAATAGAAAGGAAGGACATTAGCCTGGAGGATGTGGAATCGATACGGATAGAGCTGCATAACATTAAGGGGCAGAAAACGCTGGTGGGAGTTGTGTACAGGCCACCTAACAGTAGTAGTGAGGTTGGGGATGGCATTAAACAGGAAATTAGAAATGCGTGCAATAAAGGAACAGTAGTTATAATGGGTGACTTCAATCTACATATAGATTGAGTGAACCAAATTGGTAAGGGTGCTGAGGAAGAGGATTTCTTGGAATGTATGCGGGATAGTTTTCTGAACCAACATGTCGAGGAACCAACTAGAGAGCAGGCCATTCTAGTCTGGGTATTGAGCAATGAGGAAGGGTTAGTTAGCAATCTTGTCATGCAAGGTCCCTTGGGTAAAAGTGACCATAATATGGTGGAATTCTTCATTAAGATGGAGAGTGACATAGTTAATTCAGAAACAAAGGTTCTGAACTTAAAGGGTAACTTTGAAGGTATGAGACGTGAATTAGCTAGGATAGACTGGCAAATGATACTTAAAGGGTTGACGGTGGATATGCAATGGCAAACATTTAAAGATCACATGGATGAACTACAACAATTGTTCATCCCAATTCGGCAAAAGAATAAACCAGGGAAGGTAGTGCACCTGTGGCTGACAAGGGAAATTAGGGATAGTAACAAGTCCAAAGAAGAAACATACAAATTAGCCAGAAAAAGCAGCACACCTGAGGACCGGGAGAAATTCAGAGACCAGCAGAGGAGGACAAACGGTTTAATTAGGAAAGGGAAAAAAGATTATGAGAGAAAGCTGGCAGGGAACATAAAAACTGACTGTAAAAGCTTTTATAGATATGTGAAAAGAAAAAGATTGGTCAAGACAAATGTAGGTCCTTTACAGTCAGAAACAGGTGAATTGATCATGGGGAACATAGACAATAGGTGCAGAAGTAGACCATTCGGCCTTTCGAGCCTGCACTGCCATTTTGAGATCATGGCTGATCAACTACTATCAATACCCGGTTCCTGCCTTGTCCCCATGTCCTTTGATTTCCCTATCCATAAGATACCTATCTGGCTCCTTCTTGAAAGCATCCAGAGAATTGGCCTCCACTACCTTCCGAGGCAGTGCATACCAGGCCCCCACAACTCTCTGGGAGAAGAAGTTTTTCCTTAATTCTGTCCTAAATGACCTACCCTTTATTCTCAAACCATGCTGGACTCTCCCAGCATCTGGAACATATTTCCTGCCTCTATCTTGTCCTGCTGCACTTGCCCATTCACCTTCAGTGACTGATGAAGGACTCCTAGATCTCTTTGTATTTCTCCTTTACCTAACTCTACACTGTTCAGATAATAATCTGCCTTCCTGTTCTTACTCCCAAAGTGGATAACCTCACACTTATTCACATTAAACGTCATCTGCCAAGTATCTGCCCACTCACCCAGCCTATCCGTCACCCTGAATTCTCCTAACATCCTCATCACATGTCACACTGCCACCCAGCTTAGTATCATCAGCAAATTTGCTGATGTTATTTTCAATGCCTTCATCAAATCGTTGACGTAAATTGTAAACAGCTGTGGTCCCAATACCGAACCCTGTGGCACCCCACTAGTCACCACCTGCCATTCCGAGAAACACCCATTCACCGCTACCCTTTGCTTTCTATCTGCCAACCAGTTTTCTTTCCATGTCAATGTCTTCCCCCCGATGCCCTGAGCTTTGATTTTACCCACCAATCTCCTATGTAGGACCTTATCAAATGCCTTCTGAAAATCGAGGTACACTACATCCACTGGATCTCCCCCGTCTAACTTCCTGGTTACATCCTCGAAAAACTCCAACAGATTAGTCAAGCATGATTTGTCCTTGGTAAATCCATGCTGGCTCGGCCCAATCCTATTATTGCTATCTAGATATGCCACTATTTCATCCTTAATAATGGACTCTAGCATCTTCCCCACCACCGATGTCAGACTGACAGGTTGATAGTTCTCTGTTTTCTCCCTCCCTCCTTTCTTAAAAAGTGGGATAACATTAGCCATTCTCCAATCTTCAGGAACTGATCCTGAATCTAAGGAACTTTGGAAAATGATTACCAATGCATCCACAATTTCCAGGGCCACCTCCTTTAGTACCCTAGGATGCAGACCATCTGGACCTGGGGATTTGTCAGCCTTCAGTCCCATCAGTCTACTCATCACCGTTTCCTTCCTAACGTCAATCTGTTTCATTTCCTCTGTTACCCTATGTCCTTGGCCCATCCATACATCTGGGAGATTGCTTGTGTCTTCCTTAGTGAAAACAGATCTAAAGTACTCATTAAATTCTTTGCCATTTCTCTGTTTCCCATAACAATTGCACCCAATTCATTCTTCAAAGGCCCAACATTGTTTTTAACTATCTTCTTTCTCTTCACATACCTAATAAAGCTTTTGCTATCTTCCTTTATATTCCTGGCTAGCTTGCGTTCGTACCTCATTTTTTTCTCCCCGTATTGCCTTTTTAGTTAAGTTCTGTTGTTCCTTAAAAACTTCCCAATCATCTGTCCTCCCACTCACCTTAGCTCTGTCATACTTCCTTTTTTTTAATACTATGCAACCTCTGACTTCCTTTGTCAACCACTGTGGCCCTTTTCCCCCCTTTGAATCCTTCCCTCTCTGGGGGATGAACTGATTTTGCACCTTGTGCATTATTCCCAAGAATACCTGCCATTGCTGTTCCACTGTCTTTTCTGCTAGGCTATCCGTCCAGTCAACTTTGGCCAGCTCCTCCCTCATGGCCCCATAGTTTCCCCTGTTCAACTGCAACACCGACACCTCCAAGCTGCCCTTATCCTTCTCAAATTGCAGATAAAAAACATCATATTATGATCACTACCTCCTAATGGCTCCTTTACTGCAAGATCGGACATGGCAGACCAATTGAATAACTACTTTGGTTCTGTCTTCACTAAGGAGGATATAAATAATCTCCGAGAAATAGTAGGGGATGGAGAGTCTAGTGAGATGGAGGAACTGAGGGAAATACATGTTAGTCGGGAAGTGGTGTTAGGTAAATTGAAGGGATTAAAAGCAGATAAATCCCCAGGGTCAAATAGTCTGCATCCCAGAGTGCTTAAGGAAGTAGCCCAAGAAACAGTGGATGCATTAGTGATAATTTTTCATAACTCTTTAGATTCTGGATTAGTTCCTGAGGATTGGAGGGTGGCTAATGTAACCCCACTTTTTAAAAAAGGAGGGACAGAGAAACCGGGGAATTATAGACCGGTTAGTCTGACATCGGTGGTGGGGAAAATTCTAGAGTCAGTTATCAAAGATGTGACAACAGCACATTTGGAAAGCAGTGAGATTATCGGACAAAGTCAGCATGGATTTGTGAAAGGAAAATCATATCTGACGAACCTTACAAAATTTTTTGAGGATGCAACTAGTAGAGTGGATAGGGGAGAGCCAGTGGATGTGGTATATTTAGATTTTCAAAAGGCTTTTGACAAGGTCCCACACAGGAGAGTAGTGTGCAAACTTAAAACACATGGTATTGGGGGTATGGTATTGATGTAGATAGAGAATTGATTGGCAGACAGGAAGCAAAGAGTGGGAATAAACGGGACCTTTTCAGAATGGCGGGCAGTGACTAGTGGGGTACCGCAAGGCTCAGTGCTGGGACCCCAGTTGTTTACAATATATATTAATGATTTAGACGAGGAAATTAAATGCAGCATCTCCAAGTTGCGGATGACACGAAGCTGGATGGCAGTGTTAGCTGTGAGGAGGATGCTAAGAGGATGCTGTGAGGATGCTTGGATAATTCATGGCTAATGCAATTTAATGTGGATAAATGTGAGGTTATCCACTTTGGTGGCAAAAACAGGAAAATAGATTATTATCTGAATGGTGGCCGATTAAGAAAAGGGGAGGTGTAACGAGACCTGGGTGTCATTGTACATCAGTCATTGAAAGTGGGCATGCAGGTACAGCAGGTGATGAAAAGGCAAATGGTATGTTGGCATTCATAGCAAGAGGATTCAAGTACAGGAGCAGGGAGGTTCTACTGCAGTTGTACAAGGCCTTGGTGAGACCACAGCTGGAGTATCGTGTGCAGTTTTGGTCCCCTAAACTGAGGAAAGACATTCTGGTCATAGAGGGAATACAAAGAAGGTTCACCAGATTGATTCCTGGGATGGCAGGCCTCTCATATGAAGAAAGACTGAATCAACTGGGCTTATACTCAGTGGAATTTAGAAGATTGAGGGGGGATCTTATTGAAACATATAAAATTCTAAAGGGATTGGACAGGCTAGATGCAGGAAGGTTGTTCCGGATGTTGGGCAAGTCCAGAACGAGAGGTCACAGTATTGTTGTTGTTGTTGTTCGTCCTTTTAGAGTCGAAGACGACCAAGACTTCTGTCAGGTGAAGGGTTTGTGACTGTGGGTCCGGAGGTGACTGGTGAGGCCAATCCTGGCCCTGAAAGCTCGCCCACATGTGGGACATGAGGGTAGGTGCTGCAGTGGAAGTGGAGGTAGTTCGAGCCTTGCGCATGGCACATTTCCTCTGAGCCTCTGCAGTGCATCTGATTTCTGCTGCATACGCTCCTTTAGTGGTCCTGCTCCACCAGGTTGGGCAGTCCAGAGCAAGCGATTCCCAGCTACTGGGATTGATGTTGAGGTCTTTCAGGGACATTTTGAGGCAGTCTTTGAAACGTTTCTTCTGCCCTCCAACTGAGTGCTTGCCCTGGCTCAGCTCTCCATATAGTAGCTGTTTGGTAGTCGACTGTCAGACATCCTGATGACATGGCCAGCCCATCTGGCTTGGGCTTTCTGTAGGAGGGTGTAGACGCTGTGGGTGCTAGCCCGCTCCAGGACCTCCGTGTCTGGGACTTTGTCCTGCCATTGTACGTGGAGAAGTCTGCGGAGGCAGCTCAAGTGGAAGTGGTTGAGCTGTTTAGCGTGTCTGCTGTAGACAGTCCAGGTCTCGCTGACATAGAGGAGGGTGGTGAGAACCACTGCTCGGTAGACCTTCTAGCCATAGAGGGAATACAAAGAAGGTTCACCAGATTGATTCCTGGGATGGCAGGCCTCTCATATGAAAAAAGACTGAATCGAATGGGCTTATACTCACTGGAATTTAGAAGATTGAGGGGGGGGATCTTATTGAAGCATAAAATTCTAAAAGGATTGGACAGACTAGATGCAGGAAGATCGTTCCCAATGTTGGGGAAATCCAGAACGAGAGGTCACAGTTTAAGGATAAAGGGGAAGCCTTTTAGGACCAAGATGTGGAAGAACTTCTTCACACAGAGAGTGCTGAATCTGTGGAACTCTCTGCAACAGGAAACAGTTGAGGCTGGTTCTTTTGCTAAATTTAAGTGGGAGTTAGATATGGCCCTTGTGGCTAAAGGGATCAGGGGGTATGGAAAGAAAGGAGGCACAGTTGGATGATCAGCCATGATCATGCTGTATAGCGGTGCAGGCTTGAAGGGTCGAATGGCCTACTCCTGAACCTATTTTCTATGTTTCTAAGAATGTGAAAACCATCTGACATCAAAAGGAATAAAACAAATGGATTCACAGGCATGACAGGTCTACCACCCAAGCATGGTGAAGATATTGGATGGTTAAGTAAGGCTTAGCACTGGACAAGTAAACCACCCAGTAAATTATGTCCTTAATTCTTTGTTGATGTTCCTTTACCAGATTGTCCACTGAGGAAATTAAACACTCTCTTCCCTTTTGGTCTTCATCTTTTTATTCCACCATCTCTGTTGTGTGGGGTTTTCTTTAAATGGGGTTTCTTTGTCTCTTGGCTGCCTGTGGTGGAGGTGGGGATGAATCCCAGGGTCATAACCGTACAAATACTTTGATAATAAATTTACTTTGAAACTTGAAGTTTGACTTGTACACAACACTAGACCAGGGGTCCCCAACCTTTCTTGCACCACGGACCGGTTTAATATTGACAATATTCTTGTGGACCAGCCAACCGTTGGGGGGTGGGGCAGCTGTTAATCAGACCAGAATATAGGTGATGTCAACTAAGTCACTTATAAGTGGCTAATATATTTCTTTTCTAAAAGGGTTTATCTAACGAATTTAATGTTAAACACACAGCACATATTTTCCTTGTATGAACATATAAAATCATTGCAAAACTCGAATATCGCTGAATCATTGCAACAATACGGTCCCATCGAGGGGTGATGGGAGACAGCGATATTCATTCCTTCAAAGAAAAGCCATGCCGTGGAAATAACTCTAAGAAACCAGTTGGACAGCATCACAATTTATTTATAGCTTACATTCAGTAAACATCTTCCAGAATAAAATATGTGCTTGATAAGGCTACCCAGATGATACATTACAGTAAATGTTTTATAATCCTGATTAAGTGAATGTAACAAGGAGGAAAAACTAAACTGTTACACAATTTTGATTGAAATTTTAAATTATATTCCTCAGACTGAAAGTCCAAATTAAAATTATTCCACCAATTTTTGTATGTCATTTAAGACCCTGGTTTTAGAAACTATGGTAGCATAACTCAATGCATAATCAAAGTCAATTTTTAAAACTTTGCATGAGAAACCGAAACACTAAGGTCCAATTCTGTTTAGGCTTACCATCATTTCCCATTGAAGATAGTATCTTTTCTCGCTCCTCCCATGGCAAGGCACTCAGAGTAGGCATATCATCAGGGAACACTGCCCTTTTCCGACCAAGTGCAACAGCAGCCCGCCTACACACATGTTTTATCCGAGGGCCTGATATTGCTGTTTCTGATGAATCACTTTCTTGACCCTGATATAATCAAATAAAAATTGGGAAATATAATTCACCTGAAATACTAAGGTAAAAGAAATTTCTAGTTTATTTTCATTTTGTATGCAAACTTTGGAGACAGTAAAACTCAACTGAGAAATAAATATTAATAAATTAGTGACCTATGTGTATCACTCAATCTCTGGCACCAACATAAATTTATATTTTTAAACACTTAGGGCATGGATGCTGCTGCCCAGTATGTATTCCTTATTATGAAAATGATATTGAGAAAATTATTGAGGTGCCTTCTTTAAAGACTACAGTTATGTGTTAAAGGTGCGCCTGTGGTATTTTTGGGAAATTAGATTCAGGACTTTAACCCAGTGACAAAGAAGTATTGGTGGATAGCCTAGAACATGGTAGAGAGCTTGCAGAACTGATGTTTCCATACACCAACTGTCTAGCAAAGGTAATAATTGGCAAGATCCTATCAACATAATTATAGAAGCTGCATCTTTACAAAGCCTGGCACTTGGAAATCAAGAAAATGCAATGTTTTAATTGTATTTGAATATACTTATCAATATTACAAGTAAGGTAAGAGACGTCAGAGTAATGTTCAGTCAGTCATCAGGAAGTAGCCATGGTTGTATATATAACCAAAGTATTGCTGAGATCTTCCTAGAAGTTAGCTGAGCTCTAAAGAAATTATTGGGAGAGATCAGTTACCTTCGTCAATGACGAAATAGTCTGTGTATGAAGCTAGAAGACACGTGTGGTCCTAAATGAATACTTCATGTAAATATTCACAGGAGAAGGATGGAAATCCTGCTTAGTAGATAGGTGAGGAAGTGAGGGCAACTGGGTTCTAAACCTAGGAAGAAAAACTAGGCAGAATGGAAACACAAAGATAAAAAGGGGAATTTGTATCATCAGCGATAATGTGATTGATTAAAGGTATATGTTGTACTGCTGAGTGGCAATTAGTAACTAACAGTGCATATAAACAGGTTTAGCTGCAGGGAACAAAGAAATAAAGATGGGAGAATGGAATTTCTCCTGAGAGTCAGTGTAGACCTGACTACTAGTGTGGACATCAGGCCTGGACTATACTACCAAAATTCATTACTTCAAATAGGATTGTGTTAAATACCATCTCCTAGACACCAGATTCTGGTACTTCATTAGGC
The DNA here is from genome assembly GCF_030144855.1 of Hypanus sabinus. Lineage (NCBI taxonomy): Eukaryota > Metazoa > Chordata > Chondrichthyes > Myliobatiformes > Dasyatidae > Hypanus > Hypanus sabinus. The sequence continues at coordinate 678,471 of NW_026779021.1, forward strand.
CTAAAAAGGCTTCTGGTTCTATTTCAGATTTGGGTGCAGGTATCAATCTTTATACAAAGGTATTTAGCAATGGATGAGAATCTATCATTGAATAATGTTAGGGTACAGTTCACTGATTGTATGAATAGCAATTTCATTATTTATAGAACAGTTGGCAAAGGCACAATGTAAAATTATAAAATTATATAAAATCTATAAGCCAAAATTAAATTTAACACTCTTACTTCCATCACATTGCGTATTTTCCTTTGACTTATTATTAACCCAGTAATGTTTCAGTGACCTTTTAAAAATGCAAGTTAAGTTTCCTAAAATCATGATTTAGAACAGAAATATATAGAACAGAGTAAAGTACAGCAAAGGAACAAGTCTCTTGGCCCACTATGTTGTGCTGAACTAATTAAATTAGTAACATACTAATCCCTTCCACCTATATACTGCCATATCCTTCTTCATGCACGTTCATATCCTTATCCCAAAGTTCATAAATGTCTCTTTTGTATTTGTCTATACCACTGCCTCAAGGACTGTATTCCAAGCAACCTCTAATCTGAACATCTCTTTTTACCTTAAATGTGTACCCTCTGCTATTAATCATTTCAATCCTGGACAGAAGGCACTGGTTGTCTACTCCATCTATGCCTTTCATAATCTTATAGATCTTTATTAGATCTTCCCTTAGCCTCTGCTACTCCAGAGAAAAGAACACAAGTTTGTTCAACCTCTTCTTATGGCATCCTGGTAAATCCCTTTCACATCTTCTCAAAAACCTCTGTAACACACACAAAATGCTGAAGGAACTCAGCAGGCCAGGCAGCATCTACTTCCTTTCTATAATATGATGACCAGAACTGAATAGTCTAGATGTGGCATAACTGTAGTATTATAAAGTTGCTACATCAGACCCTTGAAAACAGTTCCTCAATAAAGACAAATATATAACTTGAATTGTTAATCACCCTCTCAACCTTTGCAGATTTGGGATGTAGAACCCCAAGAGTCTTCAGCTAATCAACCCTCCAAAAGGTTTTGCAATTACAAAGTATTATCCAATCACATTTGATCTCCCAAATTGCAGCATTTCACTTTGGACAAGGTTAAACTCCATCTGCCATTTCTGATATATCTGCAAGAAATCTATATTCCATTGTATCCTTTGTCATTCTTATACACTACACAAAACACCACCAATCTTCTTATGTCCATAAGCTTAGTAACCCACACAACCATATTTTCATCCAGGTTATTTACATACATCATAAATAGCAAAAGTTCCCAGTACAGATCACTACAGAACAACACTAGTCACAGACCTCCAACCAAAATGCCTAATCAACCACAATCCAATTCTGAAACCAAAGTAGAAAACATATGATATTCAGCCTTTAGTTTAAAATTCCCCTCAGAACAATGCAATTTCTTCCTTTTAATAAACAGATGTGTTTTTTTATTCAATTTTGCAACAATGTTTTTTTGACCAGGGCATTTCCCCTCTTGCAAATAATATGCTCCCAAGTTCATGCCCTAGCTGACATCTTTTCGTTAATGAGCAATAATCACCAACTTACCTGCAGGAAGGAATTTGTCTGTTTGTCATTTCAAAGTCTTTGATAATTTTTAAATTATTTAACCAGTAAATCCCCCAGATTTCTCCATCCTGAAATGCTGTTAAATTTTGGACATGTTTGGTAAGTCATATTTGGTAGGTCAAATATGATGGCAGAATATAGTATTAATGGTAAGACTCTTGGCAGTGTGGAGGATCAGAGAGATCTCGGGGTCCGAGTCCATAGGATGCTCAAACCAGCTGTGCAGGTTAACTCTATGGTTAAGAAAGCATACAGCTTATTAGCTTTCATCAATTGTGGGATTGAATTTAGGAGCCGGGAGGTAATGTTGCAGCTATGTAGGACCCTGGTCAGAACCCACTTGGAGTACTGTGCTCAATTCTGGTCGCCTCACTACAGGAAGGATGTGGAAGCCATAGAAAGCCATAGAGGAGATTTACAAGGATGTTGCCTGGATTGGGGAACATGCCTTATGAGAATAGGTTGAGTGAACTCGGCCTTTTCTCCTTGGAGCAAAGAAGGATGAGAGGTGACCTGATAGAGGTGTATAAGATGATGACGGGCATTGATCGTGTGGATAGTCAGAGGCTTTTCCCCAGGGCTGAAATGGTTGCCACAAGAGGGCATAGTTTTAAGGTGCTGCGGAGTAGGTACAGAAGAGATATCAGGGATACGTTTTTTACGCAGGGAGTGATGAATGTGTGGGATGGGCTGCCAGTGATGATGGTGGAGGCGGATACGATAGGGTATTTTAAGAGAACGTTTGTTAGGTACATGGAGCTCAGAAAAATAGAGAACTATGGGTAACCGTAGGTAGTTTCTCAGATAAGGACATGTTCAGCATAATATAGCCAAAAGCCTATATTGAGCTAACATGAGGAAATCTGCAGATGCTGGAAATTCAAACAACAACACACACAAAATGCTGGTGGAACACAGCAGGCCAGGCAGCATCTATAATTTATGTTGTTGTTGTTGTTGCTGTTTAATTATTATTATTATTATTATTATTATTATTATTATTATTATTATTATTATTATTATTATTATTATTATTATTAATAATAATATTGATATTATTATTATTTTATTGTTTTATTTTTATTATTATTGATGCTGCCCAGCCTGCTGTGTTCCACCAGCATTTGGTGTGTGTTGTTGCCTATATTGTGCTGTAGGTTTTCTATGTTTCTATGTTTTCCAGCATTTCATGTCACTGCATTTGAAATTTTTCAATCACTAACTTCATCTCAACGATTTAACACTACACATTATTTTATGATTTGCATGTTCCTTCAATAATGCAATCCCAACTTTCACAATACCTTAGGTCAAACCATTGTACATTTCATCACATCTTTCTGCTACAACATGTCAATATATTTCATAGCTATCTGAAAATAGAGTTTACATGATGGAACAGGAAAAAAATTCTTCAAATAGTCACTGAGAAATTTCTGACTCCAAGCACACTTGTCACTTATTTACACACTTAAGAGTGATGTTAATTCCTGTATAATGCTTTAATTCTATACACACTGCATGAATTTTTTTTATCAAAGAACAAATGTCATTGGCACTGCAAAGTGCAAAGAAAATAGTACAAAAGTAGTAAAGTAGTATTAAAGAAGTAGGTATAATGGTTTTCTTTGAAAGATTTTTAAAGGATTTTTAAGGAAGATTTTTAATCCTGGTCACTTCATTATAGGAAGGATGTGGAAGCTATGGAGAGGGTGCAGAGGAGATTTACCAGGACGTTGCCTGGTTTGGAGAACAAGTCATATGAAGCAAGGTTAGCAAAGCTGGGACTTTTCTCCTTGGAGCGTAGAAGAATGAGAGGGGACTTGATAGAAGTCTACAAGATTATGAGAGGCATAGATAGGGTGGATAGCCAGTACCTGTTTCCCAGGGCACCAAAAGCAAAACCCAGAGGGCTTATGTACAAAATTAAGGGAGGGAAGTTTAGGGGAGACATCAGGGGTAAGTTTTTTTACACAGAGGGTTGTGAATGCCTGGAATGACTTACCAGGGATGGTGGTGGAGACTAAAACATTAGGGGTATTTAAGAGCCTCCTGGACAAGCACATGGATGTAAGAAAAATGGAGGGTTATGGGGTAGTATGGGTTTAGTACCTTTTTTTAAGGATTATATGGGTGAGCACAACATGGTAGGCTGAAGGGCCTGTACTGTGCTGTAGTGTTCTATGGTTCTAAATTGCTCATCATATTATGGTTGTGGGAACAACATAAAAACTAATGGAGTAAAACCAACTGATAGAATTTTTGACTTAAAAGAATAATAGAATTAGTGTTTTATTGAGGGGCTACTGAAGTAATTGATTAGAGTGAACAACCCAGATGTTAAATGCAGTACTTTAAAGCAGTCAAATATTATTATTTACTGAAACCACTAATACTTCAAAGACAAATAATCTTTCAATATAAACAAGAGTACCTGAGATTTTGTTGGGCTAGCAAACTTTAATGACTTGTTCTTTTCAATCTTGCAAAGCTGTGCTTTAGCCTTCCTTAAAAGATTTGCCACTCGTTTATCAGTTGTTGTCATTTTATCTGCTTGTGTAAGCATGCTACTAATAGTGGGAGCAGAATGCTTCAGAGTGCCAGATGAGAGCGTGCAAGTTACAGAAGAATGTTGAGGAGGATTTCCTTTACCACCCATGGATGCAGCGCTACTGCTTTCAGTCCCAGCAGTTACCAGCACCATCTCTTCAGCTCCTGGTCTACCTTTCTTTGTATTTTTATTCTTCCCATCAGACAATGTTGAGGGAAGAGCATCCCCCACAACCCCTGTAGCTTTATCAATTGAACTTGTCCTTCTGACTCTCCGTGAAACGTATTTTATTGAAGGTGAAGCAGCTACATCTTTTGGAAGAATCTGGTGATCATCAACTGTAACTGAGAAAAGAAACAATGCAGGACTCTCTTGAGGCTCAGTTCCCTTGCTCTGTAACTTCTTTTCCCTTTCCTTTCTTGTTTCTCGTTTATTTTCCTTTTCCTTATCTCTCTCTTTGTCTTTCTCTGACCCTTTCTCAAAATCTCTTTCTTTGAATATATCTCCAGTTTGCTTGTCCTTGCTTTTGCCTTTGTCTTTTTGAGTAGTAGGTGCTAGTGATGGAAACAATGGAGGTTTTGGGTTTGTCGAATCTGCAGAGAAGCTCTCTCCTGGGCTGCTAGTTGATTGACCCATGAGTTTTGTTCTACAATCTTTTCCTGCACTTTCAGGCTGCACCAAAACACCAAGAGCAGGAGTTAGGGCACCAGTTAGAATGGAGCTTACAGGAGACGAGGATGTTATAGGAGTTTGTAGAGTGATTGGTGATACATCTGCAGAAATTAGTCTTCCACTTCTGGTTCTCATGGAATGTGATGCAGATTTTACCCCAAAACGGTTTGAAATATGCAACTCCTTGTTGTTCTTTTTGAAAGAATGTCCTTTATCCAAGGCAGAAACTGAAGATCGAACCAGATTGTTTGGTACTACAGTAACAGACTCAAAAATCCTGGAGTGGGCTTCACTTGGAGTGAATCGTGGAGCACGGAGTAGCGGACTTCTCTTATGAGTATCAAACCTAGAAGTAGGACGAAGCGAAGAAAAAAATCGCGGTTGTGTTGAACTGGAAGATGAATGAAACTTGGATGACAAGCCAACATCTTCCGGAGTTAAGGGTGATGTTATGAAGTTATCAAATACTGGCTTACGAATAAGTCCTTCTTTGGCATATTTTGCTGAAGAGAAGTACTGATGTGATTCTGGCCTCCGATTTTTGAGAGATGTCCACTTGAATGTTGGCTCTCTTAAGATAGACTTCCTTTTTTCTGGCAGACCTGTTGGTGGGGAAATAAATGGTATGTTTGGAGGCATCAGCCAGGGAGATTGATCAGATAGGTTTGAAGCTTGCTGCAGGGTTGGAGGAGAAAGCAGAGGTGGTGGAGGAGAGGAGGATGCTGGCTGTGGTGAAGAAGTTGGTAATTTCTTGCTTGTTGTAGTATTGCTTTTTTCTGACATTGTGAATCTGTGACCATTTTTATCTGTGCCTCCTGGTTCACTTAACAGTGAGGCATTTAAGCAACTCTGCAAATTAGTTGATTGAGCTGTTACTTCAGAAAGAGTCTGCAGTTCATCAGATATATGTGAATCAGTAGAAGTAGCACTAGGGCTGCTCGATCTTGAAGAACCAGAAGAGATTTGGGAAGAATGCTGTGAAACAGCACTGGATTTCTCACTAGACCCACAAGACACTGAGCTGAACCGACTACTTGCAGTTGACTCTAGGCGGGGTGCTTTGACAGGAGGCATATAGCTATCATCTTCAATAAATCGTTTTGGCGTTTTAATTATCCTTGAAGAAATGGCACTGATAACCGGCATGATAAACTGACGAATATTTTTTGGTTGAGGGGAAGCCATGCGTTTCTGAGCTCCTTTTTTAGCTCTCTGCAAGAGTTGTTTTGCAATAGCTGCATCAGTCCTTTTTGTGACAGGAACAATTCTTACTGGTTTGGTTATTTTCCGGGGTACTTGTCTGACACTAGACTTAATCTCTTTTATCACAGGTGATTTCTGTGTTGGTATTCCATCTTTCTCTTTATATAAGCTTTTTTGTTTTTTGGTTTGTGCTGGAACAAGGTGTTTTGAAACAGTCTTCAATTGCTCTGAAGTCGGTGGTCTTCCTCTCTTTCGTTCAGTCTTTTCCACAATGCTATTAATCTGTAGTTTAGCTTTCTTAAATTTGGATTGCAAAGGTGACACTTTGACTACTCTTAGCTTCTTCAGTTTTGTCAACTGCAACAATTCATGCTTCTTCACTACTTTTTTGTTTTCATTTCTTTGTTTCTCCATTTTCCCATTTGTTATTTCTTTGGTATCTTCCGAGATGTGAAGCTTTGGACTACTTAACACTGGAGGCCGACCCCTCTTCCTTTTGCTGCAGTTCAATTCTTGTATCTTTTCTTTTTCAACAAGCTTCGATTCAGGTTTGTCTGAAAGTGAAAATGCGAAAGACGAATCTGATAATACATCTGAACTTTGTGAAGAAAATATTCGTTGTCTTCCCCGAAGCTTCCTTTGAGATTCAACTATAAATTAAAAATAATTTTTAATTAGACATACTGAAAAAAAACAACCATTGCATTTAATCAAAAGAATTTTGTTGCAATCAAAGTTCTGAAACAGGTAGTTCATTAGATTATCGAGACATAAGAAATGATCTTTCAAGAATCATTAGCTTCTGGGATGGTTCCTGATGACTGAAAAACTACAAATGTCATTCTATTCTTAATGAAGGGAGGGAGGTAGAAAAATGGAAATTGAATGCCAATTAGCCTGACTTCTATGGTTGGGAAGATGTTGAAGTCCATTATTAAGGATGAGGTTTTAGAGACAAATAATAGGCTAAAGTCAGCATGGTTTATTTATAACATATAACATAATATTATCCTTTCTGTATAATACTATCTTGTAATATTTAGAGAGAAATATTGCCAGACAAATCTGTTAGAATTCTCTCAAAAAAATAAATACAAGAAAGATGAAAGAGAGTCATATGTTGTTAACTTGTATGTTCAGAAGGCCTTTGACAAAATGCTACCACAAAATGGCTTAACAAGAAATCATGGTATGACCATTTTAACTGCCGTGAGAGATTCTAGCCATCATCTTATTAGTAGTGTACATCCCACCCATAGGCCTGTGTTAAAGCGGCTCTAGATAAACTGTGATATAATCAACAGGCATGAAACTACTCAACCATATGCCTTCACTATCATTCTGGGGATTTTAACCAGGCCAGCCTGAAAGAGCATCTAAATAATTTATTATCAACAAATCACTTGGAGTACTAAGCATGTAAAAGGTTTCACACTTCATTAAACAATAACACCCTTATTGAGAAACCCACTGCTGACATATTCTCACGGCTCCACTTCAAACCCAGCCACTTTCCTAATGTCACCACTCCAGGTTACAGACAATTCTGAACACGATTGCGTGCTGTGAAATCAACTTCTCACTACAACCTATGAGGACCTCACAGACCAACCCCTGCAGGACCCCGACATAACCTTGTATGTCGATGGAAGTTCTTTCACGGGCCCTCAAGGTTGGAGATGTTCAAGCTATGCTGTGGCCACAGATAACACGGTGCTCGATCAGGCAGCCTTTCAACCAGCTGTGTCAGCACAAAAAGCTGAGTTATTTGCCCTCACGTGCCTGCATCCTGGCTGCCAACAAACGTGCAAACATCTACAGTGACTCTCGATACACCCTCGGGGTAGCTCATGACTACGGAGCGCTTTGGGAGTGCCAGGGTTTCCTCACCTCCTCAGAACATCCATTAGCAATGCTACGTTTGTACAGAATCTCCTCACCGCCTTACAGCTTCTAAAGACATCGGCCATCGTTAAACGCTCCGCTCATACCTGAAGAAATGTTAAAATCTCCATCCGTAACACCATGGCTGTAGAGGTTGCCGAAGTCATAGCCCAGAGACGAAATTATAGTCCCACCAGGGCCCCACCAAAACCCTTTACCCTCTCAGACAGCACGGGTATGCCTGACATGCAAGTCGTTCGCTCCCAAGAAGGAACACAGACTATGATCACAAGTGGGCTGTAAGGAGGGTCCCATGATGGGCCTCTGGTACACCCCTGCGGGACAGGTCTGTGTCCCTACCCAATTTCTACCAGTCCACTTTGATAATATTCATACTAGTACCCACCTCGGAAAGGAGGGAAGGGTAAACAGTTTGCAGCAAAGATGGTGGCATCCGAAATTGCAGTAAGCACCAACATAGAGGGCAAAAGTATGTTTAATATGCCGTAAGAAAAGGGGACACCCTGTGTGCCACTACCTTACCTTTCCATGTTTACAAATTAATTTTATTGATGTACCTAGAGTACATTGTTACAAATATTGCTTAGTGATCACAGATGTGTTTCATAGACAGGTCGAGGCAATCCCTGCCACAAACAATCAGAATCAGGATCAGGTTTATTATCAGTAACTTGTGACGTGAAATGTATTAACTTAGCAGCAGCTGTTCAATGCAATACATAATCTAGCAGAGAGAGAAAATAATAATAGTAATAATAAAAAAACAGGTAATATATATTACATAAAATATATGTAATCAATTACATATATTGAATAGATTTCTAAGATGTGAAGACAGAAATACCGTTTATTAAAAAAAAGTGAGATAGTGCTCAAAGAATCAATGTCCATTTAGGAATCGAATGGCAGTGGGGAAGTGCCTTCAGAATTTCTGTATCTCCTACCTGATGTAACAGTGAGAAAAAGACATGCCCAGGTGCTGGAGGTCCTTAATAATGGAAGCTGCCTTTCTCGAGACACCGCTCCCTGAAGAAGTCCTTGATACTTTTTAGGTTAGTGCCCAACATGCAGCTGACTAAATTTACAACCCTCTGCAGCTTCTTTCAGTCCTGAGCAGTAGCTCCTCCATACCAGAGAGTGATGCAGAGTGTCAGAATGCTCTCCGCAGTACAACTGTAGAAGTTGTTGAGCATATTTGTTGACATGCCAAATCTCTTCAAACTCCTAAGAAGCCCTGACAGCAGCTAAAATGCTGCCAGCATGGGCTGCCAGAAATACTGAGTTCAGATAACAGTCCCCACTTTGAAGACAAGTTAAAAAAGGAAATCTGCAATGTCTTATCTATCAAACAACAATTCCATCACTCTCACCATCCCCAAGTTGCAGGTATAGCACAGAAGGCAAATGATAAATTAAAAACCAAATTGGTAAAACTCATGGAGAAGACGGGGTTTAACTGGTTAAAGATATTGCCCTTAGCATTATTCCAGCTGAGGGCCGCCCCCCCCCCCCCCGAGAGGGAAAAACGGGACTGTCACCAGCTGAAATTATCTTTGGAAAGCCCCCAAGGACTCCATGAGGTTCCGAGTGGTCTCCCACTCTTGATATAAACGGGCTACCTATCTAAGATTCTCCGAGCCTTATATTCAGAGGTGCATCAGGCATACGAGGATGAAGACATTATGACAAGGCGACTACCCCAACATTGAACCTGAGGACTAAGTACTGTTACGTACTCGTGACACATGACAGTGGTGCCCTTGTCATGTGACTGGGGTTGAAGCTGTACTGGACTTGAGGTGATGGTCTTGTGATGGTGGAATGACGTCATTTTCCCGCCAGTAGAGATCACGTGATGGGTTTTTTTTACAGGTTATAAAAGGTAGACCCCACCCTGTGAGGAGGGGCAGTTCGTGGCTGGATTTGCCAAGTTGACTTCATGCCACTGCGTGTTTGAAGTGATGACGCAGTTTAGTTGAAGGATGAAGTTTTTATTTAATGCCTAAAGTTTAAAAGGTTAATGCCAACAGGTTCTTTATGATTCTGTTAGTTTGAGAATTAAAGGAGAGTGAAGATTCAAGGTTGGAAGTTAAAGATCGAGGAGAATCGCTTTCTACGGTGAAACGGGGGCGACCTTTGTTTGATCCTTATTTGGAAGGATTTCGTTGACTATCTTCGTGTTAATCCCTGGGTTTACCAGAAAGGATTGAAGGTAGTGAGGAAGGAAAGGTCAGTGCCTTTAAGCCGTTCTGTTTCGTAAATTCTTCGTGGGAATTTCGACGTCGGGAATCGAAGCAAGCGACGTGAAAGAGAACTTAAATCGTCCTGTAAAGTCTCTCCTTTTAAATGGACTGTGAGCATATCGAACTTTTGGCAATATCACTTTAAGAACTGTTTTGGCAATATCACTTTAAAGAACTGTTTTGGAATATCACTTTAAAGAACTGTTTTGGAATATCACTTTACGAACTGTTTGAACAGCCGCTCAGCAGCTGTTTCCGGTTACGGTAGTGTTTGTTTACTTTTGGGGGGGTTTGTTTTCTGTGTTTAATAAACGTGTTGTTTGTTATAAGAAACCCTTGCCGAACTCATATATTTATTGTTGCCTGAATACGTAACATTAAATATGGGGGCTGCGTCGGGATTGAATTTTTTGAGTTTAAATGCTTGCTAACTTTTAAATCGGTGTTTTGGAAACGGGGATTACTCGGTTCTTTTGTTTGGCTTGTTGTGGTATTCGGCAGCAATGAATATTGATGAGTTTCTGGCTTCGCCAGCTGCAGAGGTGTTGGCGACGGCGAAAAAAACTGAGGTGTTTGAGATAGCTAGTAGATTGCAACTTAAAGGTATTTTGCAGACTACTTCTAAGGCTGTAATACAGAGGAAAATCGCGTCACACTATGTGGATTCGGGTGTTTTTGATGAATCGATTTTAGAGTCGTTTCAAATAAGTAATCTGGAGATGCAGTTGCAAATCGAACAAATGAAATTGGAACAAAGTAAAGCTGATTTGGAGAGGTGTAAATTGGAGGCAGAACAAAAGAAGAGAGAATTTGCATATGCAATGGAGGAATTAAGGACTGGAAATCAGTCTTCTGGTTCTAAAAAAACGTTTGTTGCTAGTCAAGAAATTAAATTGGTCCCTCCATTTAGTGAAACAGAAGTGGAAAGGTATTTTCAACATTTTGAAACTATTGCTCGGATGTCAGAGTGGCCGAAAGATAAATGGTCAGTGTTGTTACAGAGTGTAATTAAAGGCAAAGCACAACAAGTTTACACAGCTTTAACAGCTGCACAAGCTCTTGATTATGATATTGTAAAGAGTCATATTTTAAACGCGTATGAGTTAGTCCCAGAAGCATATAGGGAAAGATTCAGAAGTTTGAAAAAGTCTGTGGAAAAAACTTATGTGGAATTTGCCTATGATAAAGCTATGTGTTTTGAGAGATGGGTTTCTTCTAAAAATGTAAATGGGGACAATGATACATTGAGAGAGCTGATTTTAATGGAGGAATTTAAAAGAAGCATTCCTGTTGAAGTAAGGACTTACTTAAATGAGAAGGATACTGATAAATTGCAGGACTGTGCTAGATTAGCTGATGAGTATGTTTTGATCCATAAGAACAAATTTCCTCAGGGCAGAATTTTTAAGAGGAAAAATAACATGGAGACTCCAGGTAAATCTGAAATTAAATCGGAGGTTAATGAGAAAGTTAATGAGAAAGGAAAGCCTGTGAAGGAAAGACAGTTTGGTCTTACTTGTAACTATTGTAAGAAGCCTGGCCATGTAATAGCTAACTGTTTCAAATTGAAAAAGAAAGAGAAGGAAGCAGTTCCAGATGCTTGTGTGCAACATACTGAAGCACATGTAAAGTTACAGGGTTTGATAAAAACAAATGAGGCTTTGTTAGAGTCTGACCAAGTTAGAAAGGGATATGATCATTTTATAACTGAAGGGTTTGTATCCTTGAAGGAAGGATCTACTCTGGTGCCAATAAAAATCCTTAGGGATACTGGTGCTTATCAGTCATTGATGTTAGACAGTGTGTTGAAGTTTAATGAAGAGTCTGATACTGGTGAGGTAAATTACATAAGAGGTGTTGGAAGTGATTTTATGCCTGTACATTTACATAAAGTAAATTTAAAATCAGGGTTAGTTACTGGATTTGTTAAAGTAGGATTACAGCATAGCTTACCTGTGAAGGGTATTTCTTTATTGTTAGGTAATGACTTGGCAGGTGGACAAGTTTTTCCTGAAGTGCATTTGACAATGGAGTCAGAGGAACCAGAGATGAATTCTAACACAGATTCTTCCTGTGTTGTGACTAGAGCTATGGCTAAAAAGATTGATACGCAGAATGAGGTTGTTATTCAGGACTGTTCAACTCAGGATTCGAGTTTTGAGGATGTGTCAGAGACTTTCTTATCTTCGTTGTTTGAACAAGATTCTGGGAGTAAGTCTGACTATAAAGATTTATCTTTGTCTAGGAAGGAGATGATAGCAGAGCAGAATAGAGACTCTGAGATTATAAAATTAAAAGAGCAGGTTTTACTAGATAGTGAAATTGATAAGGTGCCAGTAGGATATTACTTGGAAAAAGGAGTGTTGATGAGGAAGTGGAGATCGCCTACAATTCCTGCAAGTGAGGATTGGAATGTTGTTTACCAGGTAGTTGTTCCAAAAGCTTATCGAAATGAGATTTTGACTTTAGCTCATAGTGTGCCTTTAGGTGGACATCAAGGGGTAAGGAAAACTGTGGACAAGATTTTAAAACATTTTTACTGGCCTGGTCTAAGAAAAGATGTGGCGATGTTTTGTAAAACGTGCCATACTTGTCAAATTGTGGGTAAACCAAATCAGGTTACACCAGTAGCTCCATTACAACCTATCCCAGCATTTGGTGAACCATTTTCTAAAGTTATTGTAGATTGTGTTGGTCCATTACCAAAGACAAAAACTGGTTATCAGTATTTGTTGACTATCATGTGTACTTCTTCTAGGTTTCCAGAGGCAGTACCACTTAGGAATATAAAAGCTAAGACTGTGACAAAGGCCCTTATAAATTTTTTTACTTATTTTGGATTACCTAAGGAGATACAAACTGATCAAGGCAGTAATTTTATGTCTGGATTGTTTCAACAGATTGTTTATAAATTGGGAGCTAAGCAAATCACTTCGTCTGCATACCATCCAGAATCGCAGGGTGCCTTGGAGAGGTTTCATTCTACCCTCAAGAATATGATTAGGACATTTTGTGTGGAAAATGAAAGTGACTGGAATGAGGGTATAAACTTACTTTTATTTGCAGTAAGGGAATCGGTACAGGAATCTTTAGGTTTTAGTCCATTTGAACTTGTGTTTGGGCATAGAGTTAGAGGACCTTTAGCTTTGTTGAAAGAACAGTGGATTAATAAGGAAGTACATACTAATTTGTTGGACTATGTGTTGAAATTTAAGGACAGGTTACATAAAGCTTGTAGTTTAGCTAAGGAAAATTTAAAGTTGGCTCAGGAGAAAATGAAGACTTGGTATGATAAAGACGCTAGGATGAGAATGTTTAAGCCTGGAGATAAGGTATTGGTTCTTTTCCCAGTGCAGACAAATCCTTTACAAGCTAGATTTCATGGTCCTTATGAAATTGTGTCTAAAATTAATTATGTGGATTACGTGGTAAAAACTCCAGATCGTAGAAGGTCAACACAACTTTGCCATATAAATATGTTGAAACCATATTTTGAGAAACAATCTGATACTGTGACTGTTGTGGTTAGTGAGAATGAGTTTGATTTAACTAGGAACATGATAGATGATTCATCTGACTTTCATTCTAAATCCAACATTGTTTCTGTTAGGTTACCAAATTCAACCATTCTGGAAAATATTGATGAAAAATTAGCACATTTACAGTTAGAGCAGAGACAACAGATGAAGGAGTTGATTTTTAAATATAGGGAGTTGTTTCCAGATGTTCCGAGAAGGACTACTATAGCTTCACATGATGTAGATGTTGGGGATGCCAAACCTATTAAACAACATCCATATAGGATGAACATGGAAAAATGTGAACTTGCTGAGAAAGAAATTGAATATATGTTAGAGAATAATATCATTAGACATTCTAACTCAAATTGGAGTTCGCCATGTGTTATGGTGCCAAAGCCAGATGGTAGTATTAGGTTTTGTACGGATTATAGGAAGGTGAATACTGTAACGAAAACAGATGCATATCCAATTCCTAGAGTAGATGATTGTGTAGATAAAGTTGGAAAGGCAAAGTTCCTTACAAAGATTGATTTATTGAAAGGGTATTGGTGTGTTCCATTAACGGACAGAGGTAGAGAGATTTCTGCATTTGTAACTCCATCTGGGTTATATGAGTATAATGTTCTTCCATTTGGGATGAAGAATGCCCCAGGTACTTTCCAGAGGATGATTAACTTTGTGATTCAGGGATTGAAAGATACTGATGCTTATATTGATGATTTAGTGACAGGAAATGATACTTGGGAAGCACACATTATTGCGATGGAGAAATTGTTTGAAAGGCTTTCAAAAGCTAACTTAACTATTAATTTAGCTAAGAGTGAATTTGGACATGCCACTGTGACTTACCTTGGTTATGTTGTGGGTCAAGGTAAGGTAGCTCCTGTTCAGGCAAAAGTTCAGGCAATTTTAGAGATTCCCACTCCAACGGGGAAAAAAACTCTCAGAAGGTTTTTGGGAATGGTAGGATATTATCGGAAATTTTGTAAGAATTTTGCTAATGTTGCCCTTCCATTAACTAACCTTCTGCGGAAAAATGAGAAGTTTGTATGGACGGTGCCTTGTCAAGAAGCATTTGAAAAATTGAAAACAATGATATGTCAACAACCTGTGCTTAAGGCACCTGACTTTGGAAAACCTTTTTCATTGGCTGTGGATGCTAGTGATGAGGCTGCAGGAGCAGTATTAATGCAAAGGAATGAGGGGAATGAGCTTGATCATCCAGTAGCTTACTTTTCTAAGAAATTTAATAAGCATCAAAGAAATTATTCGACAATAGAGAAAGAATTGTTATCTCTTGTTTTAGCTTTGGAATATTTTGAGGTATATGTTAGTACAACTCAGAAACCACTTATTGTTTACACTGATCATAATCCGTTAGTTTTTCTGAGTAAGATGAAAAACAAAAACAGAAGGTTATTAAATTGGAGTTTGATGTTACAAGAGTACAATATTGTGATAACTCATATTAAAGGTAAAGATAATGTGGTTGCTGATTGTCTATCTCGATGTTGAATGTACACTGTAATTTTTTTTTTATGGAGTGGTTTTTTTTCAATTGTAACACTCCTACTGTATTGTGAGTTATAAGCTGTTATATGATGGTGTTGTGGATTGTATATGTTATAAAATTTATACCTTTGTTTTTCTTGTAAGCAATTGTTAAAAATTTTTGTTCTTGTCAGACCAAAAATGTTTTTTTTTGGAGGGAGGTGTTACGTACTCGTGACACATGACAGTGGTGCCCTTGTCATGTGACTGGGGTTGAAGCTGTACTGGACTTGAGGTGATGGTCTTGTGATGGTGGAATGACGTCATTTTCCCGCCAGTAGAGATCATGTGATGGGTTTTTTTTACAGGTTATAAAAGGTAGACCCCACCCTGTGAGGAGGGGCAGTTCGTGGCTGGATTTGCCAAGTTGACTTCATGCCACTGCGTGTTTGAAGTGATGACGCAGTTTAGTTGAAGGATGAAGTTTTTATTTAATGCCTAAAGTTTAAAAGGTTAATGCCAACAGGTTCTTTATGATTCTGTTAGTTTGAGAATTAAAGGAGAGTGAAGATTCAAGGTTGGAAGTTAAAGATCGAGGAGAATCGCTTTCTACGGTGAAACGGGGGCGACCTTTGTTTGATCCTTATTTGGAAGGATTTCGTTGACTATCTTCGTGTTAATCCCTGGGTTTACCAGAAAGGATTGAAGGTAGTGAGGAAGGAAAGGTCAGTGCCTTTAAGCCGTTCTGTTTCGTAAATTCTTCGTGGGAATTTCGACGTCGGGAATCGAAGCAAGCGACGTGAAAGAGAACTTAAATCGTCCTGTAAAGTCTCTCCTTTTAAATGGACTGTGAGCATATCGAACTTTTGGCAATATCACTTTAAGAACTGTTTTGGCAATATCACTTTAAAGAACTGTTTTGGAATATCACTTTAAAGAACTGTTTTGGAATATCACTTTACGAACTGTTTGAACAGCCGCTCAGCAGCTGTTTCCGGTTACGGTAGTGTTTGTTTACTTTTGGGGGGGTTTGTTTTCTGTGTTTAATAAACGTGTTGTTTGTTATAAGAAACCCTTGCCGAACTCATATATTTATTGTTGCCTGAATACGTAACAGTACTAACTAAGAACTGGAGCCGTGGCAAATTAGAACAACGGAGGAAGGGACCATTCAAGTACTGCTCACCACACCCACGGCAGTCAAGTTGGAAGGACAACCGCAGTGGATATATCGTACTGACTGTAAAAAATTATGGACTAAGGAGCCTATTACAGACTTCACCCCCATGCTGGGCCGTTGTCTTTTGCCTTCTTTTTTGCGGGCTTCCAGACAACTAGAGTCATACATGAGTGCGGGAGCAGTGGCCACGGAGGACGTGGCAGATCCCCAAAGGTTAGAACCATCTTTTCCCCAAGGCCCACACAGGGAGGAGTTTACCAAGTACCGTGGCCAAAACATCTCTCCCCCCCCCCCCCCCCCACTGTCTGATTTTGCCTATAATACTTCCCTGTCCCTTTACTACAAACATGCCACACAGCAAGAAACAGGGGAATGTTGGATATATCATTAAGGAAGAAATAGGGAAACATTTAGAAAGGAGTGGTTCCATTAGACAGACGCAGCATGGATTCAGAAAGGGCAGGTCCTGTTTGACAAACGTACTGGAGTTCTTTGAGGACGTAATGAGTGCAGTGGATAGAGGGGAACAGGTGGATGTCGTCTACTTGGATTTCCAGAAGGTGTTCGATAAGGTGCCACACGAGACTTATAAATAAGATACCGACGCATGGAGTTGGAGGAGGTGTATTGGCATGGATAGTGGATTGGTTAACCAACAGAAGGCAGGCAGTTGGTATAAATGGGTGTTTCTCCAGTTGGCAGTCAGTGGTGAGTGGGGTGCTGCAGGGGTCGGTGCTGGGCCTGCGGCTGTTTACCATTTACATTGATGATTTGGAAGAGGGGACTGAGCGTAGCATGGCAAAATTTGCTGATGACACTAGACTGAGTGGAAAAGCAAATTGTACAGAGGATGTGGAGAGTCTGCAGAGGGATATAAATAGAGTAAGTGAGTGGGCTAAGGTCTGGCAGATGGAATACAACACTGGTAAATGCAAGATCGTCTAGAAGGGATAATAGAAGAGCAGATTATTATTTAAATGGTGAAAGATCGCAGCATGCTGTTCTGCAGAGGGACTGGAGTGCCTGTTCATGAATCGCAAAAAGTTGGCTAGGAGGTACGACAGGTTATTAAGAAGGCAAACTGAATGCTGGCTTTCATTGCTAGAGGGATTGAATTCAAGAGCAGGGAGGTCATGCTGCAACTGTCAGGCCGCAGCTGGAGTGCTGTGTGCAGTTCTGGTCTCCATTTTTGAGGAAGGAAATCAAGCAACACATACAAAATGTTGGTGGAACGCAGCAGGCCAGACAGCATCTATAGGGAGAAGCACTGTTGACGTTTTGGGCTGAGACCCTTCGTCAGGACTAACCGAAAGGAAAGATAGTAAGAGATTTGAAAGTAGTGGGGGGAGGGGGAAATGCGAATTGACAGGAGAAGACCGGAGCGGATGGGATGAAGCTGAGAGCTGGAAAGGTGATTGGCGAAAGGGATACAGAGCAGGAGAAGGGAAAGGATCATGGGATGGGCCTCGGGAGAAAGAAGGGGGGGGGAGAACCACAGGGAGATGGAGAACAGGCAGAGTAATAGGCAGAGAGAGAGAAAAAAAAGGGGAGGAGAAACATTAAACATGTGAGAGACGGGGTAAGAAGGGGAGGATGGGGATTAACGGAAGTTAGAGAAGTCAACGTTCATGCCATCAGGTTGGAGGTTACCCAGCCGGTATATAAGGTGTTGTTCCTCCAACCTGAGTTTGGATTCATTTTGACAGTAGACGAGGCCGTGGATAGACATATCAGAATGGGAATGGGACGTGGAATTAAAATGTGTGGCCACTGGGAGATCTGGCTTTCTCTGGGGGACAGAGCACAGGTGTTCAGTGAAACGGTCTCCCAGTCTGCGTTGGGTCTCACCAATATATAAAAGGCCACACCGGGAGCACCGGACACAGTATACCACACCAGCCGACTCACAGGTTTTTACGAATTAGGAGCAAATCTGATGGACAGAAGGGTCCAGAATCGCCAATGCCCCCCCCCCCTTTTGAGAATCACAAGATCGCTATTATTTTGGGTCTGAGACCCAGGAAATGAGAGAGATACACATCATGTCAGTAAATCAGTAATGAGAGAGACACAGGAACAGCAAAGGCAGTTGTTATAGACAACGCAGAATACACAAGGTTTGGAATGTCTCCTTACAAATGCGGAATGGTACCACTGATCACTGCTATTGTCTCTTGGAGACGGAATTGTGTATTGAGTACTGTACTATTCATTGAAACCCCTTAGGGGGGCAACCAGAGTGGTCTGGTTCAGGGATTGCATCATCCCAACCTGACTGACATCTGAGACCACGTGAATGAGGATAAAAGAGGGTCTGGGGAACACCCCTCAGACACAACAGGAGAAATGCTGGAAATCCAGTGACAGCATTTTATAGCGAAAGCCGGTGAGACCTCGTGAGTGTCCTCCCTTGCCTGGGTGGCGGGCTCATCACAGAAGAACGGTTTAGCTAAAAGAGAGGTCATACTTGAACGGCCACACCAACAAGACACCGACGGATTGAAATCATAAAGAAAGGTTGGCAAAACACTTAGCAGTAACTGTTCCCATTCTTCTATCTCTCTCTCTCTCCAACAATTGCAACACAGCGACAAACAAACGACGGCAGCCTGTGTGAACTGAAGCGAACTTTATAATTCCATTGGACAATTCATTATCCCCTAGACAATGATAAGAGCTTATTTCTTATTGATTATTAAACCCTCACTTTTAGGTTTAGTATTGATGAAGTATATTATCTGTATATTTGTATTGATATTATTTTTGTGTATTTTTATTAATACTGTTAAAAATAGTATCATCAGACTTCAATGGACGTCTCTATCTTTGCTGGTAAGATACCCAGTTACGGGGTTCGTAACAACTTGGGGCCTCGTCTCGAGATTTGTACCAAATTGGAGGGCCAGTAAATCGGGCTTTTAAGTCCAAACTTGGATCTGGTTGCGTGGGTAGCCAGACGGGAAACCAGCAAAGATGGACGTAGACAAATTTATAAAGCACCCGACTCCGCTAGAGGCTAGAGGCTGCCACAAAGTCAGACTTCGTAAATATTGCGAAAGGACTAAATCTCACAGAGATGAGGTGGTCAATGAAAAAGGGGGAGATGCAGAGGGCCATAAATCAGTATTATATTGAGAAGAATGTGTTTTCGGCTGAGGTATTGGAAAACATCCCTCAAAAGGTACCAGCTATTAGGACAGCTCAGTTAGAGTTGGAAAAATTAAGGTTGGAACATGAAATTACGTTAAAACAGCTGGAAGCAGCTGAAAAGGAGAAGGAAAGAGCTGAAAAGCAGAGGGAGCATGAAATTAAGTTAAAACAGCTGAAAGCAGCTGAAAAGGAGAAGGAAAGAGCTGAAAAGCAGAGGGAGTATATGGAGAAGGAGAAAGAGGCAGCATGAGCTGGACATGGAGACGTTAAGGAAAGAGCAAAGAGCTCAAGGGCCAGACCGAGAGGAGAAAAGTGTTAAAAGGGAAGGCACAACGAGCATATGTGTCATTGTCTGTGGAGGAGGAGGAGTATGAGAATTACGAGGAAGTAAAACAGGCCATTCTTCGGGCCTACGAATTGGTACCTGAGCCCTATAGACAAAAGTTCAGAAATTTAAAGAAAGGGTGGAATCAGACGTATGCAGAGTTTGCCTATGAGAAGGGTGTGCTCTTGGATCGTTGGTGTGCAGCGGAAATGGTGGAAGAAGATTTTCGGCATCTCAGGGAGTTAATTCTGATGCAGGAATTTAAAGGTTGTGTTTCAGATGATGTCCGAATGTATTTGAATGAGAAGCCGAATAAGTCCATATCCGAATTTGCCAGGTTCGCAGATGAATATGCCCTAACCCACAAGACAAAATTTTCCTCAAATAAAAATTACCAGAAAGACCGTGGAAACGGTAGAGAAAGCCTGCCGGCTGAGGCAGAGATCCCGCCAGGAGCTAGTGGTTAAAATAAGGAGGAAGAAAGGCAAGTTGGCAGGAGGGGTCCTGGCTTGACCTGTTTTAATTGTGTAAAGGTGGGTCATATCGCATCTAAGTGCTTTGCTCCGAGGAAAGAGACAGGAAAATGGAAAGCAGCAGTCCCTACAGGTGTATTGTGTTGATCAGTAAATCGATGAGAAAGCCCCAGGTAGAGAGAATACGAGAGGGGCGTGAGAAATTTATTTCAGAAGGGACCGTGTCTGTGAAAGAGGGAGAAACACCACTTCCAGTGCGGATCTGGAGAGATACAGGAGCTGCGCAGTCACTGATTCTCAGTAAGGTACTAGATTTTGGTCCTGAGACGGGAGAGGTAGCTTTGAGAGGCATAGGAAAAGGGACAGAAGCTGTGCCTTTGCATAGGATCATTATAAATTGTGAGCTGGTATCTGGAGCAGTTAAAATAGGGGTGCGATCAGAATTTCCGAGAACTGACGTGGACGTCCTCCTGGGTAACAATTTAGCTGGGGGTGAGGTTTGGTCAGCAATGAAGCTGACGAGCCAGCCTGTAAGTGTTGAGGACCCGCCCCTAGATTCCAAGATCTATCCCGCATGCGCGATCACTCACAGTATATCGAGTAAGACAGCTGGAAAAAGACCAGTTTAATTCAGGCCTGTATCGATTTGGCTGAGACATTTTTACCAACCCTGTACCAAGAGGGGTTAGAGGGTGGTAAAATGGAGAATAGGGAGGTGAAAGAGAGTAAAGGAGAGGAGGTAGACCTACCTTTGGCCAGGAGGAAATTTGTAGAAGCACTGAATAAAAATGAGAAACAGAAAAGGCTGTTAGAAGGTCCAGGGTTGGACATGGATGATCTGTCTGGTTTGACAGATCTATTTGAAGAAGTTGAAAATTTTAAATGTGTTCCTGATAATGAAATGAGGGCAGTCCTAGATGAAAAGGATGACATTACCTTGAAGGAGCCTGCTGGGTTGGCAGATGAGGTTGTTTCAGCCCGCAGGGTTGAGTTTACTCCGGAAGGGAGTTGCTCAGAGAGTGACTGGGAGGATCAGGGGAATTTAGAATTTGAAAAGGGGATGGGTATTGAAAGGCTGGAAGAGGCAGATGGTCCGTTTGAGTGTGTTCAAGATGTGGATGCACGTGGTACTGAACCTAGTAATGACACTCAGGAAAAGTCTGAGGTATTTGATTCAGTTAAAAAGGAATGCAGTCCTTGTGGGTCAGATGGACTTGGTTCAGTGAAGAAAGGGTTAACGGTAACAGTGGGAAGTGAAAATTCCCAGTTGTTTGTGTTCGAAGGTGTGTTAGAAGTTAGTGAGGAGATAAAAGGTGGTGATGTGGATATTATTATTGAAGCAGAAGGGAAAGTGTAGTTCCTAAGTTGAATGAAGAAAATTTAAAGTCTGGATTGGTGTCAGAAGCAGTAACCAGGCTAAAGGGACAATGGCTTGTTACCAAGGTGCCTGTAAATCAATTACACTTTGATTTGGAATGTAAAGGTGCCCCACTCGCTAATGTTATTCAAGGGTGTGCTGTGAAGAGGCAGAATTTGAAATGCTGTTTGGACAAAGAAGACAAAGCAGATATTAAACTGAAAACTAATAGCATGAAGGGTCCTGAAGATAAAACTAACGACTTAAAAATAAAGAATTGTGTGGAAGTTCAGAAAATGGGCTAAGTTTGGAAAACATAGTTGATAAAATAACTCCTATGAAAGGAGCACGCAAAAACCTATTCCACCACGTGGGAGTTAACTAGAAAAGGGGCGAGGGTTGACGGGATGCCACTTTAAATAACAGGATCTGGTTTTAAGGGGTTTCGATAAAGCATGTAAATAATAAAGACAACACCATGGAAGATCGACTGTTAAGTTTGTAAGTAAAATAAAGATTAGTATTTGCATAAACTTTTGTAATATGCACGTAAGCTAAGATCACAACTCTTTAGTTTTGTTTTGCTGAAGAAAAGGAATAAAAAATAATAATCAGTGGTTATTAAATTGGAGTGATTCTACAGGAATTTATTAAGGTACAAGATATTGATATTAAAGGAAATGACAATGTAATCGCTAACTGTTTAGATGCTGAATTGAATGTATAGCTGTATTACTCTGTAGTGAAAAAAAACTTTTGTATTGTGTTAGATTCTAAAATTCTGTAAGACTATGTATGTTAATTTTTCCCTGTGGCAAAAAATCCTTAGAAGGATGGGGGTGTTACGAATGAGGAGCGAATCTGATGGACAGAAGGGTCCAGAATCGCCAATCCCCGCCCCCTCCCCTTTTGAGAATCACAAGATCGCTATTATTTTGGGTCTGAGACCCAGGAAATGAGAGAGATACACATCATGTCAGTAATGAAAGAGACACAGGAACAGCAAAGGCAGTTGTTATAGAATCCACAAGGTTTAGAATGTGTCCTAACATCAGTGGAATGGAACCACTGATCACTGCTATTGTCTCTTGGAGACAGAATTGTGTATTGAGTACTGTACTATTCATTGAAACCCCTCAGGGGACAACCAGAGTGGGCTGGGTGAGGGATTTCATCATCCCAACCTGATTGACATCTGAGACCCCATGAGTGAGGATAAAAGAGGGTCTGGGGAACAACCCCTTTAGATGCACCAGGAAAAACACTAGAAAGATCGCTATTAATTCAGGTCTGGGACCCAGGAAATGAGAGAGAATCCACAAGGTTTGGAATGTGTCCTGACATCAGTGGAATGGAACCATTGATAACGGCCATTGTCTCTTGGAGACGGAATTGTGTATTGAGTACTGTACTATTCATTGAAACCCCTCAGGGGACAACCTGAGTGGTCTGGTTGAGGGATTGCATCATCCCAACCTGATTGACATCTGAGACCCTGTGAATGAGGATAAAAGAGGGTCTGGGGAACAACCCTCAGACACACCAGGAGAAATGCTAGAAAACCAGTGACAGTGTTTTATAGCAAAGCTGGTGAGAGCTCGTGTGTGTCCTCACTTGCCTGGGTGGCGGGCTCATCAGGGAAGAATGGTTTAGCTAAAGGAGAGGTCACACTTGAACGACCAAAACAACGAGACACCGACGGATCGAAATCATAAAGGAAGGTTGGCAAAACACATAGCGGTAACTGTTCCCATTCTTCTATCTCTCTCTCTCTCTCCAACAATTGCAACACAGCGACAAACAAACGACAGCAGCCTGTGTGAACTGAAGCGAACTTTATATTTCCATCGGACAATTCATTATCCTCTAGACAACGATAGAGCTTATTTCTTCTTGATTATTATTATACCCACACTTTTCGGTTTAGTATTGACAACGTATATTATCTGTATGTTTGCATTGATATTATTTTTGTGTATTTTTACTAATAAATACTGTTAAAAATAGTATCATCAGACTTCAACGGACGTCTCTATCTTTGCTGGTAAGTCACCCAGTTACAGGGTTCGTAACAAGGTGAAGTGTCACCTCACCTGGAAGGACTGTCTGGGGCCCTGAATGTTGGTGAGGGAGGAAGTATAAGGGCAGGTGTAGCACTTGTTCCGCTTACAAAGTTAAGTGCCAGGAGGGAGACCGGTGGGAAGGGATGTGGGGGACGAATGGACATGGGAGTCACGTAGTGAGCAATCCCTGCAGAAAGCAGAAAGATGGAGGGAGGGGAAGATGTGCATGGTAGTGGGATCCAGTTGGAGGTGGCAGAAGTTATGGAGAATTATAGTTGGACCTGGAGGCTGGTGGTGTGGTAGGTGAGGACAGGGGAACCCTATCCAGAGTGGGGTGGCAGGTGGATGGGTGAGGGCAGATGTGCAGGAAATGGGAAATACGTTTGAGAGCAGAGTAGATGGTGGAAGAAATCTCCTTCGTCATGGAATGAAAAGCCTCATGCTGAGAGCAAATGTGGCGGAGACGGAGGAATTGCGAGAAGGGGACAGAATTCTTGTAAGAGCCAGGGTGGGAAGAGGAATAGTCCGGGTAGCTGTGAAGTATTGGATGTGGGGCACCGGGTATCTGTCGGTGGTTGTGGCATTGTTGAGCCTTCTGTAGTCTCCACAGGGCCTCCATCCTCCTGCGGACTTGGGCACCATGTGCAGCGGGGATGCCCACGGACTGTCTGAGCAGCGTACGATTCCCATCTCTTCCACCTTACGGAACTCCTCCTTGTCGAGGTGGAGCTTGTCGGGTGGGAGCCTGCGAGCTCTGGCGTGCAGCGGCAGGCCTTGCGTGGGGATGTGGTGCTGCACGCCGTGCTTGGGGTCGGCCATGGAGAACTGCGGGGTGACTACGGAGGGGAATTCCTCCAACACCCTGGCGAATTCGTTACCCGAGAGGGTCACGGAATCCAGGTTGAGGCCGGTAGCTTGTCTTCACCGAGCTGGAACGTCTCGGCGTGGACCAAACGCCGGCTTTTTAGGTCGACCAGGAGGCAGTTGGCTCGTAGGAAATCTGCCCCTAGTAGTGGCTGTGACACTGCTGCCAACGTGAAAGTCCAAGTGAAATGGCTGGACCCGAAATGCAGTGAGATAGTACGTCTGAGCACTGGTGCCATTTGCAGCGGTGAGTTCGGAGCCTGGGACCACGTTAAGAGTGTCCATAGTCGAGGGGAGAAGTACGTTGGCTTTGGCCCCAGTGTCTACCAGGAAGCGCTGCCTGGAGTGTCAGTCCCAGAGGTACAGGAGGCTGTCTCGGTGGCCAGCCATGGTAGCCATTAGTGACGGCTGGCCCCGGTGTTCCCCAGAAAAGCACGTGGTGGACGGCGGCAATGAGCCTGAGCCCCATCTTTGGTGATAGAAACACCATTGTTCCAAACTGTCATCTTCCCCCCCCCCTCCCCCCCGGGTCTCGGTGGCTTCGGTTGTGGGGCCTGGGCTTTGGGGCGCACAGTCGTGGCTAGGCCGGTGGAGGCTGCTCCACGTTGCTTGCTTTGCCAAAGGACGTCTGCTTTAGCCACGACCCAGTGTGGGTCGCTGAAATCCTCACTCATGAGGAGGAGGTGAATGTCCTCTGGCATTTGCTCAAGGAACAACTGTTCAAATAAAAGGCACAGCTGATGGGCGTCCATGAGCGTCAGCATATCGTTCATGAGCTTGGATGGCATGCAGCCAAGAGTAGGAGCCGCGTAGCGGGAGAGTCCGAAGGTATGGATCAGGAGCGCCTTAAACTTAGTGTACCTGTCCTCCATTGGTAGTTGGCGTAGGAAGTCGATGATCCTGGTCGAGCGTGCTGACCATGTAGTAGTACCATGTGGTGTCGGCTGTAATGTCTCTGATATTGAACTGGGCCTCAGCCTGCTCGAACCAAACGTGGGGTGAGTGGCCCAGAAAGTCGGGAGCTTCAGAGAGATCGCACTCTGCGAGTTGCCTGAACTCATGGCTGGTCGCTGAGTCACCGGCTCCAGATGCCGTCTGGAACGCTGGGATCACCAATGTAGTCGCCCGCAACGTGCTACTAAAGAAACATAGGGAGGCAGAAAGAGCTGAACTCAGAATGACTTTACTGATTCAAACTTGTGCACTTAAGTCTCCCCTCCCATGGGTCCCTGAAACCCGCAGGGCGGATGTGACGTCAGACTGTCCCCAGGTCCGCCCCGAGTGGGTAGTTCCAAACGCGCTATCACATGTCTGCCCGTGGCTTCTGATGGCGGTTCAAGTCCCACATGTGTGGGCCACCACACCAGCAGATGACTTCTCACAGCTGCTTCTTTGGAGCGAGATAAGGGTTAAAGCTCACACAGGTCCATAAAAGAAGTGTCCTGACTTTTCACACCTTTTGGTTCCAAGGTTGTCAAGCCGAGGAGTGGTAGTGGGGACAAGCTCCCACTACCTAAAAGTGCTTCTCACGGCGCCTCAAAGAGCCTCTGACGAACAAGTCCAACTCTTGGCCTTCTCGTGTGGCTTAGCCTCTAAGCCCAGCAGAATTGTTTCTACTGTCAGAAGGTGGATCCTGGTGCCTTAAAACCAGTGCTTCAGGTAGATGGAGCTCATCAGCTTGGGAAGGCAGTCCATCTAAGGGAAGGAAAACTATGATTTCAAGCCTCCACTGCCTTGCGGCCATTCCCACTCACGGGAAAGGGTTTGGGAGTAAACCCTGAGGACAAATCTGGAGCTGGTGACATGCAAATTTCAGTTCATATGACTGCCCTTGTAGTGGATGTGGGTTCATGTCGCTGATGTCAAAGAGGCTGTTCTTTTGAGTCTTTACCCTCGGATGGTTGATTGGTCTGAGTCGCTGCCCTCAATGGGGCTATTGGTTTAAGTTGCTGCCTTGGAGGGTCACTGGTTTGAGTTGATAGCTCGGAAGAGCCACTGGATTGAATTGTTGCTGACAGGTTCAAGTCGCTGCCCTCGGAGCAGCCACTGGTTTGAGGCCCTGTACTCAAAGGGACCACTGGTTTGAATCACAACCATTGGAGGGACCACTAGTTCTTGTTGCTGCCCTTGGAGGACCACTGATTTGAGTTACACCCTCAAAGGGTCTGCTGGTTTGAGTTGCTGCCCTTGTAGGGTCCATTGGTTTTAGTCCCTTTCCTCAGAGGGGCCAGTGGTTTAAGTCGCTGCCCTCGGGTTGTCGACCAGTTCCAGTCTGAGTTGCTGCCTTGGTGGGGGCCTCTGGTTAGATTCACTGCCCTCAGAGGGTCAACTGGTTCGAACTGCCTCTGTTGGAGAGATCACTAGTTCCCCATCACACTCCTTTGGAGGGACTATGGGTTCTTGTCATTGCCGTCGGTTTCTGACACTCTGAAAATTTATCCAAATCCTGAAATTAATGGTTTAGATTGTAGTTCATGGAGGAATGAAGGCATATTTTATAAAAGGAGAAAAAAGTTATATTAAAGGAAGTGACAATGTAATCGCTAACTGTTTAGATGCTAAATGGAAAGTATAACTGTATTACAAAAGTTCAAAATCAGAGGTGCAAAGGGATTTGGGAGTCCTTCTGCAGAATACTCTTAATGTTTAACTTGAAGGGAGGAAGGCAAATGCAACGTTAGCATTCATTTCAAGAGGACTAGATTATGTAATGTTGAGTATAACATATTGTCAGACTGCATTAGACCTGTGCCCACTGGAGTTCAGAAGAGTGAAGCAAGATATCATTGAACCCTATTGAATTTTAGAAATCCTAGATAGAGTGGATGTGGAAAAGATGTTTCTTATTATAGGAGAGTCTAGGACCAGAGGGCACAACCTCAGGATACAGGAACACCTCTTTAGAATAGAGATGAGAATGAATTTCTTTAGCCAGAGGATGCTGAATGTATGGAATTCATCACCACAAGCGGCTCTAGGAGCCAAATCATTAGATATAGTTAAAGCAGATGTCAACAGTTCTTGGTTAGTCAGGGTGTCAAATGTTACAGGGAGAAAGCAGGAAAATAGATTTAGTGATAATAATTAAGCCATGATGCAATAGCAAAGCACACTTGTTCGGCCAAGTAGCATATGTTGATTTGGAATGTACAGGTACCCCATTCGCTATTGTTATTCAAGAGTGTGGTGTGAAGAGGCAGAATTTGAAATGTTGTTTGGACAAAGAGGGATTGCTTGCAGATATTAAACTGAAAACCAATAGAATGAAGGGTCCTGAAGATAAAACTAACGACTTGCTTAAAAATAAAGAATTGTGTGGAAGTTCAGAAGATGGGCTAAGTTTGGAAAACATTGCTGATAAAATAACTCCTATGAAAGGAGTATGCGAAAGTCTATTCCACACTGGTGAGCAAACTAACCACGTGAGAGTTAAGTGGAAAAGAGGCGAAGGTTGAAAAAATGCCACTTTAAATAACAGGATCTGGTTTTAAGGGATTTTGACAAAGCATGTCTATAATAAAGACAACACCATGGAAGATTGAGTGTTAAGTTTGAAAGTAAAATAAAGATTAGTATTTGCATAAACTTTTGTAATGTACTACAGAATAATCACACGTATTGGTTCACATTTTGTATTATATACTTAAGATCACAACCCTTTAGTTTTGTTTTTGCTGAAGAAAAGGAATAAAAAATAAGTGGTTATTAAATTGGAGTCTGATGCTACAGGAATTTATTAAGGTACAAAATATTAAGATATGTCTTTGGCTCCTTTGTCTTATGATCTTAGTAGTAATGAAGTAGACCAAAGCAGAAAATACAATGAATTGAACAGAACACTTGTACCTAATATGTTTAGACACATAAACTAAGGGAGAAAAGGCAGCCATCAAAAGTTAGTGAGAAGATAGTTAGCAAAATTTAAAAATTCCTGCTGCCAGACCAGCGGAGTTCCTCCAGGGGGTGGGTGGGGGGTGGGGGGTGTGTGTGTGTGTGTGTGTGTGTGTGTGTGTGTGTGTGTGTGTGTGTGTGTGTGTGTATGTGTGTGTGTGTGTGT
Organism: Hypanus sabinus; assembly: GCF_030144855.1. Lineage (NCBI taxonomy): Eukaryota > Metazoa > Chordata > Chondrichthyes > Myliobatiformes > Dasyatidae > Hypanus > Hypanus sabinus. The sequence goes on from NW_026779021.1 coordinate 707,115, forward strand.
CTGTGTGTGTGTGTGTGTGTGTGTGTGTGTGTGTGTGTGTGTGTCTGTGTGTGTGTGTGTGTGTGTGTGTGTGTGTGTGTGTGTGTCTCTCTCCGTCTGTCTGTCTGTGTGTGTGTGTGTGTGTGTGTGTGTGTGTGAGAGAGAGAGAGAGAGAGACAGAGAGAGAGAGAGAGAGAGAGAGGAGAGAGAGAAGAGAGAGAGAGAGAGAGAGAGAGAGAGAGAGAGAGAGAGAGAGAGAGAGAGTGTGTGTGTGTGTGTGTGTTGCTTTGGATTTCAAGCATCTGATGACTTTCTCATTAAGATATCTTCATGATCTATCTGTATATGAACACAACAGAACTTAATTGTGCTTTGCAGAAAGCTCAAATTCACATCCATTAATTTATGTTTAGCTCTAAAGCAAGAACATCAAGAAAACTCTATACATGCCTCTGGTTATTGACTTTCAAGCAAGGAAACTAAAATGTAAACGAACAGCACAAAGGAATTCCAAGACATTACCAGTCAAATGCTGATGATCTCATAGATTTGCCCAGTGACTGCCTAAATCAATTTATGTATTTAAAATATTACAGAAATTGTCCCTTCAAATTTTAAGGATAGAAGTAAAATTAAATGGTAAGAAATTTCAGGAAAATGAACAAACTGCAGAGTCATAAAATATTTTTCTGGTTAGAGACTTCAACTGAACTGGACAAGCTTAGGAACGAAGTCAATAGCAAAGATGAAAAGTTTATACATCAGGCTAAAGTTAACTGCTTAGATCCACAATTGCTACTGCAGCCTATATGAAACACTAACATATCAGATGATAAAAATGTAAAAAGTACAAATGTACCGAAAATACACCTATACACTGTACCATCATGGCAAAGGTCAAGATAATAGCATGTGACAAGGTTCCACACAGTAGGCTTATTCAGAAAGTCAGAAGGCATGGGATCCAGGGAAGTTTGGCCAAGTGAATTCAGAATTGGCTTGCCTGCAGAAAGCAGAAGGATCTGTTCTGGGACCTCTACTTCTTGTGATTTTTATTAATAACAGGGATGTGGGGGTGGAAGGGTAGGTTGGCAAGTTTGCAAATGACACAAAGGTTGTAGATAGTGTAGAGGATTGTCAAAGATTGTCAAAGATTGCAGAAAGACACTGATAGGATGCAGAAGTGGGCTGAGAAGTGGCAGATGGAGTTCAACCCGGAGAAGTGTGAAGTGGTACACTTTGGAAGGACAAACTCCAAGGCAGAGTACAAAGTAAATGGCAGGATACTTGGTAGTGTGGAGGAGCAGAGGGATCTGGTGGTACATGTCCACAGATCCCTGAAAGTTGCCTCACAGGTAGATAGGGTAGCTAAGAAAGCTTATGGGGTGTTAGTTTTCATAATTCGAGGGATAGAGTTTAAGAGACGCGATGTAATGATGCAGCTCTATAAAATTCTAATTAGGCCACACTTGGAGTACTGTGTCCAGTTCTGGTTACCTCACTATAGGAAGGATGTGGAAGCATTGGAAAGGGTACAGAGGAGATTTACCAGGATGCTGCCTGGTTTAGAGAGTATGGATTATGATCAGAGATTAAGGGAGCTAGGGCTTTATTCTTGGAGAGAAGGAGGATGAGAGGAGACATGATAGAGGTGTACAAGATATTAAGAGGAATAGACAGAGTGGACAGTCAGTGCCTCTTTCCCAGGGCACCACTGCTCAGTACAAGAGGACATGGCTTTAAGGTAAGGGGAGGGAAGTTCAAGGGGAACATTAGAGGAAGGTTTTTCACTCAGAGAGTGGTTGGTGTGTGGCATGCACTGCCTGAGTCAGTGGTGGAGGCAGATACACTAGTGACATTTAAGAGACTACTAGGGGTCAGCAGGAGATGCTCATGGAGTGAGCACTGTTTCAGATTCGCTCCATAACCTTTACTTTTTTTAACCTATGATCACCCTTATTTAACTTACTTTTACCTACACCAAAAGATTCTTGCTGCTTTCTTGGACTTATCTTTAAGAGTTTATTGTATCTCCCTTTTAAAGTAGTCCATAATCAATTTACTTATCTTGGAATTACAGTCACAAGGAAGTTTAAAGATCTCTTTCGTGAAAACTTTGCCAATCTTTCATATACTATAAAACAGAGTCTGGTACAACGGTCACCTCTATCTATGTCTTTGGTAGGTCATATTAATGTTGTTAAAATGTATGTTCTCCCCAAATTTTTATACTTATTTCAATCTATCCCAATTTTTATTCCTAAATCTTTTTTTGATTCCTTAGACTCTATTATTTTGTCATATCTGTGGAAGAATAAGGAAGAAAAAAGAGGGTGGCATGGCTTTACCTAACTTTCTTTTATATTATTGGGCAGCTAATATATGTTGCGCTAGCTTTTGGTCTTTCTTCCATGGCCAACCCGAGTGCCCTAATTGGGTGGCAATGGAGTTGAGCTCCACTAAAGAATTATCTATCTTTGCACTTCTTGGTTCTGCACTCCCTAGCAGTCTGTCCAGATTAATAGCTAATCCTCTTGTTAGACACTTTGCGTATATGGGCTGTTTAGGAAATGCTATGATTTCCATGGTTTTTCCGTTTCCAGCCCTGTAGTTCATAATCGCCTTTTTTTTACATACCACGTACGATTCAGCATTCCAGGTTTGGTATAGGAAGGGCATTAGATGTTTTGAAGATTTCTTCATTGATAATCGCTTCGCTTCTTTTCAGCAGCTCTCTGTTAAGTTCAATCTGCCCAATGCTCATTTTTTTAGAAATCTCCAAATTAGACACTTTATTGCTCCTTTAATTCCTAACTTTCCTGAAATGCCAGTGAAAAATGCTATGGACATTTCTTTCCATTAATCCACTAGGTAAAGGTTTAATATCAATTATCCAAGATAAATTAGCAGCCTCACGACGGGCCCCTGTGGATAAAATTAAAATGGCATGGGAGCATGATTTAAATACCTCCTTATCTGATGAGAGCTGGGACTCGATTCTCAAATCGGTTAACTCAACCTCTCTTTGTGCTCGCCATTGCCTTTTACAGTTTAAGATTGTTCATAGAGCCCATAGGTCTAAATCTAAACTATCTCGATTCTACATTGACATTAGTCCACTCTGTGATAAATGCTAGAGGGGCGAGGCCTCTCTCATTCATATAGACAATAGACAATAGGTGCAGAAGTAGACCATTCAGCCCCTCGAGTCTGCACCGCCATTCTGAGATCATGGCTGATCATTCACTATCAATACCCAGTCCCTGCCTTGTCCCCATATCCCTTGATTCCCCTATCCATCAGATATCTATCCAGCTCCTTCTTGAAAGCATCCAGAGAATTGGCCTCCACCGTCTTCCGAGGCAGTGCATTCCACACCTCCACAACTCTCTGGGAGAAGAAGCTCTTTCTCAACTCTGTTTTAAATAACTGACCTCTTATTCTCAATCCATGCCCTCTGGTACTGGACTCTCCCAACATCTGGAACATATTTCCTGCCTCAATCCTATCAAATCCTTTAATTATCTTAAACGTTTCAATCAGACCCCCTCTCAATCTCCTCAATTCCAGCGTGTACAAGCCCAATCTCTCCAATCTCTCTGTGTAAGACAGCCCTGCCATCCCAGGAATCAACCTAGTGAATCTACGCTGCGCTTCCTCAATTGCCAGAATGTCCTTCCTTAACCCTGGAAACCAAAACTGTACACAATATTCCAGGTGTGGTCTCACCAGGGCCCTGTACAAATGCAAAAGGACATTCTTGTTCTTGTATTCAATTCCCCTTGTAACAAAGGCCAACATTCCATTTGCCCTCTTCACTGCCTGTTGCACTTGCTCATTCACCTTCATTGACTGGTGAACTAGGACTCCTAGGTCTCTTTGCATTTCTCCCTTACCTAACTCGACACCGTTCAGACAATACTCTGCCCTCTTCTTTCCTGCTTCCAAAGTGGATAACTTCACATTTATTCTCATTGAATGACATCTGCCAAGCATCTGCCCACTCACTCAGCCTATCCAAGTCTCCCTGTATTCTCCTAACGTCCTCTTCGCATGTCACACTGCCACCCAGTTTAGTATCGTCAGCAAACTTGCTGATATAGTTTTCAATGCCCTCATCTAAATCATTGACATAAATCGTAAAGAGCTGTGGTCCCAATACAGAGCCCTGTGGTACCCCACTAGTCACCTCCAGCCAGTCTGAGAAACACCCATTCACTGCTACCCTTTGCTTTCTATCTGCCAACCAGTTTTCTATCCATGTTGAAACCCTGCCCCCAATGCCATGAGCTCTGATTTTACTCACCAATCTCCTATGTGGCACCTTATCGAATGCCTTCTGAAGATCTAGGTACACAACATCTACTGGCTTACCCTCGTCTAACGTCCTTGTTACACCCTCAAAAAACTCCAACAGATTAGTCAAGCATGATTTGCCCTTGGTAAATCCATGCTGGCTTGGCCTAATCCTATTTCTGCCATCTAGATGTGCCACTATTTCGTCCTTAATAATGGACTCAAGCATCTTCCCCACAACTGACGTTAGGCTAACAGGGCGATAGTTCTCCGTTTTCTCCTTCCCTCCCTTCTTGAAAAGTGGGACAACATTAGCCACTCTCCAATCTTCAGGAACTGATCCAGAATCTAAGGAACATTGGAAAATGATTACCAACGTATACGCAATTTCCTGAGCCACCTCTTTTAGAACCCTCGGATGCAGACCATCTGGACCCGGGGATTTATTAGCCTTCAGTCCTACCAGTCTACTTATCACAGTTTCTTTCCTAATGTCAATCTGTCTCAATTCCTCTGATATCTTATGACCCTGGCCCATCCATACATTTGGGAGATTGCTTGTGTCCTCCCTGGTGAAGATAGATCTAAAGTACGCATTAAATTCTGTTGCCATTTCCCTGTTTCCCATAACAATTTCTCCCAATTCATTCTTCAAGGGGCCAACATTGTTCTTAACCATCTTCTTTCTCTTCACATAGCTAAAAAAGCTTTTGCTATCCCCTTTTATATTCCTGGCTAGACTGAGCTCATACCTGATTTTTTCTCTCCGTATTGCTTTTTTAGTTAAGATCTGCTGTTCCTTAAAACTTTCCCAATCATCTGTATTCCCACTCATCTTAGCCCTGTCATACTTCTTTTTCTTTAATGCTATACAATCTGACTTCCTTTGTCAACCACTGTGGCCCCTTCCCCCTCTTTGAATCCTTCCTTCTCATTGGAATGAACTGCATTTGCATCTTTTGTATTATGCCCAAGAATATCTGCCACTGCTGATCCACTGTCTTTCCTGCCAGGGCATCCGCCCATTTAACTTTGGCCAGCTCATCCCTCATGGCTCCGTAGTCTCCTTTATTTAATTGCAACACTGACACCTCTGATCTGCCCTTATCCCTCTCAAATTGTAGATAAAAACTTATCATGTTATGATCACTACTTCCTAATGGCTCCTTTACTTCAAGATCACTTATCAATTCCTGTTCATTACACATCACCAAGTCCAAAATAGCCTCGTTCCTGGTTGGCTCAAGCACAAGCTGTTCCAAAAATACATCCCTTAGACACTCCACAAACTCCCTATCCTGGGGTCCAGCACCTACCTGATTCTCCCAGTCCACCTGCATGTTGAAATCTCCCATAACGACTGCATTACCTTTAACACATGACAATGTTAACTCCCTAATCAACTTGTACCCAATATCCACGCTACTGTTTGGGGGCCTGTACACAACACCCATTAGGGTCTTTTTACCCTTACTGTTCCTCAGCTCAAACCACAGACTCTACTTCCCCTGTTCCCAAGTCACCTCTTGCTAAGGACTGAATCTCATTCCTCACCAACAGGGCCACCCCACTCCCTCTTCCCATATTTCTGTCTCTACGATAGCACATATACCCTGGTACACTCAATTCCCAGGCCTGATCCCCTTGCAGCCATGTCTCCGTTATCCCAACAATATCGTAGTTCCCCATTTTCATCTGAGCTTCAAGCTCATCTGTCTTATTTCTGACACTACGCGCATTCAAGTATAGAATTCTTAGCCCATTCCTCCTCTCTTTGCTTAAAACACTGTCTACTGTACCTAACCCAGCTCCCTGAACTTCCATCGGGCAAACTGCACCCTGAATTTTGATGACCTTCTCAAGATCACCCAAACCTTGTACACATTTAACCCCATGCACCTTCTGACCAACCCTCTGGATATGGATCCCTGCCCCCTGCACATCTAGTTTAAACCCCCAGAGCAGCACTGGCAAATACTCCTGCAAGAATGTTAGTACCCCTCCGGTTCAGATGTAGACCATCCCTTCGAAACAGATCCCAATGTCCCTGGAACAAAGACCAATTATCCAAAAACCTGAACCCTTCCTTCCTGCACCATGCTCTCAGCCTCGTATTAATGTGCATAATCATTCTATTCTTCGCCTCACTCGCACGTGGCACAGGTAGCAATCCCGAGATTGTCACCCTGGAGGTCCTGCCTTTCAGCTTCACTCCGAACTCCCTGAACTCTCTAAGCAGGACCCCCTCACTCACCTTACCTACATCATTGGTCCCTACATGGACCACTACATCTGGGTTCATGCCCTCACTCTCAAGAATAGCCTGCACCCAATCTGAGATTTCCCTGGCACCAGGGAGGCAACATACCATCCGAGACTCCCGATCTGCCCCACAAAATCTCCTATCTGCCCCCCTGACTATAGAATCCCCTAAAACTATCGCTCTCTTCTCTTCCCTCTTCCCCTTCCTAGTTGAGGGTTCAACCTCTGTGCCAGAGGCAGGACCACTACAACTCATTCCTGGTAGGTCATCCCCATCAACAGTATCCAGTACGGTATACTTATTGTTAATGGGAATGGCCGCAGGGGTGCTCTGCTCTCTCTGCCTGCTCCCCCTGCCTCTCTGGACCGTCACCCATCTGCCTACTTCCTGGTTTTTTGGTGTGACTACCTCCTGATAACTCCTATCTATCTCTGCCTCCACCTCCCGAATGATCCGTAGTTCATCCAGCTCCCGCTCCAACTCCCTAACTCGGTCTGATAGGAGCTGCAGCTGGACGCACCTTTTGCAGGTGTGGTCATCAGGGACAACTGTGTTGACCCTGACTTCCCACATACCGCATACGGAGCACACCACTGCTCTGACTGTCTCCCCCATACCTGAACTGGATTAATAGAATAAGTCTAAAAAGCACCTAGCGACCTTACCTTCTTCCCCTCAGCGAGCAATCACACAGGCTTACCGAAGTCCCCTTACGCCGAAGCCCACTTAGCCAAAGCCCAGGACTCTGCTTCCACGGACTCTGCTGCCCGCTCGACGCTGCCCTGTACTGTACTGCTCGACGCATATGTACTGGTTCTGTCCTAGCTTGGGAGAAATTTCGGAAAGATGTCTTCACTACGTTATCGTATATTCTGAATCAGCACCTAGAATCAAACCCCTTAATTGCTTTGTTCAGTTTCTAGGGCGAGACAGATTTACGTCCGAGTCCGACCAAATGCCGAATATTATCCTTTGCCTCTCTCCTGGCTAGACACTTGATCCTCCTCAGTTGGAGAGATGTTGCCCCGCCCACTCATGCTCAATGGCTTAACGACATCATGGCCTGCTTGGACCTCGAAAAAATTCATTATTCAGTTCTTAATTTGGACCTAAAGTTCCATAAGGTCTGGGGACCTTTTATCGAGTACTTTCATAACCTTCCTCTTGACTAGGGTTTTTTTTCTTTTCGGTCCCTTGCTTTCAGTTTCTTTTTTTTCTGGTAGTAGGCATTACTATCCTCTGTTGCTAAGTGTATTCACAGTCTGGGAGTTTGATTGTCCTGATTTATATTCTCTATATTGTGTTGTGGTTGGTCTGGAGTTTTTTTTGTGTTGTGGGGTTGGGGGAGGACACTAAGTTTACTTGTCTTCAATTTAGGTGCTTTTTAAAAAAATTCTCTTTCTCTCTATCATATTGTCATTGTATGCTTAATTTTGCACTGTATTAATGTTCCTCATTGTGATTCGGGGTTTTTTAATCTGTAAAATGTATTAAAAAAAACAATTAAAAATAGAGTTTATTGTGAATTTTAAAGAAATGAATACAGAAATGGCTTTCAGATCTAAAGGGCGAGAACCTGGGAAAGATTCCAACGGGAACAGGAAGAAGAAAAAGACCGATCCTAAGCGCACTGAATTGACCTACGAAATATTATTGGAGGTTTTAAATGAAAAATTTGAATTACAACGACAATTTTTCAAACAAGATATAGAGGCTTTTCGAGATTATATGGATAAGACGGATTCAGTAGTTAACCAGCAGCAAGTTCTAATCGCAACTTTGCAAGAGGACGCTCGGAAGCGAGACTTGATAATTGAAAAATTGGAGAAGTTACTTTCGACTACTAAACAGGTAGAAACACTTAAAAGCCAAGAGTGTCGACTTACGCATACTTGGTCTCCCGGAAGGTATTGAACAAGGGGACCCCTCGAACTATTTTGCCCAACTTTTAAAAGATGCGTTCCCTTCTGTATTCCCAGACAGTCCTCCGTTACTTGATCGCACTCACAGAATTATGCGTCGATCACCAAGTGCTTCAGCTAAACCACCGGTTGTAATTGTCCGATTTCATTATGTGCATGTTGCAAGATGGTTTTTGTTTCCAAAACCAGATTTACTCTATATTTTATACTCCAGTTAAAATTCTTTTTCGACGTACTAATTTTTTTATTTTACTTACTTCAATCACTGTACTTTAGCTTTGGTGATTATTACTAATCCTTCGAAGGTGAATTTTTTTTTACTAAGATGGCAGTTTCTTCTCTAAAATATTTTTGGCTTTTTTTTTGATTTCGCCATTTTTTTTTTCTCTCGTCTTCTTCCTATAATGCATTTCTTATCACAGTTTAATTTTTTTTTTGGTGTGTTTGGGTTTCAACCCGATTTATAAGTTACTAGTGATTATATTCTTTTTGTTTTTTTTACTAGCAATTATATTAAGAAGTTTGGTTTTAGTATAATGATCATTATTTCTTTAGAGTTTGGGTGGATTTTTTTTCCCTTTATATATGGAGTTGCCTTCTGCTGAAATGGGGGTAGATTTAGTTTCATTTCTCTTTCTTCCCAGCCTTCTCCTGGCTGGGGAGGGACTTTCTCCTCTTGGGTGGGGGGTGGAGAATTTTTCTAAATCTTATGTTCTTTACATCAGTTTTTATTAGTTTCTTCATTTGGGCTGATTTTAAACTACTAAAATGTCCGCGATGTCATCACTTCCTGGTCCCTTATTTTTGTTCCTCTTCCGGGTGCATGATTTCATAATTTGGTTAACCCTTTATATACCAAAGGGTTGTTTTCCGAAATATGGCTCAGACCATTAATTTTGTCTCTTGGAATACTAATGGCTTAAACCATCCAATTAAATGGAAAAAGATTTTCAAAGTATTCCAAAGACTGAATGTACATATTATTTTTGTACAAGAAACTCATGTGAGGAAAGAGGACAATTATCGCTTTTTTAGGTTTTGGAAAGATCAACAGTACCATTGGAATTCGAATGCTAAAGTAAAGGGAGTTTCAATTTTTATTGACTCCTCTATTGCATTTGTCCAGCACGGTACCTTTTCGGATCCGAACGGTAGATTTTTGTTAATTACAGGCTTACCTTTTATCAAGAAGGTTGCTAAGGTTAATGTTTATGCTCCAAATGTGGATTACCCCGATTTTTTAAAGTCCTTATTTACTTCTCTACCTAAATGAATATGTTAATAATGGGTGGTGACTTTAATTGTTGTTTAAATCCTTTGTTGCACAAATCTATATCTACTCTACCTAATAAGTCAGCCACTTGTATTAACTCTTTTTTGACTGATAATGGAATTTTTGATATTTGGAGATTTCGGCATTCTAAGGACAAAGAGTTTTCATTTTTCTCACGTTTATCATTCTTACTCGACAATTGATTATTTTTTATTGACTCTTGTTTTATTCCATCGGTAATTGGTTGTAATTATGATATTTTAGCCATCTCTGACCATGCTCCATTAAAACTTTCTATTAAATTTATGGATACAGCTTCTAATGCTAGACAATGGCGATTTGATTCCACCTTACTGCAAAAACCAGATTTTATTACATTTTTGAAGGAACAGATCGATTTCTTCTTTTCAACTAATTCCACGGATGATATTTCTTGTGGAACACTTTGGGACACTTTAAAGCATATATACGTGGACAGATTATCTCCTACTCTGTTGGTTTGAGAAAATGCATTAAGAAGGAAACTCTTTTATTGGTAGACAAAATTAAAGAGATTGACAAGAAATATTCGACTACTCCTAGTAAGGAGCTTTACAAACAAAGGGTTGAACTTCAAATGGAACATAGTTTATTACTTACATCTTCGATTGAAAATCAATTAATGAAAACCAGATCTGATTTTTATATACATAGTGATAAATCGGATAAACTGTTAGCGAGTCAACTGAAGAATGCTTCGGTTAAACGTCAAATTACTGAGATTCGTCAGCAGAATAGGGATCTGACAGTTAACCATGATGAGATAAACAAATCATTTCAAGATTTTTATACCTCCCTGTCTCATGATTCCCTCATGATTATAATACCATGTGTGATTTTCTAGGGAAATTGAATTTTCCAAAATTATCATCAGATGATCTTTCAACATTAGGAACTCCTATTACGGATGCAGAAATTAAAGGGAAATTAAATTCCTCTATGAATTCTGGGAAAGCACCAGGTCCAGATGGGTATACAGTAGAATTTTTAAATGTTTTTCCTCCACTCTTTCTCTTTGGTTATGCAGGGTTTTTGAAGAAGTAATTAGATTGGGTAATCTGCCACAATCTTTTTATAGAGCTTCCATTTCTTTAATATTGAAAAAAAGACCCTACTGACTGCACATTCTATAGACCAATATCCTTATTGAATGTAGATTCCAAGATCTTTTCCAAGTTACTGGCATCCAGGCTGGAGAAGGTATTACCTCAAATTATCTCGGAAGATCAAACTGGTTTTATTAAAAATCGCTATTCCTTTTCTAATGTTAGATTATTGAATATTGTTTATACTCCTTCACATAGCACTTCAGAATGTGTCATTTCATTAGATGCGGAGAAAGCATTTGATAGAGTTGACTGGCCATACTTATTTACTGTGCTTGAGAAGTTTAATTTTAGTCCGACATTCATTTCCTGGATTAAACTGATATATCATACTCCAGTAGCCTCGGTGTTTACTAACAATCAAAGATCTCCCATTTTTCGTTTAACCATATAACCATATAAAGTTTATTTCCGGGTACTAGACAAGGCTGTCCTCTTAGTCCGTTATTATTTGATATTGCTTTAGAACCCTTGGCAATTGCAATCAGAGAATCACAGAACATTTTTGGCATTAATCGTGGGACGGATATACATAAACTATCGTTAGATGCTGATGATTTATTATTACTTATTTCTGATCCTGAGAAATCCATTCCCGCAGTTATATCATTGTTGGCTCAATTTAGTAATTTTTCCGGTTATAAATTAAATCTTAGTAAGAGTGAATTGTTTCCTTTAAATAGACAGGTTCCAATTTATGGAAATTTACCTTTTAAATTAGTTAATGACTCTTTTATTTACTTAGGGATTAAAGTCACAAAAAATTATAACGACTTATTTAAGGTTAATTTTTTACCCCTAATCGATCAGATGAAATGTTTGTTTACTAAATGGTCACCAGTATCTTTATCTCTGAGAGGTCGGATTAATGCTATTGAGAAGGTTATTTTACCCAAGTTTTTATATATATTTCAAGCTGTACTAATTTTTATTCCGAAATCTTTTTTTGCTAATGTTGATTCAAAAATTTCCTCATATATATGGCAGAATAAAAATCCTAGATTAGGTAAAAGATATTTACAGAAGGCAAGGAAGGAAGGTGGATTGGCATTGCCTAATTTTAGATTTTATTATTGGGCAGTTAATATCCGATATTTGATATGTTGGTTAAAGGATTGGGATTTATCTTTTAGCCCTCATTGGGTGAACCTGGAAATTAAATCTGTACAAGGATTTTCATTGGGTTCTATTTTAGGGTCTTCTCTTCCTTTTGCTCTTTCTAAATTGCAGAAACGGATTGATAATCCGACAGTTAAACATACTTTACGTATATGGTTTCAATTTTGGAAATTTTTTTGAGTTGACTCAAGTTTGTTTTAAATATTCCTATTGTATCCAATTGCTTTTTTTATCCTTCTATTATAGACCAAGCTTATTCAGCTTGGAAGACTAAAGGATTACTACCATTTTCCAATTTATTTTTGGATAATTGTTTTATGTCTTTTGAACAATTATCAAATAAATATAATTTGCCTAGATTTCATTTTTTTAGATATTTACAGATTAGGAATTTCTTAAATACTGTACTTCCTACCTTTCCAAATCTTGTGTCTTCAGGTATTCTGGAGAATTTGTTTGAACTAAATCCTTCTCAGAAAGGGCTAATATCAAAACTCTACAATATAATTATGAAGATACGTTCAGAGCTCTTCTATAAGATTAAAAATGATTGGGAAAGAGAACTTAACCTTACTATCCCTATTGAGAATTGGGATAAAATTCTTCAATTAGTTAATTCATCATCTATATGTGCTAAACATTCATTAATACAGTTTAAAGTTGTGCATAGGGCTCATATGTCCAAAGATAAATTGGCTCATTTTTATTCCTATATAAATCCTATATGTGACAGATGTCATTCTGAGTTACCGTCTTTAACTCATATGTTATGGTCATGTCCGCTTTTGAAAAAATATTGGAAAGACATTTTTGATATTACTTCCACGGTATTGAACATTGATTTACAACCTCATCCTATTACTGCAATTTTTGGTTTACCAATGATGGACTCACTCCATTTATCCGCTTCTGCTTGTCGAATGATTGCATTTCTCACATTAATGGCTAAAAGATCTATTTTGTTGAATTGGAAAGAAATTAATCCTCCTAACATATTTCATTGGTTTTCTCAAACTATGTTATGTCTAAATATAGAAAAAATTAGGGGTTGTATTTGATACTTCTATTAAATTTGAAAAGATATGGAGACCATTTATTCAATATTTTCATATGACGTAACATGACCCTGTTCCAAGCATATTTGTTTTTCCAGTTTTGATTTTATATATGTTGAGAGGATCGGAGTTGACGACACCAATGATTTTGTATTTTTGTGAGATATTATAAACAGCCCATTTTTTCCCGTATTTTCTTCTTCTTTCTTTTTTCGTTTTTTTCCTTATTAGTTACTAGATTATTAGTTTTTTTTTGCATAAATTTTTTTCTTTTTCTTTTTTCTGTTTTTTTTAATATATATTATGATATACCTAGGTTTGCCTTGTTTATTTGTTACTTGTACCGTCCATGATTTGGGAATACTCATTAATACTGTAATCATTGCTTATGTATTCTTTCATGTTCAGTTGTAATGTGTATGTTTGTAATCCCATTATCTATGTATCAATTTTATTTTGTTGATATTAATAATAATAAAAAGATTGAAAAAGAAAGAAAAGAAAGAGAATACTAGACAGGTATATAACCATGTAACAATTACAGCAAAGAAACAGGCCATCTCGGCCCTTCTAGTCCGTGCCGAACGCTTACTCTCGCCTAGTCCCACCGACCCGTACTCAACCCATAACCCTCCATTCCTTTCCTATCCATATACCTATCCAATTATACTTTAAATGACAATACCGAACCTGCCTTTACCATTTCTACTGGAAGCTCGTTTCACACAGCTACCACACTCTGAGTAAAGAAATTCCCCCTCTTGTTACCCTTAAACTTTTGCCCCTAATTCTCAACTCATGTCCTCTTGTTTGAATCTCCCCTACTCTCAATGGAAAAAGCCTATCCACATCAACTGTATCTATTCTCCTCATAATTTTAAATACCTCTATCAAGTCCCCCCTCAATCTTCCAAAGAATAAAGACCTAACTTGTTCAATCTTTCCCTGTAACTTAGGTGCTGAAACCCAGGTAACATTTATTGGAGAATCCAGTTGCATCGTTTGCAGTGTAACCAAAACTATGTAACCAGCCTTGTGTTTGCTATTTGCTATGTATCCAAATTATTAGCCAGAATGAAATCTCTGTATTGTCTCTGTGCTATTGAACACATCAGTGCCTTGAGAATGTAGCTAACAGTGAAAGTAAGCATGTAGAGATAACGGTGGTAGACGGGATCGTGGAGTGGTGTGATGGTATGGGGACCAGTCATGGCCGAGAAGGGGAACTCGTGTTCCAGGGAGTAGACTAGAGCAAGTATGGGCTATGGAGTGGTGTGATGATATGGGGAGGGGACCAGTCATGGCCGAGAAGGGGAACACGTGTTCCAGGGAGTAGACTAGAGCAAGTATGGGCTATGGAGAGGTGTGATGGTATTGGGACCAGTCATGGCCGAGAAGGGGAACTCGTGTTCCAGGGAGTAGACTAGAGCAAGTATGGGCTATGGAGTGGTGTGATGGTATGGGGACCAGTCAAGACCGGGAAGGGGGACACGTGTTCCAGGGAGTAGACTAGACAGGATCGTGCGATGGTGTGAGAACCAGTCAAGGCACTAGAACAAGTATATGCCAATGAAACTGAGATAAGAAATTACTATAAAGAATACTGTGAACTAGGCTCGGCAGGCAATTAGTGACACATTCACTAATTGTCTCAGCTTTTGTTTTCAAATAATGGCTTACATTTCTTGAAGAATCTTCTGCGTCTCCTGGTTATTTCAAGAAACCACGACACATTCTAGTAAATCTCCTCTGTACTCTCTCTATTTTGTTGACATCTTTCCTATAATTTGGTGACCAGAACTGTACACAATACTCCAAATTTGGCCTCACTAATGCCTTGTACAATTTTAACATTACATCCCAAGTCCTATACTCAATGCTCTGATTTATAAAGGCCAACATACCAAACGCTTTCTTCACCACCCTATCCACATGAGATTCCACCTTGAGGGAACTATGCACCATTATTCCTAGATCACTCTGTTCTACTGCATTCCTCAATGCCCTACCATTTACCATGTATGTCCTATTTGGATTATTCCTACCAAAATGTAGCACCTCACACTTCTCAGCATTAAACTCCATCTGCCATCATTCAGCCCACTCTTCTGTCTCTCCGCAAACTTTGAAAGCCTACTTCATCATCCACAACGCCACCTACCTTAGTATCATCTGCATACTTACTAATCCAATTTACCACCCCGTCATCCAGATCATTAATGTATATGACAAACAACATTGGACCCAGTACAGATCCCTGAGGCACACCACTAGTCACTTGCCTCCAACCTGACAAACAGTTATCAACCACTACTCTCTGGCATCTCCCATCCAGCCACTGTTGAATCCATTTTACTACTTCAATATTAATACCTAAATGATTGAACCTTCCTAATTTTCCGTGCGGAACTTTGTCAAAGGCCTTACTGAAGTCCATTTAGACAACATCCACTGCTTTACCCTCGTCAACTTTCTTCGTAACCTCTTCAAAAAATTCAATAAGATTTGTCAAAACCTTCCATGCAGAAATCCATGTTGACTATTCCTAATCAGACCCTGTCTATCCAGATAATTATATATACCATCTCTAAAAACGTGTTCCATTAACTTACCCACCACTAAATTCAAACTGACAGGGCCTATAATTGCTAGGTTTACTCTTAGAACCCTTTTAAACAATGGAACCACAAATGCCATACACCAATCCTCTGGCACCATCCCCATTTCTAATGACATTTGAAATATTTCTGTCAAACCCCTGTTATTTCTACACTAACCTCCCTCAAGGTCCTAGGGAATATCCTGTCGGGACTCAGAGATTTATCCACTTTTATATTCCTTAAAAGCGCCGGTACCTCCTCCTCTTTACTCATCATAGTTTCCATAATTTCCCTACTTGTTTCCCTTACCTTACACAATTCAACATCCTTCTCCTTAGTGAATACCAAAGAAAAGAAATTGTTCAAAATCTCCCCCATCTCTTTCAGCTCCACACATAGCTGTCCACTCTGATTCTCTAAGGGACGAATTTTATCCCTCACTATCCTTGTGCTAGTAATATAACTGTAGAAACCCCTTGGATTTATTTTCACCTTACTTGCCAAAACAACTTCATATCTTCTTTTAGTTTTTCTAATTTCTTTCTTAAGATTCGTTTTACATTCTTTGTATTCCTCATTCGCTCCATGCTCCCTATATTTATAGTAGATCTCCCTCCTCTTCCTAAGCAACCTTCCAACATCCCTTGAAAACCATGGCTCTCTCAAACTTTTAACCTTTCCTGTCAACCCAACAGGAACATAAAGATCCTGTACCCTCAAAATTTCATCTTTAAATGACTGTTATTTCTCTATTACATCCTTCCCATAAAGCAAATTGACCCAATCTATTCCTTCTAAATCCTTTCGAATGTCCTCAAAGTTAGTCTTTCTCCAATCGAAAATCTCAACCCTGGGTCCAGTCCTATCCTTCTCCATAATTATATATGGAAGAATTTAAGGTGGGGGGTTATATGGGAGGCAAGGTTTAAGGGTCGGCACAACATTGTGGGCTGAAGGGCTGTACTATTCTATGTCCTATGTTAAAATGTGGCCTGATCTTCATCTAAGTCACAATAATGGACCAACTCAATCTAACCTAAATTAATAACAGACATACAATTGTACTTCTCGTCAATACTGAGTAAACAAACAGTCTAAGTTGAAAAAACTATATGTATCTCTGAGGTAATCCCTAATATATGGAGTCAGTTGTTCAATGAGATTGGAGGTGTGGGTTGTAGAGGTGTTCTGCCCTATATAAAAACACAAAGTCTGGTTACTGACAAGGCCTGCGCTTCTCGAGAGATCTATTTATGTGCACCATGCCACAATCAAAACATCTTTCAAAGTTCTTAGAAGAACTATAGAGAGGCATGAAGAGAAGCAGGAAATAAAGGCAGTTCTAAAGACCTGAGTGTAAATCAGTCCACAGTAAGAGAAACTGTCTACAAATGTGAAAACTCAGTACTGTTCCTGCTCTCCCTAGGAGTGGGCGTCCTGCAAAGATCACACCAGGAGCACAATGTACAATGTTGAAGGGAATGGAAAAGAACCCAAGGGTAACAGCAAAAGACCTTCCGAAATCTCTAGAACTTTATGAAGTCTTTGTTCATTTTTCACTATAACAAAAACATTGAACAAGAATGACGTTCATGGACACCGAGGAAACCACTGCTCTCCAAAACCAACATTGTTACACATCTCAAGTTTGTAAAGACTCACTGATGTTCCACTATCTTCCGGGCAATGTACTGTGGACAAATGAGACAAAAGTTGAACTTCTCGGCATAAATGCACACTGCTATGTTTCAAGGTAAAAGAACACTGCAGGACCACACCAAAACTTTATCTCAACTGTGAGACATCACGGAAAGAGCATTATCATTTGATGCTGCCTTACCATCTCAGGGCCTGGACAGCTTACAATTATGCAAGGTCAAACAGGTCTAAAATTCCTTCTCAGCAATATGTAAGTCCGATCAGCAGCTACTGAAAATGTTTGACGGAGGATATTGCTAGTATCAGTTATTAAATACAAGGATTCATATACCTTTTTCAGCCTGGACTGGGAAACATTGTGTTTAATAAAGACAAGAAAAGCACAATTGTTTCTGTGTTATTAGTTTAGGTGATAATGTAATAGGGGTACTGTCTTATTCCCTTTTATGGCCAAAGGATTTTTTGGTGCCCTTTTAAGACTAAAAGGTTGTTAACTGTTCTGCTGAAATTGCAAATTTTAGTTAGTCATGTATGTGAAGTATGGCAACTGTATTGTTTCTTTTTTAACACTGTACCAGCTTTATAATTACCCTGTGGTCAAAACTATCGGAGCAGGCTTTGCACCTAGATCCGCATACGAGGCTAAAATATGGACTCTTGCTGTGCTCATTGCTTAAGAGGAAGTAACTCAAAAGCTGTTGTAACTGTTAGAAGTTCTGCAAAATACCTGTATAAAAGGAACGGTATCTGTATACAAGGTAGAGATCCTAGGAGAGGGGCCCGGTCGACAAGAGGGTGATTCTTACCCACTGTAGATCTCAGATCTCTTGCCAGCTGGTCACAATAAAGAAGAAATGGTTGATTGAAATTATATGGTGTCTGACTTGACTTAATTCCACATAGGCAGATTGTGTTTGTCTATAATTGTAATTTAGATCTGACGATCAGGCCAAACTTCATGGGAAATCAATGCAGAAAACCAAGTATTTGCAAAGGGTTCACAAACTTTTTTCTTGCAACTGAGATTGATTTCAATGGGACAATTACACAATATTGTTATTTGAATTGGCACATTAAATTCAAGTGTAGTCAGAATCTTGTCCTGTTAAAGTATGAAACAAACTCTGCCTGTGTCCGCCAGAGAAAGCAGGATCTCCCAGTGGCCACACATTTTAATACCACGTCCCATTCCCAGTCTGATGTGTCTATCCATGAATCCACACTCAGGTTGGAGGAACAACACCTTATACACCATCTGAGTAGCCTCTAACCTGATGGCATGAACATTTACTTCTCTAACTTCCGTTAATGCCCCTCCTCCCCTTCTTACCCCACACCTGATTTATTTATTTTTTCCCCTCCCCTTTTTGTTCTCTCTCTGCCCATCACTCTGCCTGTTCTCCATCTCCCTCTGGTGCTCCCCTCCCCCTTTCTTTCTCCCGAGGCCTCCCGTCCCATGATCCTTTCCCTTCTCCAGCTCTTTATCACTTTTGCCAATCACCTTTCCAGCTCTTAGCTTCATCCCACCCCCTCCGGTCTTCTCCTATCATTTCCCCCTCCCCCTCCTACTTTCAAATTTCTTACTATCTTTCTTTCTGTTAGTCCAGACGAAGGGTCTTGGTCTGAAGTGTCAGCAGTGTTTCTTCCTGTACAGTTGGCCCTCCTTATCTGCGAGGGATTGGTTCCGGGACCCCTCGCAGATACCAAAATTCGAGTATGCTCAATTCCTTTATTCAACCTGTCTCAATGTGGTGGACCTTAGAACCCAGTGGAACCTCAGACCTTATTTAACCTGTCTCAGTGGCAGAGATCTGAATCCGCAGTGTTTTTGTTCACAAAAATAATCACAATAACGATTGAAAATAAAATGGAAATAATAAAGCCATCGGAAAGACGGGAAACGCCATCGGTCATTGGAAAAGCGTAAGGCTATGTCGGTCAATGATCAGAACAATCTTAAAGGATAAGGTGAGAAAGGCTCTGCTCTGATGAAAGCTACAATTATTTACCAAGCAACGCAGTGGTTTAATTATTGGGTTTTGGGGTTTATAATCCTCCACATCAACCCGGCATGATGGAGCACACACTCGAGAGTGGTCTGTCACTAGATCGAACTCGGGAACTTCTGTTCCCAAGCCCGGTGCTGAAACATACATTCTTAAGTGTTTTATATGCATAGTAAGGTAAAATATATACTATATACAAAGACAAATGTTTGACTGACGCTAAATAATACCAGATGTACCTGTTCTGACTTACATAGTAAGAGAACTTCCGATTTTTTGCCATCTCGATCCACGATAACCCACACACATTCTCCTGTATACTTTAAAACATCTCTAGATTACTTATATTACCTAATACAATGTAAATACTATGTAAATAGTTATTTTACTGCATTGTTTAGGGAATAATGACAGGAAAAAAAGTCTGTGCATGCTCGACCAACAAGTTCGATTTTTTTGAGATTCCGGTTTTTTTGAGATTCGCGGTTGGTTGTATTCATACATGCGGAATTCGCAGATAAGAAGGGCTGACTGTAGATGCTTCCTGGTCTGCTGTGTTCCACCTGCATTTTGTGTGTGTTGCTCTTTTTATGTGTTACTTTACAGAAGCTACAAATAGATTCCCATTCTCAGTAAACTACTCACTATTTTCCCAAGCAAAGCTTTCAAAGTTATATAAATTTGCTGAATTACACAAAAAATATAAAACTGTACATATAATAGAGTAGAACTGGTGCATGAAACAGACAATAAAGAAAGCCTATAGACATAAATGGGCAAACGGGCTTCCTTTATATTGACTAAGTGTTTTTATTTTAATACAGGCTCACCAAATTCAGATTATCAATATCTAAAAATATACAGAGCAAGCTCTGCTTTGTGTGAGCCAGTAGTCCATATTCTACTCTATATTAAGATCTTTTATTCTAACATTTTTTAAACATTATTTTTATTGTTTTCCCAGTAACAGAACAAACAGGATAAAAACAAACAGACAGGGTCATCATAGGTAAAGTAACATCCGTATCTTGTAATAGAGAAAATGAATAGAGAACTGGGTTACATTGCTGTACAAAGGTTAATCAAACTCATATATCCATAATTGTCCTTAGAAGACACAGGGGACTTGAAGATCCATAACTTTAAAGTTTATTCTGCAGGTTCACTCACAAGACAAAATAAAACTATGTTCTTCAAACCAAATAAATAAATGTACAGTGAAGAAGTAATTACAGGCTCAAATAAAATGTCAAATTTTCCAGTATCTTTCAAATTATCATTATACAGTACATCATATAATCCTCAAACTCTTTCTTTAGATATTTTAAACATGGGGATCATTCAAAAGACTGGTATTAAGTCTCCACAAGTTATCTTTGGGTTTGCTGTATTCTAATACTTTTTAAAAATTATTTTTGTAATAATTGCAATCTTCCTGCACACAGCTATTTGCTACAAGTAATTTGCCTTAGAAACTTCCAGACTACCTCAATGTCTTATATAATTGTTTTGAAAATCAAAACATAGAGGAACCATCGCAGACTCTCAAAGCCCTGATGATCCTGTGATTTTAACCTTTGAGGGCAACATGCAAGCAGCTTTCAGGAAGGTGAACCCATGAAAACTATCCAGCCTAGATGGAGTACCTGGCTAAACACTAAAAACATTTGCTGATCAACAGGCTGGACTGTTCACTGACATGCTTAAAATCTCACTTCAATAGTCTAAGGTATCCACTTGCTACAGTAGGTTTCAATTATACTGGTATCTAAGATTATTGTGGTGTTCTCATGCAGGTGTAGGAACTCTGAACTAAACACCGAGTTAAACCGTAGTCAATTAAGGAAAGATTGCAGTAAGATTAACCATTTACTGTTCACACTTCCACATTAATGTATAGTGAAAACTGTTGATAAAACAAAACAAAATATATACAGTATTTGTTTCCTTCTTGGCATCACATTTACAGTATAAATACTTGTAAAAGTAACACTACAACAAACTATATTACATTAAATTACAACATACAGTCAGAACCCACCTACGCTATTAACAAACTTTAAATACACTTCAACACAAACTTTCCAGCAATGCTCTCAATAGCAAAAGAAAATAAACTATCAACTGACAACGCAAGTGAATCTGCAGATGCTGGAAATAAATAAAAACACAAAATGCTGGCAGAACTCAGCAGGCCAGACAGCATCTATGGGAGGAGGTAGTGACGACATTTCAGGCGAAACCCTTCATCAGGAGTGAAATAACGTGGGATGGTTGAGGGGGGATAAGAAGTGGGGGGAGGGATGTCTCTACTTCACCCGAAAAATCCTCACTACCTCCTCACATAGATGCTCTCTGGCCTGCTGAGTTCTACCAGCATTTTGTGTTTATCAACTGTCATTTCTTTTAACAGAATCAGCATTAACATTTTTACCTCAGAGAAGGCGAGGCCTCGTTCTCGCATTGATCCTACACACACAAGCCCCCGCCTTCCCGTTTCTCCAAACCAGAATTTTCCCAGAAAATGCGGCGAAACCAAGTATGACAACATCACATCACAATACATCACAGACAATGAATTTACTTTCAACAACCTTAACTTTAACCAGAAAATAATTACAACGAATTACTAAAGCGAAAATGTAATAAAGCTAAACAAGTGCCTTAAGGGCAATACAATTATGGTAACCACCCTCAATGACTATCCACTAGCAGCACTCACATCCACAGTGACTAAGTATTTTTAGGAACTGGTGATGAAACACATCAACTCCTGATTGAGAAGTGACTTAGAACAGCTTCAATGGGTCGAGAACGACAGCCTAAGTCACTAGCTCCTCTGGAAAAACCATTATTAAGCCCCATTAACCCATCAAATATAATATTTTTCAAAAAATATTTGAACTGAAAAGAGGGGCAAGAATGGGGAGAAGAAATGGAAATAATAAAAGTGACATTGTGGAGCCTGCGTCCCGGAGGAGAGCAGCAAGCGGCTCTCCAACCTGACCATGTGCTAGTGAGGCGGCCGCCAGGCCTTGTTCAGTCGAAGGGTCGAATATCTTCGAAATCCTGAAAGGAATAATGGAGGTCCAGAAAGATATAAAGCAGCAGCTCCGTGATATTAAGTCAGAGCTCGCCAGCGTTAATCAAAAAATAGCGGTGGCAGAGACTCGCATTGAGAAGGTGGAAGATGACATTCAAAATGTGGAGCGGATACTGAGTAAGAGAATAAAAATAATACATCACTAAGAAGGTAAACTGCTTGACCTGGAGGGAAGATCATGGTGGAAAAATATCAGAATCTACATCGTTCCTGAAGGAGTTTATTGGAAAATTACTGCGGGACACGCTGAATCTTCTGTCGGCGATGGAGCTGGAAGTCAAAAGAGCCCACCGCGCATTCGTTCCGAAACCTACCCAGGATAGAAAGCCAAGGTCAATAATAGTTAAATTCCTTCAGTACAGCACCAAGGTGGAGATTCTGCAAAGGGCCTGGGGTAAGAACAGAGTATTTTTAGAGGATAAATTAAGTTTTATGACAACAGGACGCAGTTGTACCAGACAATGGAAGAGGCGACTACAGACATGAAGGCCAGAGGGTTCCCGTCAGCATGATCAAAACGAAGGAAAGCCTAGCTTATGAATTGTCCCGGTCGGCTTGGGAAATAGTGCGAGAATTGAGAAGGCAGGAGACGCGAGGAAGTCGAGAGAAACATATCAAGAAGAGACTGGGAGGTTCCGAAAGACAGTCCTCACCCCCTTCAGAAGAGCCATAAGGTTTGGCTAACTTTAAAAATGTTGAGAAGCTGAACAGAGCTACTCCTTCTACTCCTTTTCCCCCACCAAAATCAGAATAGATTATATATATATAAATATATATATATTTGAAAAAATATTCAAAACGGGAGATAAAGAGGGCAGATATATTCTGGTAAGGGGGAATAGAGACGGCAATTCAGTTACTCTATTGAATATATACGCACCCCCAGGAAGTGATGTTGGTTTCTTTCAGAAAATTACTGATATTATGGTAACGGAAACTGAAGGTCTCCTGATATGTGGGGAGACTGAAATTTACAATTACAACCAAACTTAGACTCTTCCAACAGAAAAACCTATGAAACAAAATCTTTATATAGGAAAGTTAATACACTTTTTGAGGATATTGGTTTAATTGATATATGGAGGGACCTTTTCCCTGACAAAAGGGATTACACTCATAATTCTGCTCCACATTCTGTATATACAAGAATAGACTATTTCACAACTTTTGGAAAAGACAAAAACAAAATAAGCACCTGTGGAATTGGGACAATAGATGTAAGTGACCATGCACCTATATATTTATCTGTTGATTTTGACCTCCAACCAAAGAATACTATTTGGAAACTACATTCAAGTCTACTCCAAAGAGTGTATTAACTTTCTTTATGTAAAGATTTTGTTTCTCAGGTTTTTCTATTGGAAGAGTCTAAGTTTGGTTGTAATTGTAAATTTAATTCTCCCCCACACAGAGTTACTGAATTGCCATCTATATTCCCCCTTATATATCTGCCTTCTTTATCTCCCATTTTGAATACTTTTTCAAAATTTAGCTTACATGAGATAAGAATAGCAACTCCTCTCCTATGTCCTGATTTATATGAAGAGAAAAACAAATTAGTGAAGCCCATTCTCTTTAGTTTTTTATGCTCATTATCACTTAAATAAATTTCCTGTAAATATACTACATGGGCTTGTTCTTTTCTCATTTTGGATAAAATTCTCTTATGTTTGATTGGATTTAACAGCCCATTGATATTAAAAGAAATTAATTTTACCTTGTCCTTAGCCATCTGTATTTACCTGTCAACGTATCATTCAAATTAGAATAAAACTTAATCAATCTACTCCCTGAACAAATAACAACCAAGAAACACAAATAATAACAAAAATGGCAACGAACGTGTGATTCCAAGGCTGAGGTCTCTAGTAGATGACCCTGTGTCGAGCTAGAGGAAATGTCTAGCTGTGGGGGATAACCCCTCCTACTTGTGAGTTGAGGGCCCCCATTGCAGTATTCATAAAATAAATCCATTACACAGAAAAGATTTCCCTATGTACTCCTATATATACATATGCACACAAATATACACACACACACACATATATTCTCATTTTGGTGGGGTAAAAGGAGTAAGTGAGTGAATAAAGAAATACAACTAAGTAATATAAAATCCATATTATAATAAGTATTTCTCGAGATAGGTATATCACCGTCTACTTTTGCTTCCGTTTAGCTTCTCAATATTTTTAAAGTTAGCCAAACCTTATGGCTCTTCTGAAGGGGGTGAGGACTGTCTTTGGGAAACTCCTGGTCTCTTCCTGATATATTTCTCTTGGCCTCCTCCCGTCTCCTGCCTTCTCAATTCTCGCACTATTGCCCAAGCTGAGTGGGACAATTCCTCAGCCAGGCTTTCCCTTGTTTTGGTCATGCTGACGGGCAACCCTCTGGCCTTCATGTCTATAGTCAACTCTTCCACTGTCTGGTACAACTATTATAAAACATTTGAAGTTTAGCAGGGTATGGTGTTTGAAATCTAATCTTATTTTGCTTTAGTATTCACTTTACTTCGGAGTATTCTTTGCGTTTCTGCAGGACCGCGGGGGGGGGGTGGTAATCTTGGTTGAGATATATTAATTTATCCTCTAAAAACACTCTCTTCTTACCCCAGGCCCTTCGTAGAATCTCCGCCTTGGTGCTGTACCAAAGGAATTTAATTATTATTGACCGTGGCTTTCTATCCTGAGTGGGTTTCGGGACTAACGCACAGTGAGCTCTCCTGACTTTCAGCTTCATAGCCGAGGGAAGATCCAGTGCGTCCCACAATAACTTTCTGACAAACTCCGTCATGGACGAGCCCTCCGCTCCTTTGGGAACATTGTAGATTCTGATATTTTTCCGCTGTGATCTTCCCTCCAGGTCAAGCAGTTTACCTTCTTGGTGATGTATTATTTTTATTGTCTTAACTCAGTATCTGTTCCACGTTTTGAACGTGATCTTCCACCTTCTCAATGTGAGTCTCTGCCACCGCTATTTTTTGATTGACGCTGACGAGCTCTGCCTTAATATCACGGAGCTGCTGCTCTATTTCTTTCTGGAACTCCCTTATCTCTTTCAGGATTTCGATCATATTCACTGCCTCACCTGAATGAGGCTCAGCATCCGCCTCGTTAACACTCGGTTGGGTAGGAGAGCCGCTCGCTGCACTCCTCTCGGACGCAGGCTCCGGAGTGTCGCTTTTGTTATTTCCATTCCTGTTCCCCATTCTTGCCCCTCTTTTCAGTTCAAATATTTTTTGGAAAAAAATCAGGTAGTATCAGCATAACTTAATTTCTTAAACTTTAAACATTTAACTACTTGCATTTTGACTATTTCAAGCAAAATTAAAATGTCCATTAAAAAAGGTCCATATGTATACAATTATGTCCAACATGATTAACAGTTATTAAACAGTTAATCTTAGAATGCATAGTCAAAGCATTGGATCATAAGCTGCAGCAAATTCTGCTGGCTTCAAGCCTGTATATTGCCTCAACAATCATCACCATTCCTCTTCCAGGAGGATTACTGGCTTCTTGGCGATTTTAAATTTTATACCCAATCAACATGCCTATCTACAAAGTAAATGACCAAAAGTAGACAAAACAATTCAGCCTCAATATTTTTAGTAAATGACAAGTTACTTATGCAAAAGCTTTACACGTTTTACTAAGTTTGGCATTCCTGAAGGAATAGTACCTGGTACCTCCCTTCCAAAATATGATTCAGATAGAGATTGTTATAGATTCCCATTCAATTACAAAGCTGAAGATCATTCCTTTCTGCCATGCCATTCAGATTAAACTCTTAAAATAAATAATCACTTTAGCTGCATTATTCACTTTGAAGCATCATCAAACCATGTAAACCAGGAGGGTAGAAAAAGGAAAAAACTCATATTTTCTACTAAGTAGGTAGCAAATAACGTTTCAGCTTTGATGCAAATATAGAACTCTCTAGTTCCTGTGGAATGATTAAACATTTGAATTTAGTGTGTAAGCTGTTAATACCTCTAAAGTTACTTTCAGGTTAATAAGGATTGACATCAAGTAGAAATCAGACACAACGGAAGATGATTTATAAACTGTAATTCAAACTCTATAAATTAAACCCAATTTAAAAACAAGCTTTACTAACTGAATATTAAACTCTGATGCACTCCTTTGACAAAACATGCAAAAAAGTTAATTACCTCGCAGGGATCTGAAGTGACACCTTGTAGGACTTCGTACAGTGATGTCATCAGAACAGAAACCCAAAAACTGTTCTTCCTGAAAGTAAGAGTCAAAAAGAAGTTAAAAAAAAATTATAAATGTTAATATCGCTTAAAACCAAACAATAACTTATTTTAATTTCTGTATTATTGTCTGGCAGAATGACATTACTCTAGAAGGGAAGCTCCTACATCATTTAAGCATGGCAAACAATCAAATCAGCATTTATCTTGATAAAGCAATTAAGTGAAAAAAATAATTATCACAATAACACAGTAAACGTACAACAATAAAGGCAAAGGCAAAGGTTCTTTGAGTGTGCCTTTCATATCTTCAGGTAATTCCGAGTTAATGCACAACTAATTCCATTAAGGTACATTCACTGTTAAGTTAAGACATACAATTTGCAACAAATCATTAATCTTAAAAAACTACAAAATAACAGTTTATTAGGGTAATGTTTAAAAGATTGGTTTTCAGTAGCTGTCACATCTAATGAGATGCTAATACTTATTTCTGGAGAAGTTGCCTATTTGCAAACCAAACCAAATCCGCCCCTTTGTTAAAAAATAACTGAGAAAACAGGGGAACTGAATCAATCTACCATAATCAGCATGACCCATAATGGGCCTGCATCTGACATGTTACAAATGCACAATCTCCTAGAGATCCTCTAACCAAATATGGTGCCGTAACAACAATTTCTTACTCAATGTCCACAAGACCAAGAAGCTGATTATTGACTTCAGGAAAAGGAAACCAAAGGACCATGAGCCACTTATCACCAGAAGTGAAGGGGGTCAGCAACCTTAAGTTCTGAGTTTTTTTTAGACCTGTCCAAGCACATAAGCATATAAAGCACAGCGGCACTTCTACTTCCATAGGAACTTGTGAAGATTCAACATGACATCAAAAGATTTGACACTTCCATAGATGTACAGTGCAGATTATACTGGCTGGCTGGATCACACACCACCTATTCTAAAATAGTTATTACCCCTCAATCATCAAACTTTGTTCAAGAGGGTAACTTCACTCAGATTCACTTGCCCCATCATTGAAATTTTCCACAACCAATAGACTCACTTTCAAAGATTCTTCATAACATGTTCTTGATTTTTATTGATTATTATTATTAATTTATTTGTATGTTTGTTTAGCAAACACGAGGAAAATCAGCAGGTGCTGGAAATTCAAACAACAACACACACAAAATGCGGGTGGAACACAGCAGGCCAGACAGCATCTATAGGTAGAAGCACTGTCGAGGTTTCAGGCCAAGACCCTTCGTCAGGACTAACCGAAAGGATAGTAAGAGATTTGAAAGTAGTGGGGGGAGGGGGAAATCCGAAATGATAGGAGAAGACCTGGGGGGGGTGGGATGAAGCTAAGAGCTGGAAAGTGATTGGCGAAAGTGATACAGAGCTGGAGAAGGGAAAGGATCATGGGATGGGAGGCCTTGGGAGAAAGGAAGGGGGGGGAGCACGAGAGGGAGATGGAGAACAGGCAAACAACTAAATATGTCAGGGATGGGGTAAGAAGGGGAGGAGGGGCATTAACAGAAGTTAGAGAAGTCAATGTTCATGCCATCAGGTTGGAGGCTACCTAGCCGGTATATAAGGTGTTGTTCCTCCAACCTGAATTTGGATTCATTTTGACAACAGAGGAGGCCATGGATAGACATATCAGAATGGGAATGGGACATGGAATTAAAATGTGTGGCCACTGGGAGATCCTGCTTTTTCTGGCGGACCGAGCGTAGGTGTTCAGTGAAATAGTCTCCCAGCCTGAATCGGGTCTCACCAATTTATAAAAGGCCACACCGGGAGCTTACTTCTCCATCTCCGAGCTTACTTCTTTGACAAGGACTCTCCTACCCCCACCGATGACCCCTTCTCCCGTCTTCAACCCTCCTCCTCTTCATGGACACCCCGCTCTGGTCTTCTGTCTGCTCTGGATCTCTTTATTGCTAATTGCTGATGGGACAACAACCGTCTCGACTTCAATACACCCTGTTCCAATTCCAATCTCACTCCTTACGAATGCTCTGCTCTCCGCTCCCTCCGCACCAATCCCAACCTCACTATAAAACCTGCTGATAAGGGAGGAGCTGTTGTTGTCTGGGGTACTGACCTCTACCTGGCCGAGGCATAGCGACAACTCTCTGATACCTCTTATTTACCCCTTGATCATGACCCCACTAAGGAGCATCAGGCCGCTGTCTCCTATACCATCACCAACCTCATCAGCTCTGGGGATCTCCCATCCACTGCCACCAACCTCATAGTTCCTACACCCCACACTTCCAGTTTTTACCTCCTACCCAAGATCCTCCTGCCTGTCCAGGTAGGCCCATTGTCTCAGCTTGCTCCTGCCCCACCAAACTCATTTCTGCATACCTTGACAATGTCTTATCCCCCCCCCCCCGTTCAATCTCTTCCCACCTACGTTCTTACACTTCTCATGCTTTGAAATTTTTCGATGATTTTAAGTTCCCTGGCCCCCACCATCTTACTTTCACCATGGACGTCCAGTCCTTATATACCTCCATCCCCCACCAAGATGGTCTCGAAGCTCTTCGCTTCTTTTTGGATTCCAGACCTAATCAAATCCCCTCTACCACCAATCTCCTCCGTCTAGCGGAATTAGTTCTTTCTCTCAATAATTTCTCCTTTGGCTCCTCCCACTTCCTCCATACCAAGGGTGTAGCCTTGGGCTCCCTTATGGGTCCCAGTTATGCCTGCCTTTTCGTTGGCTTTGTGGAACAGTCCATGTTCCAAGTCTCTACCGGTATCCATCCCCCCCTTTTCCTTCACTACATCGATGACTGCATTGGTGCTGCCTCCTGCATGCATGCTGAGCTCACTGACTTCATTAACTTTGCCTCCAACTTTCACCCTGCCCTCAAATTTACCTGGTTCATTTCTGACTCCTCCCTCCCTTTTCTTGATATTTCTGTCTCCATCTCTGGAGACAGCTTATCTACTGATGTCTACTATAAGCCTACTGACTCACAGCTACCTGGACTATTCCTCTTCCCACCCTGTCTCTTACAAAAATGCTATCCCCTTCTCACAATTCCTCTGTCTCCACCGCATCTGCTCTCAGGATGAGGCTTTTCATTCCAGGATGAAGGAGATGCCTTCCTTTTTTAAACAAAGGGGCTTCCCTTCTTCCACCATCAACTCTGCTCTCAAACGCATTTCCCATTTCCTGCACATCTGAACTCACCCCATCCACCCACCACCCTACTCAGAATAGGGTTCCCCTTGTCCTTACCTACCACCCCACCAGCCTCCAGGTCCAACATATAATTCTCCGTAACTTCCGCCACCTCCAACGGGATCCCACTACCAAACACATCTTTCCCTCTCCCCCCCCCCACTTTCCGCAGGGATCGCTCCCCACGCAACTCCCTTGTCCACTCATCCCCCCCATCCCTTCCCACCGATCTCCCTCCTGGCACTTATCCTTGTAAACGGAACAAGTGCTACACCTGCCCTTACACTTCCTCCCTCATCACCATTCAGGGCCCCAGACAGTCCTTCCAGGTGAGGCGACACTTCATCTGTGAGTCGGCTGGTGTGGTATACTGCGTCCGGTACTCCCGGTGTGGCCTTTTATATATTGGTGAGACCCGATGCAGACTGGGAGGCCATTTCACTGAACACCTGTGCTCTGTCCACCAGAGAAAGCAGGATCTCCCAGTGGCCACACATTTTAATTCCATGTCCCA
The DNA here is from genome assembly GCF_030144855.1 of Hypanus sabinus. Lineage (NCBI taxonomy): Eukaryota > Metazoa > Chordata > Chondrichthyes > Myliobatiformes > Dasyatidae > Hypanus > Hypanus sabinus. The sequence continues at coordinate 737,464 of NW_026779021.1, forward strand.
TTCCCATTCTGATATGTCTATCCATGGCCTCCTCTAATGTCAAAATGAAGCCACACTGAGATTGGAGGAACAACACCTTATATACCAGCTGGGTAGCCTCCAACCTGGTGGCATGAACATTGACTTCTCTAACTTCCGTTAATGCCCTTCCTCCCCTTCTTACCCCATCCGATATATTTAGTTGTTTGCCTGCTCTCCATCTCCCTCTGGTGCTTCCCCCCTCCCCCTTTCTTTCTCCCGAGGCCTCCCATCCCATGATCCTTTCCCTCCTCCAGCTCTGTATCACTTTCGCCAATCACCTTTCCAGCTCTTAGCTTCATCCCACCCCCTCCGGTCTTCTCCTATCATTTCGCATTTCCCCCTCCCCCACTACTTTCAAATCTCTTACTATCTTTCCTTTCAGTTAGTCCTGACGAAGGGTCTCGGCCCGAAATGTCGACAGCGCTCCGCCCTATAGATGCTGTCTGGCCTGCTGCGTCCCACCAGCATTTTGTGTGTGTTGTTTTTTTGTTTGTTTGCTTGTTGTATTTGGGCAGTTTGTTATCATTTGCACACTGGATGCCCAAGTTGGTGTAGTCTTTCACTGATTGTATTGTGATTATTAATCTCTTACAGATTTAATATAACCACAAGAAAACTAATCTCTGTGGTTATATATTGTGACCATGGGTTGACCCATTGGGACACCCTTTGAGAGAAAGGTAGTGCAGTCTGACGTGACCAGAATGAACATTAAATTTCCAGAATGCTATTGGTATCACTTTGCTTTGGAAACTGAAGAAGAAAACCTCAGTTTATTAAAAAAGAACAATGTGTAGCAAGGCAAATATAGCTCCTCCTTGCTTAACAAAGAACACTTCTGATGGCAATATTTCCAGTTGATCTGCCACCCTTGTGCCTCTTGTTGTCATTCTGGAGAAGTGCAGTCATTTCATCTGTCGTCTCTTCATCTTTTCTACTGTTTATTCTTTGTCTTTTCCTCTCTCCTTCTCCTTTGCCTGTTTTTGTCAGTCTGGAGACAAGCAACCCTTTTATCCCCTACCTCCTCAACTCTTCTGCTTTTTATTCTTTGTCTCTGATCCTGGAGATGTGCATTCCTCTGCTCCTTTGTCTCTTCCTCCCTCCTCCTCCTGTGCCAGTTGTCATTCTGGAGATGTGCATGCTTCTCCTCTGTCTCTGCTTCTCTCATCTTTTTTGTCCTGACTCTCTGATCCTGGAGTCGTGCTGCCCTGGCCTCATCTGATTCTTGTTCTCTCCCATCTCTTGCCAGTTCCCAATGACATTTGGCGTCATCGCTTGACCATAATGTCCCCCTTCTCTTTCCACGTGGCATAATTAGACTGCCATTTTTTTTTACCTTAATGCTTGATAGAAGATATGAAGCAGTAACACCAAAGCCTCCAGGATGCTGATTATTCTTGATGATGTGGTTGGCGCTCTCCTAAATGGACATGATATAGTCATCGCTGTCCTTTGACTGCAGCAAAGGGTTTGATGGGTGTCTCAAAGTACATCATTACAATCTTCTACTTTCTTACAAGTTTATACAGATCCAGCATATCATTTAGAACTCTGACAATTATCTATAGATGTGTGGTGAAGAATATACTGATCATGGCCTGTTCAGCAAACACCAATGGCCTTCAACTGAAAAACCTACAAAAAGTGGTGTATTCAACTCAGTCTATCATGTAAAGCCTTCCCAGCCGTTCAGCATATTTACAAAGAATGCTGTCACAGGAAATCAGCATCCATTATGAAGGACCCTCTGTATCCTAGCCTCACTACTACCATAATGAGGATAAAGGAGCCTTAAGTTCCAAGTCCCCAGGCTCAGAAACTGTTATTACCCTTCAATTATAAGGTTCTTGAACTCACCCCTACAATGAACTGATCCCACAATTTATGGACTCATTCTTATGGATTCTATAGGTAATGTTCTTGATAGCTAATTCTTATTTATTATTTCAATGTCTTTTGCGCATCAGTTGTTTACCTGTCTCTGCACAGTCAAAGCTCTTGAAAGAAAGAGGTTACAGTCTGCTGGAGCTATCCCTACTACAAACAAACAAAAAACTACATGTTATCTTTTTAACAAAAAGATTCTAGCAGACCAAATAAGCAGTCCAAGGACCTTGAGCATGCAGTAAATGAATACCCTTGGCCAAGTTGGTTGAGTTATGGTTGAGGATCAAAAATGCAAAGATTGGCCATGGAACCTTTCTGCAGCTGATGAGAAATACAACAAACTGACATCCCTTTTAAAAAGAAAGAACTCACAGAAATCACTGAACTCAAGTACACCACTCTATAATCCAGAGAAGTATTGTCAGAAGTGGTTACTATATTTATGAATATTAACTTAAGGGATAGTAAAAAAAAAAGTCCCAAAATAATTAAACAATCAAATGCTCCCAGGTTGGAGCTCAACTCTTCCAGAAGTTATATTTGCTGATCCTCAACAGACTTCCAAACCCTGCTTGACTAATCTGTTGTAGTTTTTTGATGGTGTAACAAGGACGTTAGACAAGGGTAAGCCAGTAGATGTTGTGTACCTAGATCTTCAGAAGGCATTCGATAAGGTGCCATATAGGAGATTGGTGAGTAAAATCAGAGCTCATGGCATTGGGGGCAGGGTTTCAACATGGATAGAAAACTGGTTGGTAGATAGAAAGCAAAGGGTAGCAGAGAATGGGTGTTTCTCAGACTGGCTGGAGGTGACTAGTGGGGTACCACAGGGCTCTGTATTGGGACCACAGCTCTTTACGATTTATGTCAATGATTTAGATGAGGGCATTGAAAACTATATCAGCAAGTTTGCTGATGATACTAAACTGGGTGGCAGTGTGACATGCGAAGAGGACGTTAGGAGAATACAGGGAGACTTGGATAGGCTGAGTGAGTGGGCAGATACTTGGCAGATGTCATTCAATGTGAATAAATGTGAAGTTATCCACTTTGGAAGCAGGAAGAAGAGGGCAGAGTATTGTCTGAACGGTGTCGAGTTAGGTAAGGGAGAAATGCAAAGAGACCTAGGAGTCCTAGTTCACCAGTCAATGAAAGTGAATGAGCAAGTGCAACAGGCAGTGAAGAGGGCAAATGGAATGTTGGCCTTTGTTACAAGGGGAATTGAATACAAGAACAAGGATGTTCTTTTGCATTTGTACAGGGCCCTGGTGAGACCACACCTGGAATAATGTGTACAGTTTTGGTCTCCAGGGTTAAGGAAGGACATTCTGGCAATTGAGGAAGCACAGCGTAGATTCACTAGGTTGATTCCTGGGATGGCAGGGCTGTCTTACGCAGAGAGATTGGAGAGATTGGGCTTGTACATGCTGGAATTGAGGAGATTGAGAGGGGATCTGATTGAAACGTTTAAGATAATTAAAGGATTTGATAGGATTGAGGCAGGAAATATGTTCCAGATGTTGGGAGAGTCCAGTACCAGAGGGCATGGATTGAGAATAAGAGGTCAGTTATTTAAAACAGAGTTGAGGAAGAGCTTCTTCTCCCAGAGAGTTGTGGAGGTGTGGAATGCACTGCCTCGGAAGACGGTGGAGGCCAATTCTCTGGATGCTTTCAAGAAGGAGCTGGATAAATATCTGATGGATAGGGGAATCAAGGGATATGGGGACAAGGCAGGGACTGGGTATTGATAGTGAATGATCAGCCATGATCTCAGAATGGCAGTGCAGACTCGAGGGGCCGAATGGTCTACTTCTGCGTCTATTGTCTATTGTCCATCGAATCACAGAACCCACTGTGTCAAATCATATGACTAGTTCTCTCCAGTGTCTTTTCACTCCATATCCCACCAAAGACCCTAGCTCACACCAGTGTCAGATACACCAAAAAAAACTCGCTCCCCAAGCCTTCTCCTGATTGGTTGGCTCACTTTCAAAGCACCCATTATCTCTACCCAAAGTGTTCGTGCATGCATGCGCGTGTGTGTTGTTACATACACGCAACCCTGTAAAAGAATCTGCAGCAATAGAACACACCCGGAGTCAGGTTTTGCTGTTAACAAAACAGTATTTTATCAGTAACTACATCATATAACAACTTAAACCAGGTAAACGAAGAGTTAACAGTGTTATGCATATATAGGTGCATAAATAAAGTTCCCGAAGTTATTCAAGCTCAGGTGGCAAGAGTTACACTTACAATGGTATGTAAGAAAGTTCAGTTCAGTCCTCAGATTAATTAATGTGAGATATTTGTAATCCAAAGGCGAGTGTTATGAGAAGGCAGTTTTGTCGATATTCCACAGATTTCATGACAGTAATACAAAATAACAATAGCAGTAGGTTTTATCCCCAAAGTTGTTCCACTCCACACACGAAATATCACCAACAGTGATCTTCAACGAATATCCTTTCAACACACCGGAATTCAGCTACAGGATATCCCAAAGTGATGGCAACAGGATACTCAAACAGAATCAACGTATTGATCATCACCGACAGTAGCTAATCACAAAGAGGACCATCTTCAAGGAAACCACCACCCAGGCAAGGGTTGACACACCAGCAGATTCCACAAGGTTACCCCAATCGTACACAACATGATAGCCACTCATCCATTCCCATAACTCCAACAGTGATTTGCCACACCCAGACAAAGGGTAAACACAAATGTGGTAATCACCAGAGAACCCACACCTGTGGATTAACTAAATGACAATCACTCTTTTGTATCCAAATGGAAACAAACTCACCCTCACGGGCTACATAGAGACAGTTATTTATCAATATTCAGGAATGATCTCAACTCACCCCTTTTGGGCTACTGAAAGTTTAAACCAGCGACCAACTCACTGGTGTCCTTCATTGACCAAATCCATCTTGTCTCTAACTGTGTCTCTCTGTGTGACTGTGACTGTCCTTATAAAACAGTAAACAAGCTGCAGAGAAACCATAACATTGATTGTCCATCAAATAACTCCACCTCTTTCCACCATGGTAACCAAGCAACTCTCCAGTCAGTGGAAATCCAAGTGTCCAAAAGTCAATCTCATTCTCCTAGCGTTTTAAACTGACAGTCCACAGAAAAAAAATGAACCCTAGGGATATATAACTCTGTGTGTGTGTGTGTGTGTGTGTGTGTGTGTGTGTGTGTGTGTGTGTGTGTGTGTGTGTGTGTGTGTGTGTGTGTGTGTGTGTGTGTGTGTGTGTGTGTGTGTGTGTGTGTGTGTGTGTGTGTGCGTGTGTGTGTGTGCACGTGTGTGTGTGTGTCTGTGTGTGTGTCTGTGTGTGTGTGTGTGTGTGTGTGTGTGCATGCGCGTGCGAGTGTGCGTGTTGAGTGTTTGAGTGTGAGTCTGCGTCTGCATGTGTGTTTAAATAAATGCGCGTGCGTGCACGCACGCACACACACGCTCTCTCTCTCTCTCTCTCTCTCTCTCTCTCACTCCAGACATACTAAGCAAATCTACAGAATACAGAAGCTATTAATTCGAACTGCAAACAAAGCAAGAGTCACCAATGCACAAAAACACCAGGACTATGGTGTTGAACAATGGCAGCAAGTGTTCTGGACTGATGAGTCAAAATTTGAGATTTTTGGCTCAAACAGGAGGCACTTGGTCAATAGAAAAATTGGATTACACTACATGGGTGAGTGAAGTACAATGAAGTTTCCCTACAGGCTTGAGGCTGCATTTCTGCAAAGGAGTTAGTGAACTGGTCAGAATTGATGGACCTGCTGAGAAGCACAAGAAACTTCTCATCCAACTTATGGTCTTATGGAATCATTACCCAATACCATCTAGGAGGTACCTGATTGGACCTAGCACCACTCTGCAACAGAACAATGACCGAATACTTAGCCAAGGTAATAAAAAACTCTCTCAGACAAAAGAAAAACAAAAACGTCTGCAACAGACGGTATGGCTTTCAGAGAGCCCTGATCACAACATCATCAAAGCTATCTGGTATTACCTGAAGAGACAGAAGCAAGTAGGATAGCCAAAGTCTGCAAAACAACTCTGGCAAGTTCTCTGAGATGGGCTGGAACAAACTACCAGCTGATTTTCTTATAAAAATGCATGACAATGTATCTAAGAGAATTGATAAGGAGATGAAAACATCTAATTGGGATAAGGGGAAATATAATGCTATTAGGCAGGAACTTGGGAACATAAATTGGGAGCAAATGTTCTTGGAAATGCAAAGCAGAAATGTGGCAAATGTTCAGGGAACATTTGCATGACGTTCTGCATAGGTATGTCAGGCAGCAAAAGGCTGGTAAGGTAACAGAACCATGGTGTACAAAGGATCTACAAAAATTTAGGTAGCTTACAAAAGGTTCAAGGAACTAGGTACTGCAACAGCTTTAGAAAATTGCAAGGTTGCAAAGAAGGAGCTTAAAAATGAAATTAGGAGATCTAAAAGGAGCCACGATTAGGCCTTGGTGGATCAGGACTAAGAAAAACTTGTGACATTCTACAAGTATGTGAAGAGCAAGAGGATGAGCTGAGTGAGAATAGGACCAATCAGGAGCAAGAGTGGAAACATGTGAATGGAGTTGGAGAAGGCAGCAGAGGTACTTAATTAATATTTTGCTTCAAAATTCACCAGTGAAAAGGACCTTGCCAATTGTGGGGAGGACTTACAGTGAAATGAAAAGCTTGAGCCTATAGACATTAAGAAAAAGTATGTGCTGGAGCTTCTGATAAGTATTAAGTTAGATAAGTCAAGAAATATCCCAGAGATATATCCAAGACTACTTTGGGAAGTAAAGGAGAAAACTGTTGAGCCTCTGGGAATGATCTTTGCATTATCGATTGCAAAGGGGAAGGTACCGGACATTTGGAAGGTATCAAATGTTGTTCCATTGTTCAAGAAAGGGTGAAGAAATAGCCCAAAATATTATAGACTAGTGAGTCTTAATGCAGTGGTGGCATTGTTGGAGAAGATCCTGAGAGGCAGGATTTCTGAGCTTTTGGAGAGACATAATCTAACTAGGGATAAACAGCACAACTTTGTCAAGGGCAGGTGATGCCTTACAAACCTGACTGAATTCCTGGAAGATGTAACAAAACACATCGATGAAGGAAGAGCAATGGATACAGTGCCTATAGATTTCAGTAAAGGTTCATTCAGAAAGTAATGAAGCATAGGATCCAAGGAGTCCATGCTTTGTGAATCCAGAATTGGCTTGACCACTGAAGGTAAAGGGCTATTGTAGAAGGTCTGTATTCTGCACGGAGGTTGGACACCAGTGGTGCCCCACAGGGATCTGTTCTGTGGCCCATCCTCTGTGTGATTTTTATGAAAGACCTGGATGAGGGTGGATTAATAAGTCAGCTGATGACACAAATGTTGGGGGTGATGTGGATAGTCTGGAGGGTTGTCAGAGTTTACAGCGGAATAGTGATAGTATGCAGAACTGGGCTGAAAAATGGCAGATGGAATTCAACTCAGATAAGTGGGAAGTGGTTTATTGTGGTAGGTCAAATTTGCAAACAGAATAGAACATTAATGTTAGAATTTTCGGCATTGTGAAGGATCAGCAAGATCTTGGGATCCATGTCCATAGGTCTCTCAAAGCTGCTATCCAGCTTGAGTGTTGTTAAGGCGTATGGTACGTTGGCATTCATCAACCATGGGATTCAGTTGAAAAACCGTGAGATAATGTTAAAGCTATATAAGACCTTAGTTGGACCCCAGTACTGTGCTCAGTTGTGGACACCTCACTGCAAGAAGAATGCAGAAACTATAGAAAGGATGCAGAAGATATTTACAAGGATGTTGCCTGAATTGGGGAGCATGCCTTATGAGAATAGATTGAGTGAACTCAGCCTTTTCTCCTTGGAGCAGCGGAGGATGAGAAGTGACCTGATAGAGGTGTACAAGATGATGAGAAACACTGATCATGTGGGTAGTCAGAGGCTTTTTTCCAGGGCTGAAATGGCTAACATGAAGGGGCATACCTTTAAGGTGCCTGGAAGTTGGTACCGAGGAGATATCAGGATTAAGTTATTTTACTCAGAGAGTGGTGGGTGTGTGGAATGGGCTGCTGGCAATAGTGGTGGAGGTGGATACAGTAGGATCTTATAAGAGTCTCTTAGAAAAATAGAGGGCTCTGCAGTAGATAAATTCTAGGTAGTTTCTAGAGTAAGTTGTTACACATTCGACACAAAATTGCAGGTTGAAGGGCTTATAATGTCATGTAGATTTCTAGTTTCTGTGATGCACAAGAACAAAGACTGGTCTCACCTATTACTGCTTTGATTCCACCATTTCTAACCACAGCAGATTTAAAACCCAGACTCCACTGCCATCAATGCAGGTTCCAACAACCACAGATCTCCAAAGTGCCAATTACACCAACCTCCAACTCTGATTCCAGGCAGGAAAACACGTGATACCTGAATTATATGCTTTTATAAATTTCTAATGCTTTTATATGCCTTGGTTACATTTTTAACTATCCTATTAATATACTGTCACATCTGTAAATAAGGATAAGAGTCTTGTTTTTCTATAAGTGTTTCTCTTTAAGCATTTCAAAACTGAACAATGTTCCTTCTTTCATTATGTTGCAAAGAACTGTTATTCCTTTAGCTGTCTAGTCCTTAAATCTAGCATCCGGTTTATTCGGCTTAGAATCTGAGTCATATACACACCATTTAAGAATTGCAATATCTCCCTCTAGTTTATATTCTTTTATAATAGTTTTCCATATTTTAAAGATCCATTTCATCCATGGATTATCACTGGTATTTCTGTACCTCTGTAGGTTATCATCAGCCAAAATTGCTTGTATGGAGATAGAAAGTATCCCCTTCTCAGGGTCTCAGCCCGAAACTCTGACTGCTCATTTCAACAGATGCTGCCCGACCTGCTGAATTCATCCAGCTTGTTTGTATGTGTTGATTTGACCACAGCATCTGCAGTATACTTTGTGTCCCCTCCTCAATGTTTTTCCAATGAGCATCATATGATAGGTTGTACCAGTCTCTTCCTACCTACATCCACAACACTTCACATACTCAGGATCTTTTCCATGATCTCAAGTTCCCTGGCCCCCATTGTCTTCCTCCATCCCCCACAGGAAGGTCTCAAAGCTCTCCACTTCTTTCTGGACACCAGACCTAACCAGTTCCCCTCCACCACCACTCTCTGCCAAAACTTGTCCAAACTCTAAACAATTTCTCCTTTGGCTCCTCCTACTTTCTTCAAACAAAAGGTGTAACCCTCGGCACTCACACAGGCCCCAGCTAAGCCTGTCTGTTTATCGGCAACGTGGAACAGTCTACATTCCAAGCCTACACCGGTGACCATCCTGCAATTTTCCTACAGTACATCAACGACTGTATCGCTGCTGCTTCCTGCACCTATGCAGTGCTCGTCAGCTTTATCACTTTGCCTGCAACTTTCACCCTGCCCTCAAATTTACCTGTTCCATTTCCAACACCTCCCTCCCCTTTCTCCAACTCTCTGCCTCTGTCTCTGAAGATAGCTGTGTGAGGTACTGCATTTCCAGCAACAGTTCCACTGCACTTACCACCCCAGGGCGGCGGGCATAGTGGAAAGAGCGCTGAAATATACGTATGTTTCAGTGCCCGGCTCGGGAAGTTCCCAAGTTCGATCTAGTGACAGATCACTCCTGAGTGCCCGCTCCACCATGCGGAGGATCAGAAACCCAAAACCCAATAATTAAACCACTGCAACACGAGTGAATCTGCAGAGGATGGAGATAAATAAAAACTCAAAATGCTGGCAGAACCCAGCAGGCCAGACAGCATCTATGGGAGGAGGTAGTGACGACACTTCCGGCCGAAACCCTTCATCAGGAGTGAAGTAATATGGGATGGTCAGGGGGGAGGGATGAAGTAGAGAGCTGGGAAGTGATAGGCTGGAGGGAAATGGACTAGGGGAAGGTGGAGAATTATGGGAAATAAAAGAGAAAGAAAGGCAGTCTGGGGGGAGAGATTATATTGAGGGGGGAAAAGAGAGAGAGGAAGAGAACCAGACTAAAATAATAGATAGGGATGGGGTTAAGGGGGGGGGGGGGGGGGCAGGGGTATCAACGGAGGTCTGTGAGTTGAATGTTCATGCCGGCAGGAAGGAGGCTACCTAGGCAGAAGGTAAGGTATTGCTCCATCGACCTGCATGTGGCCTCATCTTGTCGGAGTGGGAGTGGTCTGTTGCTTGGTAATAATTGCAGCTTTCATCGGGGCACACTCTTTCTCATTTTATCCTTTAAAATTGTTCCAATTGTTGACTGACTGTAGCCTAACGCTTTTCCGATGACCGATGGCATTTCACCTCTTTCCGATTGCTTTATTATTTCCATTTTATTTTCAATCGTTATTGTGATTATTTTCGTGAACAGAAACACTGCAGATTCAGATCCCTGCCACCGGATACTAATGTCCACTGCACTGAGACAGGTTAAATAAGGTCTGGGGTTCCGCTGGGTCCTAAGGTCCACCGCAATGAGACAGGTTGAGTAAGGGACTTGAGCATCCGCAAATTTTGGTATCCACGAGGGGTCCCAGAACCAATCCCCCACAGATGAGGAGGACCAAACGTATTCCAAAGTTTCAGGGGGAAGCATAACCCAAATTGACACCTTCTTGAATTCTCTAGAGTTACCCACTTTAAGCGAAGAACAAAATAGAATGATGACTGCTGACATAACTGAAGTTGAATTAAAAGCTGCAATTAGTAGGCTTAAATTAAGCAAGTCACCAGGATCAGATGGGTATATGGCAGAGTGGTACAAAGAATTTAAAAATGAGTTAATTCCTGTTTTACTCCCCACACTGAACTGGGCTCTAAAAAAGGCACAAATGCCACCCAGTTGGAAAGAAGCGATAATCTCAGCTATACCGAAAGAAGGCAAGGATAAAATGGAATGCGGGTCATTTAGACCAATATCCGTTCTTAATGTAGATTATAGAATATTTACCTCCAGCATGGCCAAATGATTAAAAGAGTTTCTACCCACACTATACAACACCATCAAACACAAGACAATATACGAAAGACACTTCACTTTATGGATCATATAAAGAAAATGAAATTAAAGCAATAGTGATAAGCGTGGATGCTGAAAAAGCATTTGATTCGGTTAATTGGAATTTTCTTTGCAGAGTTTTACATTGATTTGGTCTACGTGACACAATTATTAAAACTATATAGGCACTATATGATAATCCTACCGCTATGATTAAAATCAATGGATATTTATCAAATAGTCTTACCTTAGAAAGAGGCATGAGACAGGTTTGTGTACGGTCACCACTACTCTTCGTGTTATATCTGGAACCATTAGCTCAATACATCAGACAAAATGAAGATATCAAGGGACAGAGCATAAACTGGCTTGTTACGTGGATGACATTTTGATCAAACTAGGGCAACCAACATACTCTTTAACTAAATTGATGCAATCCTTTGAACAATATGGTCAAATATCAGGATACAAGATCAACATAGATAAAACCCAATTACCTTCATATTACTATAGCCCACCAAGAGAAACTGGAAGTAGATATCCCTGAGGATAGCACACAGAGTCTTTCAAATATTTGGGCATCGTTATGCCAAAAGATTTGGCAAGATGATCAGAATGAAATTAAAGAAGATATAAAAAGATGGAACCTAATTCCTTTTCTTGGTCTCAGTTCAAGGATTGAATCTATTAAAATGAATATACTACTATATCTAAAATGAACAGACTACTATATCTCTTTCAGACCCTACCAGTAGAGATTAACCAAAACCAATTTAATGAATTAAACAAGATTCTATCTAGATATATTTGGCAAGGTAAAAGGCCTTGAGTTCATCTCAAAACTTTGCAATTAGCAAAGGAAAAGGGGGGATGGGGTCTACCTTCTCTTAGAGATTATTAGTTTGCAGCAGAGTTGAGAGTTGTGATATGCTGGTGTAACCCATCATTTGACACTCAAAGGAAAAACATTGAGGAGCGGGTTCCCCATACAAGCAATTTTGAATGATAAAGACCTACAAAATACTATTGATAACCCATGGGTGAAATGTACTCTTAAAATATGGAAAACTATTATAAAAGAATATAAACTAGGAGATATTGCAATTCTTAAATGGTGTGCATATGACTCAGATTTTATGCCGAATAAACTGGATGCTATTTTCTAACAAGAGAAACACTTGTTAGAAAAACATGACTTTTATTGGTATTTACAGATGCGACAGTATCTTAATAGAACGTTTAAAAATGTAACCAAGGTAAGTACACATTTGATAGAGTGATTCAGAAAAGTCATACAATTTAGACAATGATAGTAGAATCATTTCAAGTGTGTACAAGGGTTCATCAAATCTTAAAAGACATTCGACTTCATACCTTAAAACAAAATGGGAGAAGGAAGGGAGGATAATTATATCTGAGGAAGAATGGACAACAATATGGAGGTATCAATGGAAGTTTACCAGTTCACAGAAATGGAGGGAGTTTGGATGGAAAAACTTGGTAAGATATTTTATTACACCCTCTCAGAAATCCCATTAAGATAGTAACCTCCTTGTTTGCTGGAGAAATTGTGGAAATCAAAATATAAATTATCATCATATTTTCTGGGACTGCCCTGTTATCAAAACCTATTGGAGGGGGATACACAATGCCTCACAAGACCGCTTTAAATACCCTTACAGAGTAAAACCATATATTTTGGGTAAATACCTCAAGAATAGTTGAAAAAAGATAAATATTTTATGAATATACTGTTGGTGGCTGGTAGAAAGGCCCTTATCAGGAAATGGTTATCACAGGAGAGCCCAACTTTAAATGTATGGATGGAAATTACAATGGACGTTTACAAAATGAAGAAGATAACAACATCTGTTAATCATAAGTTGGAACAATTTGATTCATACTGGGGAAAATGGTATAACTACATAATGCCTCATAGGTCTGATTTTTTTCTCACAAGTCAATGAATACGTTGTAAAAAAAGAATCCTTACTTTGTACACAGTTTTATTTCAAATGTTCTTTCTTTCCTCTCTCTTCTATAAGTGTATACCTCAGATAATTATTATGTGGAGTTTTGTGACAAATATATGAGATACATGTATCTGAAACACATCTTATGGAAATGTTTGATGATAAACCAATAAAAAATAAACTACAAAAAAACATTTAATTTTATTATTTTTGAAGCACCTTCGCTTTATACAATTGTTTTGCATGTGCATTTGTACAGAACTGTATAAGGTGACCTGTATAAGTCCAGTTTGTGGATAACCTACTCCTAACCAGAAACAATGTGCAAGACTGTGAAACTGACACCATGGTATTACTGAACTTCTTACATTCTTTGGGATACGTGGTCCCTTCTCACAAGGTGAAATATTCTCAGGAGGAAGTTAAGTTTCTAGGTATCGTACTCTCAGCCAAGGAACAAAAACTGACTGAAGTTTGGATACAACTCATCACCGACTGTTCTCTGCCAACTATCCCCAAGCAGATACCTGCCTTCCTTGGTCTTTCAAACTTCTGTTGGCAATGGATACCCAATGTTGCTTTTTACACCCACTTGTTAACACCCCGCCCCCGGCCTCCTCCAATGTCCCGCCTAGTTTTACTCTAACAACCAAGCAAGTAACAGCATTTACAGATCACCCTTATACCATCACCCTTTTCAGCTGTATGTCACCATCAGAGAGAGCTGTGCCACTGTTGCCCTCATTCAGATTACGGCGACTGTAAGTAGTCGGTGGTGTACTACTCCGCAAAGTTAGATCCAGTTGCAACAGGATTGTCACCCTGCTCACAAGTGCTACAGGCAATTTAAATGCTCATATCGGTGGCCACAAACATTACTTTACAAAGCAAGATACGGTCCTGACTCCCCACTCTGTACTTAAACGATTAACCTCCCAACAACATACACAAAATACTGGTGGAACACAGCAGGCCAGGCAGCATCTATAGGGAGAAGCACTGTCGACGTTTCAGGCCGAGACCCTTCGTCAGGACTGACTGAAAGAAAAGATAGTAAGAGATTTGAAAGTAGGAGGGGGAGGGGAGAAATGCGAAATGACAGAAGACTGGAGGGGGTGGGATGAAGCTGAGAGCTGGAAAGGCGATTGGCAAAGGGGATAAAGAACTGGAGAAGGGAAAGCATTATGGGACGGGAGGCCTCAGGAGAAAGACGGGGGGGAGGAGAACACCAGAGGGAGATAGAGAACAGGCAGAGTGATGGGCAGAGAGAGAAAAAACAAACAATATGTCAGGGATGGGGTAAGAAGGGGAGAAGGGGCATTAAGAGAAGTTAGAGAAGTCAATGTTCATGCCATCAGGTTGGAGGCTACCCAGCTGGTATATATAGTGTTGTTCCTCCAACCTGAGTGTGGCTTCATCTTGACAGTAGCAATGCCATGGATAGACATATCAGAATGGGAATGGGACGTGGAATTAAAATGTGTGGCCACTGCGAGATCCTGCTTTTTCTGGTGGACAGAGCATAGGTATTCAGCGAAACGGTCTCCCAGTCTGCATTGGATCTCACCAATATATGTAAAAGGCCACACCGGGAGCACTGGACGCAGTATACCACACCAGCCGACTCACAGGTGAAGTGTCACCTCACCTAGAAGGACTGTCTGGGGCCCTGAATGGTGGTGAGGGAGGAACTGTATGGGCAGGTGTAGCACTTGTTCCGCTTACAAGGATAAGTGCCGGGAGGGAGATCAGTGAGAAGGGATGGGGGGGACGAGTGGACAAGGGAGTAGCGTAGGGAGTGATCCCTGCGGTAAGCAGAAAGAGGGGGGAGGGAAAGATGTGCTTGATAGCAGGATCCAGTTGGAGGTGGCGAAAGTTACGGAGATTTGTTCGTTGGACCTGGAGATGGGTGGGTTGGTTTCCTCTGGGACACTCCCAAAAACTTTTTATAAGGCTTTAATTTCACTAATTCCTAAAAAAGAAAAAGATTTATCTCAATGTGCCTTTTATAGACCAATTCCTTTACTAAATGTGGATTCTAAAATGCTTTATAAAATTTTGGCTAATAGGATTGAGAATATTTAACCTAAAGTTATCTCTAATGAACAAACTGGATTTATTAAGAATAGATATTCATACTTTAATATTCAGAGACTACTGAACATTATTTATTCCCTTCCATCCAAAGAACTTGATTGTGTCATTTCCCTTGACACAGAAAAAGCCTTTGATAGGGTGAAGCAGTTTTATTTATTTGAAATTTTAGCAAGATTTAATTTTGGTGTGGGTTTCATTTCCTGGATCAAATTTATATATCAAGTTCCTATGGCTGTGGTTATAACTAACATTCAAAAATCTCCCTATTTTAGACCATACAGAGGTACCCGGCAAGGGCTGTCCTAGTAGTCCTTTGTTATTTAACTTGGCTCTAAGAACCTCTTGCTATTGCTCTTCGGAATTCCAACAGTATTCAGGGTATTAAAAGAGAGGAGTTAAAATGCATAAGGTTTCATTGTATGCAGACAACTTGTTAGTCTACATTTCGGTCCTAAGAAATCCATTCCTTCAATGTTATCCATATTCTCCAAATTTAGTAGTTTTTGATATGTTACATTTATACAAAAGTAAGTTATTTCCTATTAATAATCATTTGGATCAATATGATTATTGCCTTTTAGTATTGCTAAAAATCAATTTACTTAATCTTGGTATTAAAGTTACTAAGAATTTTAAAGATCAGTATAAAAATAATTTTCAACCATTAATTGATTATACCCAACAAACACTTTCTAAATGGTGTCCGTTAACACTATTATTAATTGGTTGAATTAATGCTTTTAAAATGATAGTTCAAGCAGTTCCTTCATTTGTTCCTGTGTTGCCTTTATGGCATTTGTTTAGTTTATAATATTTTCGCTTTAGTAACTCGTTTGTTATCATTTTCTAGTTAAAGTTAAGGTTGTTTAAAGTAGATTCGTTGTCTGTGATATATCACGGCATGTGATGACGTCACACCCGGTTACTCCGCGTCTTGTGGGAAAATACCGGTTTGGAGAAACGGGAGGGAGGGGGCTCACATGTGCAAGATCAGCTTGAGAAAAGTTTTCTTTCTATGCACTAGAAACATTAGTGAAGCAACGCTGTAAGTTCATGAGATAATCGATGTGTTGAATTAAAATGTTAACGCTGATTCTGTTAAAAGTAATGATGGTTGATAAGGTTTATGTTTTTGTTATTTAAAGAGTTGCGGATAGTTTGTGTTGAAGTGTATTTAAAGCAGTCAATGGCGTAGGTAGATTCTGACTGTATGTTGCACTTTAATGTAATGTAGTTGTAGTTTTACTTTTGCAAGTATTTACAATGTAAATGTGATATCAAGAAAGAAACAAATACTGTATATATTTTGTATTGTTTTATCAACAGTTTTCACCATACGTTAATGTGGAAGAGTGAACAGTAAACGGTTAATCTTACTGTGATCCTGTCTTCATTGACTACGGTTTACCTCGGTGTTCAGTTCAGAGTTCTTTTACACCTGAGCGAGAACACTACAGTGAAAAGGCGGCATTATCAGGTGTTTCAAGTGCTGCAATGACAACTCTATCCAGCATCAAGTCATTGCCATCCAGCGACAGGGGCAGTAGGGCATCATCAAGTAAGGCTGCCCTTGCAAGAGCTAAGGCAGAAGCCGACAAGGTGCGAGCGTTCTACTCCAAACAAGAAGCAAAATTGAAAATGGAAGCGGCTGCCAGAGAAGCTGAAAACCAAATGGAAAAAGCTGCCAGAGAAACCAAAAACCAAAAGGAAGCAGCTGCCAGAGAAGCCGAAAACCAGTTGGAAAAGGTAAGGATAGCGTCAGAGTTAGAAGTGCTGACGCTACACTGAGAAGCAGAAGCTACCAGGGTGGAAGCAGAGTTAATAGAAAATGCAGAAGAAATGCACGATCTGGTTGACGTAAAATCTACTTCAGAAAAGATCAGATTGGAACACACAAGCGACTATGTCCGATCTCAAATAGACTTGAAGATTCGTTCTTCCTCTCCATACTTATATGCTAACGCCCCATTTCATGAGGAGTCTCAGACAGGCCCAATTGCAGCACATCCATCCGAGGAAGACAATTTACCCTTGCAACTCCGCAATGAATTCAAGAATGAAAGGGCTGATGACAAATTCTTCTTGATACCAAATTTACCAGGTTTGGCGAGAAGAGAGGCAAAGGCTGAATTCAGAACAGCAAATTCCATAACAGATATACACCCTCAGTCATATACCCGCCAACATATTCCCCCAGTCCGCATGCCACTTGCAGTTGAACCCATGGCACAGTATTTAGCACGACGAGATCTCGTCACTTCAGGACTATACCAGTTCAATGATAAATCTGAAAATTACCGTGTATGGTACTCCACATTCGCCAACAGTATCCACGGAATCCAGCTCGGAGCAACCCAAGAGTTGGATCTTATGGCGAAATGGCTGGGAAAAGAATCATGCGAACAGGTGAGACGCATACGTTCAGTGTACATTAACAACCCCAAGCTAGCCTTACGCAAAGCAAGGGAGAGATTTCGGGAGTGCTATGCGGCCACTGATATTATTGAAGCGGCACTATTCCGACGACTGGAAAATTTTCCTAAGGTGTCAGCCAAGGATCACACTAGGTTAAGAGAGCTCGGAGATTTACTCATGGAGATTCAAGGCGCCAAAGAAGACGGCTATTTAACTGGTCTATTATACCTAGATACTTTATAGGGGATTAGACAAATCGTGGACAAACTTACATTTGGGCTGTAGGAAAGGTGGGTGGCTCAGAGTACAAGGAAAAGAACGATGGTCGATTTCCTTCCTTTCAGTATTTCACTAGCTTTGTGTGCAAGGAGGCGAAGAGGCGAAATGACCCTAGCTTCATGAGTCCAGGTAGCAGTACAATTTACACCAAGCCAGTTAAATCCACTTCGAATAATTTCAACATTAATAAACCTGTCTCAGTGCTTAAAACTGAAGCCTTTACAACTAACAATGACCCTAGCAAGAATTTTCCATTGCATAACAAACCCCACCCCCTCAAAAAATGCAGAACGTTTAGGGAAAAACCCCTTGAAGAAAGGATGGCCTTTCTCAAGGAGAAAAAAATTTGTTTTAAATGCTGTTCCTCTACCTCTCACCTTGCTAGAGAATGTACGATCTCCGTGAAGTGCCAGGAATGTAATAGCACTAATCACGATGGAGCCATGCATCCCAGCCCGTTACCGCAAAATGACAAAGCTCCTTCACCCTCACAACAGGACAGCGTGGAGGGAGCGGCTCACTCCAGGACAACCATTGTCAGCTCAAGCTACAAAGAAGTTTGCAGTCAAGATCAGTTAATTCTTGTTGAAAGATCTGCCTCACTAGGGTGTACCATAAGGGAGTCAAAGACAAGGCCATCAAAGCCTATGTAATTCTGGACGATCAGAGCAATCGCTCACTAGTCAGTCCAGAGTTCTTTGACTTGTTCAACATTGAGAGTAATCAGTTCCCATACTACCTTAGAACTTGCTCAGGCAGCGTGGAAACTTATGGAAGGAAGGCAGAAGGCTTCCAGCTCGAGTCCCTGGAAGGTGAAGTTGTCATCTGTCTCCCTCCACTCTTAAGAGTGCAATGAAATTTTGAATATCCGCACTGAGATCCCGACGCCAAGTGCGGTGCTACACCAGCCACATCTCCACCATATCGCCAAGCACATCCCAGAACTGGATCCAAAAGCAGAAATACTCCTGCTATTAGGAAGAGATGTTCTCCGGGTGCACAAGGTTAGGCAGCAGGTCAATGGACCACACGACGCCCCCTTTGCACAGTGCCTGGATCTGGGCTGGGTGGTGATAGGAGAGGTGTGCCTTAGCAATGTACACAAGTGCTAGAGAGTGGCCGCCATTCAATTTTTCAACCCCGCACAAGTGTCACGTGTATCATGGAAGCACGACAGGGCTTTAACAAGTGTAGTAAAGTAACTGTCAAGACGCTGGATCAGTCAGTCTTCACTCAAACTGAGCATGATAATAAACTTGCTCCATCAGCTCAAGACACCATTTTCTTAAAAATAATGGACACCAAGGTCTTCAGAGATGAAGCAAATAACTGGGTCGCCCCATTATCTTTCAGAGAACCATGCCAGCGCTTGCCAAACAACAAAGAGCAGGCAGTCAAGTGGTTCACGTCCTTGCAAAATACCCTGAAAAGGAAACCTGAGATGCAGCAACAATATGTAGCATTCATGGAGAAGATCTTCGCTAATGGATATGCTGAAGTAACACCGCCACTGAGGGAAGGCGAGGAGTGCTGGTACCTCCCAACGTTTGGGGTTTACCACCCACAAAAGCCCAATCAGATCAGGGT
The DNA here is from genome assembly GCF_030144855.1 of Hypanus sabinus. Taxonomy (NCBI): domain Eukaryota; kingdom Metazoa; phylum Chordata; class Chondrichthyes; order Myliobatiformes; family Dasyatidae; genus Hypanus; species Hypanus sabinus. The sequence goes on from NW_026779021.1 coordinate 756,780, forward strand.
GGTCTTTGACTCCAGTGCTCAGTGCGCTGGTATCTCCCTTAATGACGTGCTCCTTACAGGCCCCGACCCCAACAATACCCTTCTCGGGGTCCTGCTGCGCTTCCAGAAGGAGGTCGCAATCCTAGCTGACATCCAGCGGATGTTCCATTGCTTCTTAGTACAGGAGGACTATTGCAATTTCCTCCGTTTCTTACGGCACAAATGCAACTTCCTTCGCACTGCGGATGAATTGGCCCTGGCAAAGGATGTCATCTTTAAAGCAACTCAAAGAGTGGCTTTTGCAGGGGAGTTTTCAGCTCTCCAAATTAATAAACCAATACCAAAGGACAGCCCTTTGAGGAAATTTTGCCCGAACCTGAAGAATGGTATCATCTGCATTGGAGGTCGGTTAATACACTCCCAACTTCCGGCCGCAGAAAAAAGTACAGTAATCTTGCCCAAAGACAGCCATGTGTCCTTACTGCTCACTCGCCATCACCATGAACAGGTAAAGCATCAGGGCCGTCACCTGACGGAAGAAGCAATAAGGGCAGCGGGACTGTGGATCTTGGGAGGTAAAACACTGATCAATTCAGTACTTCATAAATGTATAACCTGCAGGAAACTGCGAGCCAAGTTGGAAGCTCAACGTATGACGGACCTCCCACCAGAACGCCTCAAAGCCTGCCCTCTTTTTACATATGTGGGGCTCGATGTATTTGGTCCCTGGACTATCACTACGAGACGCATCAGAGGAGGACAGGCAGCGAACAAGCGGTGGGCCATCATGATCAGCTGCATGAGTTCAAGAGCGATGCACATTGAGGTCATCGAATCTTTGGATACATCCAGCTGCATTAACGCTCTCAGGCACTTCTTTGCGCTAAGAGGCCCTGCAAAATAGTTAAGTCTGATTGCGGCATGAACTTTGTTGGAGCATCAAAGGAGCTGGGGATGGACAAAACGGTGCAAAAGTACCTCAGTCAGCAGGGATGCAACTGGCAGTTCAACACACCACACGCCTCTCACATGGGAGGTTCATGGGAGCGAATGATTGGTATCGCCAGAAGAATTCTTGATTCAATGTTTCTGAAGCAACGCACCCGATTGACCCACGAGGTACTGTGCACACTAATGGCAGAAGTCACAGCCATTTAAGTGCACGACCACTCCTACCTGTGTCTTCTGACCCAGAAAACCCCTTCATACTCTCACCATCAATGCTCCTTACGCAGAAGGCAGGAGCTCCCCCTCCACCAGGGGACTACTCTGATAAGGATTTGTACACAAAGCAATGGAGACAGGTCCAGGCTCTGGCAAATCAGTTCTGGTCTCGTTGGAGAAATGAATATCTAACTTTGTTGCAACACAGACAAAAGTGGACAGAACCTCGCAGGAATCTTCAAGTTGGAGATTTAGTCCTGCTCAGGGACAAGCAAATCGCCTGCAACAGCTGGCCAATGGACAGAATCACTGCCACATTCCCTAGTAGGGATGGACATGTCTGGAAGGTTGAATTGAAAACTTCTGACTAAGGTGATGTGAAAACTTACCAAAGGCCAGTTACAGAAGTCATTGTACTTCTATCTAAGGACTGATTTAGAGACTGAAGTTTTGTATTATGTTCATTGTGACCCTACGAAGGTCAGGCGGGGAGTGTGTTGCCTTTATGGCATTTGTTTAGTTTATAATATTTTCGCTTTAGTAACTCGTTTGTTATCATTTTCTAGTTAAAGTTAAGATTGTTTAAAGTAGATTCGTTGTCTGTGATATAGCGTGGCATGTGATGACGTCACACCCGGTTTCGCCGGGTCTTGTGGGAAAATACCAGTTTGGAGAAACAGGAAGGAGGGGGCTTACATGTGCAGGATCAGCGCAAGAAAAGTTTTCTTTCTATGCACTAGAAACATTAGTGAACCAACGCTGTAAGTTCATGAGATAATCGATATTTTGAATTAAAATGTTAACGTTGATTCTGTTAAAAGTAACGACGGTTGATAAGGTTTATGTTTTTGTTATTTAAAGAGTTGCGGATAGTTTGTGTTGAAGTGTATTTAAAGCAGTCGATGGCGTAGGTAGATTCTGACTGTATGTTGCACTTTAATGTAATGTAGTTGTTGTAGTTTTACTTTTGCAAGTATTTATGATGTAAATGAGATATCAAGAAGGAAACAAATACTGTATATATTTTGTATTGTTTTATCAACAGTTTTCACCATACGTTAATGTGGAAGAGTGAACAGTAAACAGTTAATCTTACTACGATCCTGTCTTCATTGACTATGGTTTACCTCGGTGTTCAGTTCAGAGTTCTTTTACACCTGAGCGAGAACACTACAGTTCCTAAACAGTTTTTTGACAGAGCAGACTCTAAAATTTTACCCTATATTTGGAAAAATAAAAATCCTAGATTGAATTAACCTTTATTGCAGAAATAAAAAAAGAATCATGGTATGGCTTTGCCAAACCTTAGACTGTCCTACTGGGCAATTAATATTCGATATATTACCCCTTGGATTCATTATTCAGACATCTGTAATTGTCTTGTATGAGTGGAATTGGTGAAGCAGTATTCCTTGGCCTCTTTACTGAGAGCTTCTCTTCCTTTTCTGCTAAGTTTGGTAGACAAGACCTTAATCTTATTATTAAACATTCATTAAGAATTTGGTTTCAGTTTCGCAGATATTTGAATTGAACACCTACGCTCGGTCCGCCAGAAAAAGCAGGATCTCCCAGTGGCCACACATTTTAATTCCTCATCCCATTCCCATGCTGATATGTCTATCCATGGCCTCCTCTACTGCCAAAATGAATCCAAACTCACGTTGGAGGAACAACACCTTATATACCGGCTAGGTAGTCTCCAACCTGATGGCATGAACATTGACCTCTAACTTCTGTTAATGCCCCTCCTCCCCTTCTTACCCCATCCCTGACATATTTAGTTGTTTGCCTGTTCTCCATCTCCCTCTGGTGTTCCCCCTGTCTTTCTCCCTAGGCCTCCCGTCCCATGATCCTTTCCCTTCTCCAGCTCTGTATCACTTTCGCCAATCACCTTTCCAGCTCTTAGCTTCATCCCACCCCCTCCGGTCTTCTCCTATCATTTTGGATTTCCCCCTCCCCCCACTACTTTCAAATCTCTTACTATCTTTCCTTTCAGTTAGTCCTGATGAAGGGTCTCAGCCCGAAACGTCGACAGTGCTTCTCCCTATAGATGCTGCCTGGCCTGCTGTGTTCCACCAGCATTTTGTGAGAAACACATTGTGCCTTGTGTTTCTTATGGCACCTGCAAGATAAGCAATTAGAGGGAGTGACTATTTACAAGGACAACAGACTTTGGGTGGTGGGCCTGTGTCTGTCTGCATCCAGACATAGTAGCAATTAAAACTGTTATACGAACAATTTATAACTGATAAAATTAACAATACTCATCTGTACAGAAACTAAGGGGGTGAACCCACATGTATCTGTGTACGTGACTGTATGATATAAAAAGAACTGTATTTGCTTCAGAGGGAGAGACCGTCGAAGCAGCCTCCGAGAGAGTGCTTAAGGAGGGTTCTCTTGAGTAACTTGCTAATAAAGAGTTAAAGTACTTTTACTGTAGTATGTGGTGTCTTTGCATCAGGCAGATCAAAAGAGGTTTATGACAACTGTACCTACATTATTTCTACTTTATATAGGCTGTTATTTTTATGTGTTATTTGGTATGATTTGTCAGCTTCATATCTTGAAGGTTACTGAAAAGAGTGCTTCTGCCGAGGGTGCTTGCACCGAGTGTTTTTGCCGCGAGTGCTGCCGAGAGCACTGTGTCAAGTGTTTTCTTTACGGTGGACAGTGCTGCAATCATTGCAGAAAAGTATTTCCACTTTATACAGGCTGTGTATTATCAGATCATTCCTGCTTTTAATATATGTTACTGTTATTTTAGGTTTTATGTGTTGTTTGGCATGATCTGTTTATTTTTTGGGTCTCGGAACGCTCACAAATTTTTTCCCATATAAATAAATGGTAATTGCTTCTTCACTTTACAACATTCCGGCTTACGAACCATTTCATAGGAACACTCTACCTTCAAATAGCGGGTGAAAACTGTACTACTGAGATTGACCGTGCACAGAACTGACACAGCTGCGAAACAAGCTGCACTGATTGTTCCCCAAATTACAAATTGTCAGGGAAAAACTGAATCTAAAGGTATGCCTGGAATTAAGGATGTGTGTGCTTCACAGAGGGACACCTCTGAAAAAGAGAAAGCCACCTGGGAATCAGCTGGATGTTTTTACTCAGCGACCAAGAACCTCTGGCTTACTCCTGTCCGTCAAGTTTTGTGTACCTGAAACTATACTGAGCTATCTTGTAGATTCTGTACATACCAATGCTCACCTTGCCAAGGAGAGAATGGTAAGGCAATGTTTAGAATCATGGTGGAGCCCAGACCTGGAGAAAGTAGCAGAGAATGTTGCCAGAAAAGGCACCCCATGCCCAAAGGGATATATCCTGTTGTCAAGATACCCTTTCTGTCAATTTCAACTTGATTTTATCAAATTACCACGTGTGCACAATTATAAGTATTGCCCTGTAACTCTTGATGTCTTTAGAAGCATATACCAACACAGATAACAAAGCCAATAATACCATGGTGCATATTTTGTTGAAAGAAATCATTCCCAGATTCCGGGTACTGGAGCAAGTTGTATCTGACAATGGCCCTCATTTTGTGGGCAAGATTAATACCCAACTATGCCAGGCTCTGGGGACTAAACATACACTCCATTGGCCCCACAGACCATAAGCCACCAGCTTGGTTGAAAGGGATGATAGGACACTGAAAATCAAAATAGCTAAATTAGGACAAGAAACAAGTCAAAATTGGCTCAAAATGCTACCAATGGTCTTGTTCCAGATGAGAACACATTTCCAGACCAAACATGGTCTGTTGCTAGCCAAAACAGTATATGGCAGACCATTAAGAACCCCCTGGAAGGCTGCCTTGCCAACCCTGAAATTACCCAAGATGGACCTGAAACAAATGTCTAATGAGATTATACAGTATATCCTGGCACTAACCAAATCTCTCCAGGTCTTGCAGTGGTGAATCTGTGGAATTCATTCTCATAGACAAAAGATATTCAATGCTATTTTGAAGATGTCCTGACAAGATACAAAAATAAACATTTTCAACAAGAACAAGTGTCATCACAAATTCTGAAATCTCATATACCAAAAAATACAGGTCTCATTTTAGCAAGCCATCCTAGGTACAACTTCATTCAGATTGAAAGATTCCACTTTTGATTACATGTATGTTGTCCCAATTGTTCTCAGCTAGAGTATGGCTTGCCCTGAAAAATTCTAACTTGAAGGGAGGTTGGGGTGGTCAGGGTTGTGGAAAGAAACTTACATTTTAAAAAATGTGAAAATCAAGCTAGATTATCCAGATATCAGAGAAGTGTGAGACAGCAATCTACGGAAGTACAAGGAATTTACAATACCAATGAAGTATTTTGTATCCAAAAGCAATAAAAGGCAATAAAAGGTTATTCAGAATGAGGAGATACAAAAATAAACAAGTAGGAAATATATATCCAAAAATGTTGCATACAAAGCTAAATATAAAACTTTATATCCTTTGTCAGGCCAATTACTTTTTCTGTTTTTTCAGAAGATTTTATTAGGCCCTAATTGTGAAAGGCATAGAGTCTAAGAAAAGTATGACACAGAAAAAGGCCCTTTAGCTCACGTAGTCTGCACCAAACATTTAAACTGCCAACTCCTATTGACCTGAACTGGGACCAGAGCCCTCCATACCCCTACCATCCATGTACCTATCCAAACTTCTCTTAAATGTTGACATCAAGCTCATATGCAACATTTGCACTGGCAATTGTTTGACACTCTCACGATCCTCTGAGTTAATAAGTTTCTTCTCATGTTCCTCTTTAACTTTTCAGCTTTTACCCTTAACCCATGACCTCTAATTGTAGTCTGACACAACTTCAGTTGAAAAAGCTGCTTGCATTTACCCCATCTATACCTTTCATAATTTTATACCCTTCTCTCAACTCTCCCCTTAATCTTCTACATTCCAAGAAGTCCTAACCTTTTCAATCCCTCAGGTACTCTAGGCAAACCTACATGCCAGTAAATACTTTTCATTACTCTTTCAAACTTAGATACATATATCTTTCCTATAGGTAGATGACCAAACCTGCACACAATTCTCCAAATTAGGCCTCACCAATGTTATACAACTTCAACATCCCATCTTCTGTACTCTACATTTTGATTTATGAATGCTAATAAGCTTTCTTTATGACCCTAACTTACATCGCCATTTGCTACCAATCATAGACCTGTATTAGATCTTTTTATTTTCCCACATTCCTCAGTCCCCTACCTTTCACTCTGTAAGACCTACTCTGGATGATCCCACCAGAATGCAACACCTCGCACTAGTCCGCACTGATTTCCATCTGCCATTTTCAGCCCATTTTTCCAGCTGATGCAGATCTGCTGATCCAGTTTATCAAATTATCATCCAGATCATTGATATAGGTGACGAACAACAGACCCAACACCAATCCCTTTGGCACTCCACTAGTCATAGGCCTCCATTCAGGACAGGTAACCATCTATTACCACTCTCTGGCTTTTCCCACCAAGTCAATACACAATCTAGTTTACAACCTCATCCTCAATGCCAAGCAACTAAACCTTCTGACCAACTTCCCATGAACAGCCTTGTCAAATGCCTTGCTAAAATTGATGTAGACCACATCCACTACCTTGCTTTTTTCAACTTCCCTGGTAACTTACTTAAAAACTCTTATAAGATTGGTTAAACATGACCTACCAAGCACAAGTCCATGTACAGGGTTCTCAGATTATTAACTGCAATGTTAATTGTTAACTGCATATATAAAATGGCTTCTCTGTAGCATTATAATGAAATGGCTTCTTGGTGGGTAACTGATGAGGTATTGCTCTGTTTAGTCAAAATGTCTGGGTTATAATTACTGACAATGGATGAACTAATCAATAGAAGCAATGTTGAGGGAACCTGGAGTGAGTGGCGGGATTTTCTGGAGGAGAACTGAAGAGGAAGGACGTGCTGGACGTGCTCTGGTTGACCACCGAGGTTGGTCCCAGGCAGCGGGTCATGAAGGTCGGAGAAGATCGAATGGTGGACAGGTTTCGACAATTGAGCTCCAACGGTTGTGCACGAACTGAACTTCGATAAGTTTCAGCACCCTTTTCTTTCTTTTTATATTGTATCGCTATTAATTACCTAGTTCCAATAAGATTTATAAAGTGTAATCTGTAAAATGTACTAATTGTGTGCAGTCTGATATTGTGTGCGCGAGTTTGTAGCAGTGTGCATTTCACCACGTCTAAGCAAATGGGAGACACGGTTTGACAGGTGGACGGACTTTTCCCTTAACAAACACAAGCTGATAGCCTTAAGTGTTATATTTGTGGGGGTTCGTCCGGGATACAATTCTGTGGATGCTTTGTGACTACTCTGCTTAAATACAATACAGTAAGGATGGCAGTAGCTGCTTTTCAGCGATGGTGTGCGGCTGCGAAGGTGGCAGAGAGCAATGCGTGCATGTTGAGGGGGGTGGAGACTAGTGTACCGGATGAAGTGTTAATTCGAGGTTTGAGTACAGTTAAAACTTTTGGCAAAGTGGAGATTCTATTGCGGAACTTTGATTTTGAGGCAGGTACAGGTAGTGTTAGTGCAAACAAGTGAGGACATAACAGGGGTGCAGTTGCCAGAGGAGATTGGCGTCCCTGGTGAGGCAGGGCCATGGCGCCTGCAGAGTGTCGGGGAGGGAGGGGCCAAAGCTCAACAAGCAGAGTGGGGAGGAGATCTTAGGGAACAGGTTCTTTCGGTGCTGGGGGATGAAAGGAAAGAGTGGTCAGATTTGGAAAAGTTGGTCAGTTCCCGTTCCACTGTGAAAGGCGAGAGCTCTGAGTTGGCCTCTGCACTTACCTCCTTAGCGAGAAGGGTAGCGGGGCCCCACCAGAAGGTAAGAGTTTTCTCCAGGATAATGCCCACTCCGGAGGGTGAGAAGGATTATGAGACATGGGTAGAACAAACATTGCAACATCACACAGCAAACAACTGTTGAGTGAGTGGCAGTGCTTGGATGAGGAAAACTGACAGATTGGTTGGAAGTTTGCAGGGATTGGCAGCTGGGGTAGTACGAGGCCTGAAGGTTAACCAGTCTTTGGCCGCTCTGAAGGACTATATGGAGGACTTAGAAAGTGGTTTTGGGTTAACCAGGAGTCCTCAGGGAGTTTCAGAACACGTATCAGGAGGAGGGTGAGAAGCTCTCTGCGTACCTTTTCGGCTAGGGAGACAGCTTAATGGATGGCGGCGCCGGGGGGCGGGCCATTCGGGCTGAACAGGTGGATCAGTTCAGGACAGATCAGGTATTTCAGGGTGCCCAGGCCGAGGACAAGATTGCTTGGAGTCTCCGGCAGTCTTGTAAAATGTGCCCTCCCCCGACATTAGTTCAACTGATCAGAGATGTGAAGGGGGATGAGCGTGCATTGAGGCTGCGGGAGGACTCTTGTCAGCAGTTGTAGTCCTCGGTGGAGACGGGAGAGGAGCAGCTCCACCTGGAAACTGATAAAGGAGATGGTGGCCGAGCTGAGGGCTGAGGGGTCGTTAGGGAGGCCTTCGCCTCCCAGAGGACAAACAGCACAGGATGCTGAAAGTGGCAGGAGGTTTACAAGAAGAGAGACGGCTAGTAGCATGTGCTATAACTGTGGGAAAGAGGGACACTTCCGGAAAGACTGTGAGAGACAAGGGGTGTGCTATAACTGCGGAGAGGAGGGCTAATTCTGGCAGGAACGTGAGCAGCTGACAGCCCCTAAGAGGTTGAGTCCCCAAGAATCCAAGAAGGAAGAGGTGCTGGGAAACTTAGAGGAGACCCAATGAGGGAATGGCCTGGTGTCTCTAGGGGAACACGTTACCAGCAATCTACCAAGGAACCCCTGAAATCAAAAGACTCAATTCCAGAAGGAGGGAATCTCTGCTAAAGTCATACTCGACACTGGGTTGCAGGTCACGCTACTATACCATTCGTTTTACAATTAGTACTTGAAGCATTTGCCATTGACCCCATTCCACACACTGGAGATCTGGGATGTCAGTGCTAGGGATTATCCGTATGACAGGTACTTGTCGGTGAAACTGGAGTTTTCAGAAGCTGATGTGGGACTGTCTGAAGTTTTGGCGACGTTAGTGCTGGTTTGTCCAGACCCAGTTGAGACGGGGTGGGGGGTGTGTTTCAATTCTGGCGGGGACCAATACACCTATGGTGCGGAGGCTCACGGGGGCCTGCCAGGAGAAGGTGAGTGAGAACTGTTTGGGGTCCCGGGCCATGCACCCAGCGTTTCATGCTGCTTTTGAGGAAGTGCAGCGCCGCACTGGGCTGGAGACTGAATTTAAACGAGGGACTATGTGGTGCACCCACCTCAAAGCCTGTGATAATGAGGCCTGGGGAAGTAGCAACAGCGATGGGAACTCCCAGATTTCCCAGAGTGCCTGATGTTGAGGCCCTTTTAGTGGAAGGCCTCGAGGGGGAGACACGATTTCCGGCTGGGGCGCTGGTGAGGCCCGAAGTACAGAGGCCCTCGGTGGTACATGCGAGTTGGATGTCAGGAACACTACGGAGAGAGAAATCACCTTTAAGCGAGGGATGCCTCTGGCGCATTTGTTCCTGGTGACGGTAATGTCTAGCGCCCCTGTGAGGTCCTCAGAGGGGGAAGGATTGGAAAACAGAGGAAAGCTGACCGCTGAGGCCTTTAACCTTAGGGACTCTCCTGTGCCGCTGGAGTGGAAATGCAGGCTGGTGGAGAAGATGTTGATGCAGGAAGATCTTTTTCTCTTGGCGAGATTGATATGGGTTGCTCCAAGAGCACTTGCCATACCATCCAAGTGACTGAGGACACTCCGTTCAGAGAGATGTCATGGCGACTGGCCCCTGCAGATGTGGAAGATGTGCCGCAGCAATTGTGCAAGTTGAAGGAAGCTGGGATCATCACCGAGTCCCTAAGTTCCTATGCATCCCCAATAGTTGTGGCCGGGAAGAAGAACATTAAGGTACGCAGGTGGGTGGAATATAGGATTTGAACCAGCGCACTGTCCCTGACCAGTATACAGTCCCGAGGGTCGAGGATACACTGACTGATCTGAGTGGGGCGAAGTGGTTAGTGAGCTGGACTTCAGGAGTGGGTATTACCAGATCCCGATGAGTGAGGCTGACAAAGAAAAGACGGCCTTTTTACGTCCCCGGGATTCTTCCAGTTCGAAAGGATTCCCCAGGGCATATCGGGAGCCCCTGCCACCTTCCAGCAGGCCATAGAGAAGATGGTGGGGGATATGAATTTGCTTGGTGTATTTGGATGATTTGGCAGTGTTTGGAGCCACCTTGGAAGAACGCGAAGCGAGGCTACTGAAGGTGCTAAGTCAACTGAAGGAGTAAGGGTTAATACTCTCCCTGGACAAGTGCCAGTTCTGCAAGACGTCTGTTAGCTATGTTGGACACATACTTTTGCAGAATGGAGTAACTACAGACTGGGCTAAGATTGAAGCGGTCTGAGGCCCCAGACTGTGAGCACTCTGCACTCATTCTTGGGGTTCTGTAGTTATTATCGGAGATTCATGAAGGGCTATGTCAAAGTAAACCACCCCTTGAACCAGCTTCTGTGTGGTTACCCTCTGTTTGGGGAAGAAAGGGAAAGAAAAAGGAGGACAGGAAGTTGGAGAATATTTCGACCCGTCAGAGCCCTTTGGACCGAGGTGGGATGTAAAATATGAGGAGGCTTTTAAATTGCTGAAAGAGTTGCTGACCCAGCCGCCAGTGCTGGCTTTTGAGGACCCCCGATTACCACACAAGGATTAGGGGCCGTCCTGTATCAAGATCAGAGCACTGGGTTGAGGCCTGTCGCCCTCCGACAGGTACTATCCCACCCACAAGTTGTAGTTCCTGGTGTTGAAATGGGCGGTGGTGACTATCTCTACGGGACAAGTTTGAGCTGAAGACGGCCAACAACCCACTTACTTATATCCTGACCTTGGCAAACTTGATGCTACAGGCCATCGGTGGTTGGTGGTCTTTTCGGTGTATGATTTCAGCCTGAAGTACTGGCTGGGGAGCAGGAATGTCGACGGGGATGCTTTGTCATGACAAGAGCATAAAGAACAGGAGATGGACGAGGAATGGCAGAGCATTCCTGCCCGTGGGGTGAAAGCCATGTGTCAGTTTGCTATCATCATGAAGGCTGAGGAAAAGCAGAGGCTGGTTTGCACGGTGCACCCATTGGGGACTTTAGATGACGCCCTGCCCCAGGTTTACTGTGAGTTGACTGCACTGAAGACTAAACAGTTGCTGGAACTAAGTCTGGGGGAAGTGGCATCTGCTCAGTATGATGGCCTGGGCATTGGCACTGTTTGGAGCACAGTGGAGAAAGGGAATGTGGTGTAGGCAGAAAAGATGAAACACACTTAAATGCTTCCGTTATTGAGGGAATGGCCTTGGGTGAAGTTAAGGAAACAAGTTTTATACCAGGTAACATCACCCCTGGACTGACCTTGGCAGCTGGTCCTGCCTGAGAAGTATCGGAAGATTGTGTTGAAGTCAATGCACGATGATTCTGGACATGTGGGGGTGGAGAAGACCTATGGATTGCTTTAAGACAGGTTTTACTGGCCCCAAATGAAGTTGGAGGTGGAAGAGTATTGCATGACTTGCACTCTCTGCTTGAAGAAGCCCCCCCCAATGTTCCCTTTAAACTTTTCCCTCTTCACCCTTAATCCATGACCTCTGGTTTTTTTCTCCCCTGGCCTCAGTGGAAAAAGCCTGCTTGCATTCACTATCTATACCCATCATAATTTTATATACCTCTATCAAAACTCCCTTCATTCTTCTGCACTCCAGGGAATAAAGTCCTAACCTACTCAACCTTACTCTGTAACTCAGTTTCTCAAGTCCCGGCAACATCCTTGTAAACCTTCTCTGCACTCTTTCAACCTCATTAATATCCTTCCTGCAATTAGGTGACCCAAACTGCACACAATACTCCAAATTTGGTCTCACCCAGTCTTATACAACCTCACCATTACATTCCAACTCTTATACTCAATACTTTGATTTATAAAGGCCAATGGACCAAAAGCTCTCTTTACAACCCTATCTACTTGTGACGCCACTTTTAGGGAATTATGTATCTGTACTCCCAGATCCCTCTGTTCTACTGCACTCCTCAGTGTCCTACCATTTACCTTGTATGTTCTACCTTGGTTTGACCTTCCAAAGTGCAATACCTCACACTTGTCTGCATTAAACTCCATCTGCCATTTTTCAGCCCATACCTCCAGCTGGTCCAAATCCAACTGCAAGCTTTGAAAACCTTCCTCATTGTCCACTACACCTCCAATCTTTGTATCATCAGCAAATTTTCTGATCCGATTTACCACATCATCATCCAGATCATTGATATAGATGACAAATAACAATGGACCCAGCACTGACCCCTGTGGCACACCACTAGTCACAGGCCTCCACTCAGAGTAGCAATCCTCCACTACCGCTCTCTGACTTCTCCCATTGAGCCAATGTCTCATCCAATTTACTACCTCACCATGTATACCTAGTGACTGAATCTTCCTAACTAACCTCCCATGCGGGACCTTGTCAAAGACCTTACTGAAGTCCATGTATACAACATCCACTGCCTTCCCTTCATCCACTTTCCTGGCAACTTCCTCGAAAAACTCTGATCGGTCGGTTAAACATGACCTACCACGCACAAAGCCATGTTGACTTTTTCTAATAAGTCCGTCTATCCAAATACTTGTAGATCCTATCTCTTAGTACTCCTTCCAATAATTTACCTAATACCGATTTCAAACTTACCGGCCTGTAATTTCCCGGCTTACTTTTTTAGCTGTTTTAAACAGCAGAACTACATGAGTTATCCTCCAATCCTCCAGCACCTGACCCATGGATATCGGCATTTTAAATATTTCTGCCAGGGCCCCTGCAATTTCAACACTAGTCTCCTTTAAGGTCCGAGGGAATACCCTGTCAGGTCCTGGGGATTTATCTACTCTGATTTGCCTCAAGACAGCAAGCACCTCCTCCTCTTTAATCTGTATAATTTCTATGACCTCCCTACTTGTTTGCCTTGTTTTCATAGACTCCATTCCAGTTTCCTTAGTAAATACAGATGCAAAAAACCCATTTAATATCTCTCCCATTTCTTTTGGTTCCATACATAGCCAACCACTCTGATCTTCAAGAGGAGTAATTTTATTCCTTACTATCCTTTTGCTCTTAACATACCTGTAGAAGCTCTGATTATCCTTCACCCTGACTGCCAAAGCAACCTCATGTCTTCTTTTAGCCCTCCTGATTTCTTTCTTAAGTATTTTCTTACTCTTTTTATACTCCTCAAGCATCTTATTTCCTCCCTGTTGCCTATACATGTTATACATCTCTCTCTTCTTTTTTATCAGAGTTCCAATATCCCTCGAGAACCAAGGTTCCTTATTCTTATTCAGTTTGCCTTTAACCCCTACAGGAACATACAAACTCTGCACTCTCAAAATTTCTCCTTTGAAGGCCTCCCACTTACCAATCACATCCTTGCCAGAGAACAACCTGTCCCAATCTATGCTTTTTAGATCCCTTCTCATTTCTTCAAATTTGGCCTTTTTCCAGTTTAGAACTTCAACCCGAGGACCAGATCTACCTTTATCCATGATCAAGTTGAAACTAATCACGTTATGATCACTGGAACCAAAGTGTTCCCCTACACACACTTCTGTCACCTGTCCTAACTCATTTCCTAATAGGAGATCTAATATTGCATCCTCCCTAGTTGGTACATCTATATATTGATTTAGAAAACTTTCCCGAACACATTTCGCAAACTCTAACCCATCTAGACCTTTAACAGTATGGGAGTCCCAATCAATGTGTGGAAAATTAAAATCCCCTACAATCACAACTTTCTGTCTCCTGCAGTTGTCTGTTACCTCTCTGCAGATTTGCCCCTCCAATTCTCGCTGACTATAATACAACCCCATTAATGCGGTTATACCTTTCCTGTTTCTCAGGTCCACCCATATGGCCTCAGTAGACAAGCCCTCAAATCTGTCCTGCCAAAGCACCGCTGTAATATTTTCCCCGACTAGCAAAGCCACCCCCCCACCCTTCATCCTTCTGCCTCTATCAGATCTGAAACCCTGGAACATTGAGCTGCCAGTCCGGCCCCTCCTGTAGCCAAGTTTCACTAATGGCTATAATGTCATAATTCCATGTGTCAATCCAGACCCTCAGCTCGTCTGCCTTTCCCATAATACTCCTTGCATTGAAATATACACACCTCAGAAAACTGTTACCATCACAAACAACCTTACTATTTGTGCCTTTGCATGAACTACTAACATCATTTATTTTCACCCCTGCTCCACTATCTACTCTGGCACTCTGGTTCCCATCTCCCTGCAAATCTAGTTTAAACCCTCCCCAATAACACTAGCAAACCTCCCTGCAAGTATATTGGTCCCCTTGTAGTTCAGGTGTAATCCGTCTCTCTTGTACAGGTCCCACCTGCCCCAAAAGAGGTTCCAAAGATCCTGATATCTGAAACCCTGCACCCTACACCAGTTTCTCAACCATGCTGTCACACTTGCAAAATGAGGGGCCGTTGGACCTGGTGTGTATAGATTTCTTGGCCATAGAACCCAATGCCAGCAATACGGCAAATGTCTAATGGCTGATTTATACTTGTGCATACAGTCTACGCCACAGCCTATGCCGTAACCCTGATTCTCAATTCCACACAGACTCTAAGCTGTAGCAAGCATGCACCAGTGTACGCCAAAATGCTAGCTGTTGGTGGGGTTTCTATGCCACTGTGTTGAGTTTCTTTGTGAGAAACATGGACGAGGAAATACATTTCAAACATTTTCGCATGTCAGCAGGTAGATTTGACGATTTGGTTCATCTATTTCTCATCTGTGTATGCACAGCCTACAGACATGGCGGAGAAGAATCAACCGGAAATGTGCAAGAGGAAATGCGATGTTACCAAGCGCACCAATCACAGTTGTGGTCTGCATCGCCGCAAAGCGTAACTTTTCTAGAGAAGTGAGCATCACCCTACAGCATAGGGCACGCATTACCTACATCGTAGATGCGATGCACAACTATAAATCAGCCTTTAGTCATCACAGACCAATACACCAGGTATGCTCAAGCATTCCAAGCCAATGATCAGAGGGCAATTACAGTGGCGAAAGTGCTATGGGAGAAGTATTTTGTGCATCATAGCCTTCCCCAGTGGACAGATAGTGACCAGGGACGGGCCTTTGAGAATAAGCTCATCTATGAGTTATTGGGTATGTTGAGGGTTGAGAAATTGAGGACTATTCCCTATCACCTCCCCCCCACCCCCCAGCCAGAATAGGCTTAATCAGACCCTGCCAGACACCCTCAGGACTGGAGATCAGCAAAAAGAGCCAATTAAATCAACATATTGGACATCTGGTTCACTGTTACAACTGGACATGCAATGACGCTACTGGCTACTCACCCTATTATCTGATGTTCAGGCGTGAGGCAAGGTTGCCCATTGACCTCTGTTTTGGGATGGCCAGGGTGAAGTATCACCGAAACCTTTTTTGAAGTATGTGTCTGCTTTGAAGAAAGACCTACAAAGAGCTACATCGGAATCATCTGTGCCTCTGGTATGTGATGTACAAGTAGAGCGGGAGCCGAAGATGCCGGGTGCGCCTACTACCAGGACTTGGCATCCATGCAAGGTGGAGAAAGAGCCCGCATCGGAGAGGGGGGCCCAGGCCCAGCCCGTGAGGGATACTTACTCGGACAGTGATGATTCAGATGATTGGTACATGCTGTCATTCACTGATGGAGGAGGAGGAGGAGAAGGCGCCTGGCCCTTCCCCCACTGGGTTAGATGGGGTAAGGGGGGCTATTGGTGGGCAGTCAGGGGTACCACAAGGCGTTGGCAGGGAGGATGTGGGGCCCGAGCAAGAGATAGAGGGTTCCGGGGTGCAAAGAGGTTTGGGTGACCGCTCGCAGGAGGGTTTTGCCTCATAGTTTCCCTGAGTCTCCTGTATTGTCCAAAGTGGAGGAGTTAGAAGAGGGAGTGCGCACATTTCAGAGAAGCAGATACCCCCCCAGATGGTTTGGCCTATGTAGCACCCGGGGAACAGGGTGTGATCTCCACTGTTTTGTGGGAGTTATGCCACTGCTTTCTGCACTTGGGTTGGGCAGGAGGGGTTGACATGACGTAATTCAGTGGGGGGCGAATGCAATGTTCTCAGATTATTAACTGCAATGTTAACTGTTAACTGAATATATAAAATGGCTTCTCTTAGCGTTATAATGAAAAGGCTTCTTTGTGGGTAACTGATGAGGTAATGCTCTGTTTAGTTGGAATGTTTGGGTTACAATTATTGATAACAGAGGAACTAACCAATGGTAGCAATGTTGTTCTATCTATATGTAAGGGAACCTAGAGTGAGTGTGTGGGGTTTTCTGAAGGAGAATGAAGAGGATGGACATGCTGGATGTGCTCTGGTCAACCACCAAGGTTGGTCCCAGGCCGCAGGTCGAGGAGGTCGGAGAAGATCGAATAGTGGACCAAAGACTTAGAAATTGAGCTCCAACAATTTGTACACGAACTGACTGACCTCTGATAAGTTTTCTTTCTTTTCTTTCTTTTAATATTGTATCACTATTAATTACCTAGTTCCAATACGACTTATAAAATGTGATCTGTAAAACATACATTGTGTGCTGTCTGATGTTGTATGTGCAAGTTTGTACCAGTGTGCATTACACAGCATCTACGCAAATGGGAGACATGGTTTGACAGGTGGACAGATTTTCCCCTAGACACAAGCCGATAGCCCTAAGTGTTACACTTATCCAAATATTCATCTCACTGATCCCTTAGAGTATCTTCCAATAACTTTCCCACCAGGCAATAATTTCCTGGTTTAATTTTAGAGCCTTTCTTAAACTATGGAACAATACTGGCTATTCTCCAAAGCTCTGGCAACCCAGCTATCACTAAGGATGATTTAACTATCTGTTAAGGCTCATGAAATTTCTGTAATTGCCTCCTTCACAGGCCGAGAAAACAGCTTGCCATGCTCTGAAGATTTACCCATGCTAATGTGCCTTAAGACAGCATACACCTCCTTCTTAGTAATCTGTACAGAATCCATGTTGATGTCTTTTTGCCTCACTTCGACTCTTGAGAAAATACAGATCAAAAACACATTTAAGATCTCCCCTATCACTTTTGTGTCCACACATGGATTACCATTTTTATCCCTTGCAATCCTTTATCTGTAGAATCCCTTAGGATTCTTATTCGGCTTGTCTGGAAGAACAACCTTACGCCTTCTTTTAGCCCTCCTGACTTTAAGTGCTGTCTTGCATTGCCTTTATTCCACAAGCACCTCATTTGTTCCTACTTGCTTATATCTGCTGTGTGCTTCCTTTATTTTCCTAACCAGGGCTCCAATATCTCTTGAAATCCAAGTTCCCCTTCACCTGTTATCTTTACCTTTTATTCTGACAGATACATACAAGTTTGTACTCTCAAAATTTCCCTTTTGAAAGTCTCACATAAACCAAGTACACCTTAGCCAAAAAGTAGCCTGTCCCAATCCACATTTGCCAGATCATTTCTGACACCATCAAGACAGGCCTTTCTCCAATTTAGAATCTCAACCCATGGGCCAGATCTACATCTTTTACTTTGAAACTAAGGGCATTTTGGTCACTGGATGTAAAGTGCTCCCCTGCACAAACTTTTGTCACCTGTCCCATCTCATTCCCTAACAGCAAATCAGGTACTGCACACTCTCTCACTGGAATTTCTAGGCACTAAAACTTTCTGAAAACATCTGACGAACTGTTTCCATTGAGCCCTTTAACAGAATGACATTCTCAGTCAATATGCGGAAAGTTAAAAACACCTAATATGTTCTTGAAACAGTCTGTGAGCTCTCAAAAAGTCTGTTCCTCTAAATCTCTGACTATTGTGCGGTCTGTAATATAGCCCCATTAGTGTGGTCATATCTTTCTTATTTCTCAGTTTCATCCATAATGCCTCACTAGACAATGCCTCGGTAGACATGATCTCCAGCCTGTCCTGACTGTGCACAAATTTGACATTTTCCCTGACTAATAACGCCACACCTCTTCCTTTAATCCATCCCGCTCTGTCATATCCAAAACAACGGAACCCCAGAACATTGAGCTGCCAGTCCTGTCCCTCCTGCAAACTTATCAATTGCCTTTGCTAAGATACTTATTGCATTGAAATATACACAGCTCAGGACACCAGTCACACCTTCTGATCCTTTAAAGCTCATTTATACTTGCGTATTGCATTGATGCCATAGGTATCGTGTACCATACACCGTACCTATGCTGTACCCTATGCCATAGGGTGATGTGCACCTCCCCAAAAAAGTAACTCAGGCATTGCAGCGACACAGACCGCAACAACTGTGATCTGGAGGAAATAGCATCGAATTTCCTCCTATGCATTTCTGGTTGCTTCTTCTCCGCCATGTCTGTTTGAAATGCATTTCCTCATCCATGTCTCTCACGAAGGATCTCAACACAGTGGCATAGAAACCCCACCGCCAACTAGTGTTTTGGTGCACACCAACGCATGCTGGCTACGGAGTAGAGCACGCAGAAGTTAAAATCAGGGTTATGGCGCAGGCTGCAGCATAGCCCGTACGCACAAGTATAAATCAGCCTTTACTTTGTATTATCCACCCCTGCCTGCACAACCTCTCCATTGACAGTTATGGAACTCTGGCTCCCCCCACCCCACCCCCCCGCAACTCTAGTTTAATACCCACCATGCAGCATTAACAAACCTTCCCACTAGGACAGTTCCCTCTCCTACTCCTCCCTCCTACTCCTTAGCCACATGTTCAACTATATAATCTTCCTAATTCTGTCCTCACTAACACGTGACATGGGTAGCAATCTTGTGACCACGACCCTGCAGGTCCTGCCCTTTAACTTAGTAACTAACTCCTGCATGCTCTTTGCAGAAACTCGTCACTCATCCTAACCATGTCATTGATACTTACATGGACTTCTAGCTGTTCACCCTCCCATTTAGGAATGCTAAGCATTCAATCTGTAATGTTCCAGGCCCTGGCACCAAAGAGGCAACATACCATCTGGGAATCTCAATCTCACCCACACAGCCTCCTTTCTGTTCTCCTAATTAACAAATCCCCTATCATCACAGCACACCTCAGCAATATTTTGTTTTCCAAAATTAGATTTTGATGATTTCAGCAATGCCAGATGTTGTAATACTACAAGTCCCAGCTTTCAATGATTAGGGCTGTGAAAAGTGGAAGAGAGTTACCAAAATTGGCTTCTTTCTAATCATGTTAATGAAAGTGTATTTATATAATACAGATCAAAGTGCATAAGGTTCAAACCAGTGATGGCTTCCAATAAATCGAACTCACCTGCCTAATTCAAACAATCAAGTCAGCAGAATAATATCATCAAGAAGAACTGACAAAAGATTGGATATTTTCATGATGATAAACATATTTATTTCACAACAATGCTTGTATACTGGTCCAGAGGACAACATGGTAAACTGTCAATTTCTGCACTTTAAGGTGATTAAAACACACATAAAGAAGAAAACATTGCAGACAATATGATCTCCCTGCTCTTTAACTGGACATGTCCAGAACAGCTTAGTTATTGACTCTTCTTAAATATTTAAGAACAGGAAGGCAGATTATTATCTGAACGGTGTAGAGTTAGGTAAGGGAGATATACAAAGAGATCTAGGAGTCCTTGTTCATCGGTCACTGAAGGTGAATGAGCAAGTGCAGCAGGCAGTGAAGAAGGCTAATGGAATGTTGGCCTTTATTACAAAGGGAATTGAGTACAAGAGCAAGGAAATCCTCTTGCATTTGTACAGAGCCCTGGTGAGACCACAACTGGAGTATTGTGTACAGTTTTGGTCTCCAGGGTTAAGGAAGGACATCCTGGCTATAGAGGAAGTACAGCGTAGATTCACAAGGTCAATTCCTGGGATATCCGGACTGTCTTACGCAGAAAGGTTCGAGAGACTGGGCTTGTACACGCTTGAATTAAGGAGATTGAGAGGGGATCTGATTGAAACATTTAAGATTATTAAGGGATTGGACAAGATAGAGGCAGGAAATATGTTCCAGATGCTGGGAGAGTCCAGTACCAGAAGGCATGGTTTGAGAATAAGATGTAGGTCATTTAGGACAGAGTTAAGGAAAAACGTCTTCTCCCAGAGAGTTGTGGGGGTCTGGAATGCACTGCCTCAGAAGGTAGTGGAGGCCAATTCTCTGGATGCTTTCAAGAAGGAGCTAGATAGGTATCTTACGGATAGGGGAATCAAGGGATATGGGGACAAGGCAGGAACCGGGTATTGATAGTAGATGATCAGCCTTGATCTCAGAATGGTGGTGCAGACTCGAGGGGCCGAATGGTCTACTTCTGCACCTATTGTCTATTGTCTATTTAGTCAGAAATATTTAATAGTTTTTAATAGTTTTTAAATACATTCCATACTTCTGTATTTATTTGCAGCTTGTTATTTTAAAGTAAGACAAAGGAGCAGAAGTCAGCCATTCAACCCATCAAGTCTGCTCCGCCATTTCATCATGAGCTGATCCAATCTCCCCTTTAGTCCCATTCCCCCGCCTTCTCACCATAACCTTTAATGCCCTGACTACTCAGATACCTATTAATCTCTGCCTTAAATCCACCAATTATGAGCATTTTAACACTAGAGATTATAATCAAAATGCCTTGACGTTGTACTTTCACTGAAAGTTAAGTCCGTGAAGTATCCTCTTCAATGCCTATAGTATCCTACTAAACCAGTAAATCCTACTAAACCTACTAAATCTGTCTCAAAAACGTGTAACTAAACCACAGGAAAAGGCCAAATCTATCTGTCCAACCAAATGTTTGTGCATTATAAGCAGCATAATACAAACTGCTGAATACAAATTTGCAAGAAATTACATTTGTTTTAAACAGTACCAAAAGATGACCTTTTCAATTTGAACTGCAACAACGTAAGCTATTCAGATTTCAATTTCAGTCGACTCATAAATTTACTAAAATGGAGCATAAAATCACTAAAATACTAGAGTGGGTGTGGATGGGAAAGGATTTGCTAAGAATTCACTTAATTAGAAAGCAAACTTTACTCCCTAGCAAGTCAAAAGCATATGTCAAGGTTAAAGAGGTTATATCTATCTACATCTATAATCCTTACCCCCAAAATCCCCTGACTCAACTGAGCATAGAGAACTAATTTCAATTTGAAATTGATGACCGAGTAATTGTAAATGCTACAGAAAAGTACAGTGAATGGAAAACTAATGATAGAATTTAAAATTGAATATTTCCATAAACAAGTATAAAAAATAAATGGCTAGAAGCGACTGCAAGAGCGATATATTAAAAAAAACTAGGCAGAATTTGCATTATGAACATGATGGCGGTCGCTGGAGGAAAGCCCGCCAAACAGGTGATCAGAAATGCAGAAGAGTCAGTGTGCAACTCCAGCTCAAAGAAATAATACTGATATATTTCAGAATACTACATTTTATTTTAATAACAACGAAACTCGAAATAAACACACGTTCCAATGGTAAAAGGACTTTTTTTGCTGCCCTCCAAAAAATCCGACCGCCTCCCCTCTGGGTTGCTGGATGTCAAATCTGTCACAGGCCGGTCTTGATCAACACCAGCTTCGTATTTACTGAGTTTTTCCTACTTCAGTAAACACTAGACCTATTTATTTCCCCGTTCATTCCTCAAAGGACTATTTTAAAAAAACATCTCTCTCAAAAAAAATTACCTCACTGCTACTGGCTTCTCCGAATAGTTCGTGAAACTTGTGAAGGTTTTTGCTGATAGCGACGGAAACTGGCAATGCGGCGTCGAAACCATGTTTTAAATCCTTTTTTAAGCCCAGGATACGCAAACGTCCTGATTTTTTCCAAGGCCGTGCTGGGAAACGAGTCCGAGCTGCGTGCGCCATTTTAGGGAATCTGTTTGTGGGTGGGAGGGGGTGGAAGGTAGAGAGAACCGCCGCCCCGCAATCTGAATTACACAGGAATTGCGCAGATGTCGTGTCCGGAAGGCAAATGTTTTATTCATTTCCCACGACCGGAAGGAAGAACCGTAGGAAAAATACAGGACAAAATCTGATCCCCATAATCCGAACAGCCCAGCACACAAATGAAAGACTGTTAACATTTTATTATTAGTGATTTTAGGACAGGGTGGTTAGTTGTGCACCCCGGAACATGAATTGGGGCACAATGGATACACATGTTGCTACAAGAGGCGACGTCAAAATTCTGCTTTCTGTGCCCCCCCCAAGGAAATCGGGATGCTGAATAATCGATAAGTCGAAACTATCCCTGGTGAAATTATACAACATCGGCAACTGAGGCTGTAATATCGTTAGTCCTCTAAAACAAAGTTAAACACTTGGCGGCGGTAGGCCACATTACGACATCGTATCTCAACAGAATAAGGTAGAGAAGATATGGTGTCAACTAGTTCTAATCTGGCGTTATACATTGTCCGGGGTCCACGGGAGGATCGAGAATATACTCAAACATTAAATTTATATTTATACAAATTTTTACACTCTGAAGTAGACTTAGAAGCATTGCATAGAAACGGACACATTCCAAATGTTGCGTTTGCTTGTGTTTCTGAATTGATCTTTATTACCTATATCTTTAGTATACATGACAAATAAAAATCTTAACGTAATGTCTCCACCTAAATGTGCCATGCACAATCATAGTAATTTGTAATAAATACTATGTACACAGGACAGTTAATAAAACATAAAAGTACAATTATTTCAGTGTGAGTTCATCAGTCTGATGGCCTGGTGGAAGAAGCTGTCCCGGAGACTGTTGGTCTTGACTTCTATGTTGCAGTACCATTTCCCCGATGGTAGCAGCTGGAACAGTTTGTGTCTGGTATTGTGTTCGTCATAAGGGTAAGAACAAACCATATTCTGGAAGAATATAACTTTTATTTACAACAGCAACCACATTTACCATACAAGTTTCTCAATCATTCCATCATTAGGTTTTTCCCATTGAGAGTAGGGGAGATTCAAACAAGAGGACATGAGTTGAGAGTTAGGGGGCAAAAGTTTAGAGGTAACATGAGGGGGAATTTCTTTACTCAGAGAGTGGTAGCTGTGTGGAACGAGCTTCCAGAAGAAGTGGTAGAGGCAGGTTCGGTATTGTCATTTGAAGTAAAATTGGATAGGAAAATGGACAGGAAAGGAATGGAGGGTTATGGGCTGAGTGCAGGTCGGTGGGACTAGGTGAGAGTGAGCGTTCGGCACAGACTAGAAGGGCCGAGATGGACTGTTTCCATGCTGTAATTGTTATATGGTTATAGTTCTGAGCATTCTTACACGAGATATGTGATATCTCGACATCTTCCTTTCCTTAAAAAGAAAAACAATTAGCAACATTAATCAAAGGAAATGCATAATTTAACATGTCTCTGTCAGTCTCTCTGGGGGTTTACAAGGACAAGTAGACCTAAGTGGTTCACACAGTTCTTGTGTTTCATTGTTATTTCCATGTTAACTGAAACTCTGAAGTTGGCTCTTTCTTGACTTTGCGATTTCTTCCTAACACTGCTTTGTCTGTTTAGACCATGCATGATCTGGGTTGTACTTCTTCAAGTACTGTAGCTTTCTTTATTCCTTCCACTTCCATTTGTAATTAAATATGAATCTTATTTTCTTCATCTAATTCATTCATTAAATCTTTTTTATGCTGAGACTTCATTATTTCAATAAAACTTCTCAATTCCTTCACTTGTACTTTCACTTCTTCAATTGGATCCTGATTCTTGTCTCTCTTTGGCTTCAGATCCGTATTGTACCGTACCGGCAAGTATGGATCTTTCTTCACGACTTCTTTTACTTTTGCCATATTAGAATCAAATTCTGTTCTCTCTCGCTCTTTCATCAAGTCACTGTATTCTGACTTTGTGTCACTCTCCAAGACTAAAACTCTTTTCACCAAATTCAGTCTGTCACAGGCAGATAACCCAGTATTGACTGTACATTCCTTGGCATTACCACAAATGAAGGTGTGTGCTCAATATTTGTGTGTGACGCTTTCACCACTCATGTTCCTTTAACTGGAATATCTGCACCTGAATACCCAATCACTTTTATATTTGTCTTATGCAACTTTGGTCTTGGCTTTAATGCATTAAACTCAGATTCTGCAAGAATTTACTTGTGCTCCAGTATCCAGTTTAAATGGAATATTGTTTTGGTTCACTTACAATGGAATAGTCCAATCATTCTTATTTTGTTTATTCTCACAGAGCACATCTTTATAAAACTCCTCCGGTTCATTTTCAAGCACTGTATTACTCATTTTATTTTCTTCCTACTTCTGCAAAGGTGTGGCAAATGATTACTTGTACCATAGCCATTGCACATTTTCCCATAAGCTGGACACTTTTTTGGTAGGTGCTGCCACCCACAGCTATCACAGAGTCTTTTTCTCTCAGATGACGTCTTGCTCCCTGTCAGTTCCATTGCCATTTCATTATTTTTTCTACTATATTCGCTCTTTACAGTTATGCAGCTACACAGTGCTCAATGAAAAATAGACAGACATACTCTATTGATCCTGAGGGAAACTGTGTTTCGTTACAGTCGCCAAAAACAGTGTAGAAATATAGCAATATAAAACCATAAATAATTAAATAATAATAAGTTAATCATGCCCAGTGGAAATAAGTCCAGGACCAGCCTATTGGCTCAGGGTGTCTGACACTCCGAGGGAGGAGTTGTAAAGTTTGATGGCCACAGGCAGGAATGACTTCCTATGACGCTCACTGTTGCATCTCGGTGGAATGAGTCTCTGGCTGAACGTACTCCTGTGCCTAACCAGTACATTATGGAGTGTATGGGAGACATTGTCCAAGATGGCATGCAACTTGGACAGCATCCTCTTTTCAGACACCACCGCCAGAGAGTCCAGTTTCACCCCCACAACATCACTGGCCTTACGAATGAGTTTGTTAATTCTGTTGGTGTCTGCTACCCTCAGCCTGCTGCCCCAGCACACAACAGCAAACGTGATAGCACTGGGCACCACAGACTCGTAGAACATCCTCAGCATCGTCCGGCAGATGTTAAAGGATCTCAGTCTCCTCAGGAAGTAGAGACGACTCTGACCCTTCTTGTAGACAGCCTCAGTGTTCTTTGACCAGTCCAGTTTATTGTCAATTCGTATCCCCAGGTATCTGTAATCCTCCACCATGTCCACACTGACCCCTTGGATGTAAACAGGGGTCACCAGTGCGTTAGCCCTCCTCAGGTCCACCACCAGCTCCTTAGTCTTTTTTACATTAAGCTGCAGAAGATTCTGCTCACACCATGTAACAAAGTTTCCCACCGTAGCCCCGTACTCAGCCTCATCTCCTTTGCAGATGTATCCAACAATGGCAGAGTCATCAGAAAACTTCTGAAGATGGCAAGACTCTGTGCAGTAGTTGAAGTCTGAGGTGTAGATGGTGAAGAGAAAGGGAGACGGGACAGTCCCCTGTGGAGCCCCAGTGCTGCTGACCACTCTGTCTGACACACAGTGTTGCAAGCGCATGTACTGTGGTCTGCCAGTCAGGTAATCAATAATCCATGACACCAGGGAAGCATCCACCTGCATCACTGTCAGCTTCTCACCCAGCAGAGCAGGGTGGATGGTGTTGAACGAACTGGAGAAGTCAAAAAACATATCCTCACAGTGCTCGCTGGCTTGTCCAGGTGGGCGTAGACACGGTTCAGCAGGTAGACGATGGAATCCTCAACTCCTAGATGGGGCTGGTAGGCAAACTGGAGGGGGTCTAAGTGTGGCCTAACCATAGGACGGAGCTGCTCTAGAACAAGTCTCTCCAGGGTCTTCATGATGTGGGAGGTCAATACCACCCATGACTAACCACCTGGTTAGTCATTGGAGCCACTGGGGTGCGGCGTCTTCGGTACAGGGTCGAGGCAGGACGTCTTCCACAGCACAGGAACCCTGTGGAGACTCAGGCTCAGGTTGAAGTTCTTTAGCCTGCAAAATCACAGTCTCTGAAGCTTTTCAGAGAATCAAAGCTTTTCCCGATTCAAAATCTTGTTCTGTTAACACCCTTTCTCTCAGACCATTATCCAGAATACCACAAACAATTCTATCTTTAGTGAGAGAGTCTGTCAGCTCTACAAACTAGCATGTTTTACTGTGATTTCTCATTCCGTAACAAATTGATCAATCGTTTCTTCAGTTCTCTGCTTAAATGTGAAAAATTCATATCACTTGTACATCACATTATGCTTCAGTATACAAAATACTTCAAATTTGTAAATTATTGATTTTAGATTCAAATTATCTCTGTTTTCAAAAGTAAAATGGTTATATACCTCAATTGCATCGTCACCTATTACATGGAGTAGAATCACAGCTTTCATTTTTTCCGGTTTTTTATCTGATCAGGTTGCCGATAAATAAATTTCAAAATATTGTTTAAGCTATCTCCAGTGCTCAGCTACACTCCCAGACAAGTGAAGTGATGGTGGCAACTGCAGTCCTTCCATTTGTAAAACTGTTAGCAAGCACCAAGACAGTTTGATCTCTTTTTCTTCGACCCTCCCATATTCAGAAACATATTATTCTTCCAGACCGACTTTTGACACCATGTTGTGTTCTTTATGCGTACCATGGGTTACTAAGATCAAACCATATTCAGGAAGAGTAGAACTTTTATTTACAACAGCAACCATGTTTACCACACATGGTTTCTTAATCATTCTATCATTCCTGCGCAGGATCAGAACTCTGTCCAATCACGTTCTTACACATGACACGTGAAGGCACCCCAATGATTCTACGGGCCTTTTTTACGCACCTGTCTCTGTAAATGTCCTGAATAGTGGGAAGTTCACATCCACAGATGCGCTGGGCTGTCCATATTACTCGCTGTAGAGTCCTGTGATTGAGGGAAGTACAGTTCCCATGCCAGGCAGTGATGCAGTCAGTCAGGATGCTCTCAAGTGTGTCCCTGTAGGAAATTCTTAGGATCCGGCATCTCCTGCCAAACTTCTTCAACTTTGTGAGATGAAAGAGGCACTCTTGTGCTTTTTTTCACCACACAGCCGGTATGTACAGACCACGTGAGGTCCTTGGTGATGTTTAAGCCAAGGGGCTTGAATCTGTTCACCCTCTCAACCCCAGATCTATTGATGTCAATAGGGGCTAGCCCATCTTCATTCCTCCTGTTTTTATCCACATTGAGCAAGGGGTTGTTTTCTTGACACCACCATATCAGGGTGAATACTTTCTGTCTGTGGGCTGCCTCATTATTACCTGTTTTTGAGATTAGGCCAATCAGTGTCAGCAAATTTAATTAGCAGATTGGAGTTCTGGGTGCTGACACAGTCATGGGTATACAGAGAGTAAAGCAGAGAGCTTAGTACACAGCCCCATGTGTGGGTCAGAGGGGTCGAGGTGAGGGACCCCACTCTTAACCACCTGCCGGTGATCTGACAGGAAATCTAACCGTAGTTAAGACTATTTTCTCGTGAGGGTACAGACAGAAGTTTTTTTTTAGTTAAGTTAGCAGCAGTATCCAAATAAAACATTTCTGTTTCTTACATTTTAGCTGCCAGGGTGCTGTGGCACAACATGGAAAGCATCAACGCAGACAGAGAATTAGGGTGGACTAAAATGCAAATTAAGATGCAGTCATCTTTAAAGTTTAACACTAAAAGGCTAGAAACCCACCTCCTATACAATCATCGAGATGCTCATTTCCCTTTGTGACGAGTGAAGACTGATATCAATTTTGCATTGATTTATGTTCATCCATGAATAAAACAAGCTGCATAGTACTTTATAAAGTACCATACAATTCTATTAGGCAACAGGCACATCCTAGTGACCATCTGTCTATACAAAAGTTATTTGTTTCATAATATGCCTAAATTTTTCAATATGGACTTCAATGCAATCATCACTCAATCATCATTTCCTGCCCTCAAACTCCCTGTCCCCCAACCTCCATCAATATTAAACTACAGAATAAGAGGGACCAAAGTTCCTGGATTCTGAACATTTAATGTGGCAGGGTGGGAGTGTAGTTTCAAGGGGAAGTAATACCTCCATAAATAAATCACTGAAAACATCACTGCTAACTTCAGTCAGTTGGCTCATTAACACACCTCAGCTTCAGCCTGATTGTTTGCATTCTTTCCAATAAGCTTCAGTGTTTTTGCTAAAGTTTGTGTCCTAACAATAGGAACAATTGGACAATAGTGAGAAGTAACAGTTCTTCAGCCAACTGGATTCATAATTGTAGCTGATGTACTTCAACATAGTAATGATTTCCCAGATTTTTGCTGCATACAAATTAAAGATAAAGTCTCTCCTTTGAGAAACAAGTTGTTGATACTGGAAAATGTGTGTTTTCTCTTCTAGCAAAATGACAAAATTAAGTATTAGCATTATTTCTACATGGTAGATACATATTGAAATACAGAACTCACTCCCCGCTTCCAGTTATAGAAAAGAGCCATGGAGTAATTATAGGATATCTAAAGCTTTTGCATGCTTCATTATTTCTTCACCAAGAACATTTTACAAATGATACACTAAATAATACAGGCAATTGGAGAAAAATATCAACCATACATCTTCCTTCAATTTTAGAAAAAAATATTATATGATGTCTTGTCCTACAAGAGACAAATGGAAAGAAGCCTATATCAGCAGTATTGTCTCCCTGGGGAGGGCAGCTAATGGCACAGGCCAGGGTCTAAACTGTCACCCTGCTGATTTCCAAAACAGTATGTGACACACAGTTAAATGTATGGAGGCATTATAAAGTTAGCAGATGGCATTAAAGTTGGCCATAAACAGCTTGCAATGAGAAGTATAACATCTAACTTCAGAAGAATATACATCATAAAACAAGTGAATGAATGAGGATTTTTGAGAAACAGAATGTCTGGCTATAGTGCTTAACACACCAGCACAAGAAAAGCCCTCCCTGCTTTTGAACACATCTACAAGGACTGGTCCCACAAGAAAGCAAGCTTCCATCATCAAGGGCTAACCCCCTCTCCATCCAGGCTATGGTTATTGGAATAGGAAAATAACAGAGGAAAAGTAAAAGTGCATCAATCATCGCTGACCTGAGTTACATGGAAAATGAAACATTGATTCCCACCTTTAATCAGAGGGTAAATAAACAATTATGTGATACGAATGTCCTGTTTTGAACTTCAATGATGTATTTAAGGAACTTTGCAGGAAGGCAATGAGAACATGCTATTTAAATGTTATATATTCTTAATATAACTCAAGATAAAATCATTGTCTTGAACCAAATTGTACTGAAAATTACACTCAAGCACTGTCGTGGTTTCTTGAAATAACCAGGAGACACAGAAGATTCTTCAAGAAGTTTAAGCCTTTATTTGCAAACAAAAGCTGAGACAATTAATGAACGTGTCACTAATTGCCTG
The DNA here is from genome assembly GCF_030144855.1 of Hypanus sabinus. Lineage (NCBI taxonomy): Eukaryota > Metazoa > Chordata > Chondrichthyes > Myliobatiformes > Dasyatidae > Hypanus > Hypanus sabinus. The sequence continues at coordinate 786,441 of NW_026779021.1, forward strand.
CCGAGCCTAGTTCACAGTATATTTTATAGTACTTTCTAATCTCAGTTACATTAGCATACCCTCTTATCACCAGCACACTAGCTTCTCGATTTGCCACCAGTATTTTTGTTATACTTGCTCTAGTCTCCTCCCTGGAACACGTGTTCCCCTTCCTGGCCATGACTGGTCCCCATACCATCACACCATCGCACGATCCTGTCTACCACCGTTATCTCTACACACTTACTTTCACTGTTAGCTGCATTCTTAAGGCACTGATGTGTTCAATAGTACAGAGACAATACAGAGATTTCATTCTGGCCAATAAATTGGATACAAATAGCAAACACAAGGGTGGCCACATAGTTCTGGCCACACAGCAAACAATAGAACTTTATTCTCCAATATAATTCCCCCCTTTGAGACCCATAGGGTCTCATACAGAGAAAGAAGACTAAGAGTCCATGCACAAAAGCCCCAATAAAGTCCAGCACTTAATCCCAAATCACAGGTTAAACTATAATTTTCTGCGCCAAGACCTCAAAGTATTCTCTCCCTGTTACCCTAGGCCATTGAGTCAAAAACCTGTCCCTTTGTACCTGAGACAGGGAAAAACATCTCCGAAGACCTTACAATCTACTCAACGATTACTCTACTCGAAGCTGACTTGACGATTTGGATAGATAGTATAGGTCAGCCGAGAAGTATACATAACAAATTTAAGGTGAGGAATGAGATTGCTGCAGGCTTCGAAGCATTTCTACCCTTGATGGGAACTATTAAGAATGTTGAATGGATAAATTATATATATTACAATCAGCAAAGATTCATCAAACTACACAGATGATGCAATGGAGGCCTTGGGAGAACAGTTAGATGCAACTAGCAAAATGGCGTGGCAGAATAGACTAGCATTGGACTGGCTGTTGGCAGAAAAAGGAGGGGTTTGTGTGATGTTTGGAGAGCAGTGCTGTACTTTTATACCAAATATCACTAGTCCAGAAGGATCGTTTACTAAGGCAACGTATAAGTTGAAAAGTCTCAGAAAGGAAGTTAAACAGAATGCAGGGTTCGGACATCAGTTACTTGACTGGTTAGAAAGTAGACTCGGAGGATGGGGAGCATGGCTGACTAAAATGGCAATAACTGTCAGTATTGTATTGTTGAGCTGTGCGCTTGTTCTGTGCTGTTTTCTTCCTTGTCTCAAATCTCTTGTAGTGCGTACTGTAACCAAACAATTTCCGATGCTCATGGCAATTACTGAACCAAGCTTAGTGGAGAAAGAAACACCGAAAATCGTTACAGCCTACAACACCTGCAGGATGAACAAGAGCAAAACGATAATGTGGGAGTAGATTGTAAGGGCCTCTGAGTCTTTTTCCCTGTCTCAGGTGCAGAGGGACAGGTTTTTGACTCAGCGGCCTAGGATAAAAAAATAGTAAAAATCGTCGAGCTGGGTTCATATTTTCTCCTTTTCCGCAATAGTGTCTGCTATTCAGAGATATCAGTGTTGAAATGTATTTCAGGGGATACTATAACTTCTTGAAGTAGCATAACACGTGTACACATACCTGCCCAATTGAGGGGAAGTGTGGATCTCAGGCCTCCTTCCTCACCACTCAGCCACTACGTGTCTTTTGCCTGGAGTCACATTCCACATCTGAGTGCAGCTACTTCTGAACTGACCCACTGGATGAGCACCTGTCTGCGTAAAACAGTCATAGCTCAACTGATACTGCATTATAAGCTGTTCCAGTGTAGGTGTCTGGCTCCTTGTTCCCCCTGTCTGTCTCCTGCTAACTGTTCCTCAGCATCACTTACCTCGGACACTTCACCTGATTGTCCTTGCAGGACTGCCCTCGTGCAGTGGTTCAGATGGTACCAGGTGGAGCGTCCTTCTACCTGAACTGCGGTGGGTGATGCCTTGGTCACTGTAAAGGGTCGTTCCCCTCTGGGCTTGTTCCACTTTCTCCAAAAAACTCGCACGTAAACCTGTATCCTGGTTTGATCGGTCCTTCCCCTTGTATGGTCTCCGGCTCTTTCTGTTTTTCCTGGGCATAAATAGACCTATGTATCATAGTTAGCTGCTGCATGTATTGTTTCAATTCTATTTCCAATTGTTCCAAACTAGGTCCCTTATACGGCCCTCTCCACTGGGGCACTGGCATGGGCCTCCCAGTTAGCATCTCATGTGGTGTCAGGCATGTCATTCGATTAGTTTGCATGCGGTAACTCATCAATGCTAACGGTAAAGCATCGACCCAATTAAGTTTAGTGTCTGCACAGATCTTGTTCAGTTTGGCTTTCAGGGTTCCATTAGTTATCTCTACCATGCCCTGCGACTGAGGGTGGTATACACATCCAAATTTTTGCTTTATCCTCAGCGCTTGTAATACCACTTTCTGGATAAAAGCTGAACCATTGTCTGAGCTAACTTCTGTAGGTATTCCAAACCTTGGGATCACTTCACTTGTCAGAAATTTTACCACTGTCTTTGCCCCTTGATCTCTTGAAGGTATCTCCTCCATCCATCTGCTAAATCGATCAATTACTACCAGCCTGTATCTTTTTCCTTTCACTGTCTTTATCATGTCTATGTAATCGATCACTAGATGTTTAAATGGTCCTTCAGATACAGGAATGTGACCTATTGGGGTTGTAATTCCCTTTTGAACATTATTCTGTGCGCATACCTCGCACTGTGACAAGACAAAGTCCACTGAAGCCTGTAAATAAGGTGACCAAAAACATTCTTCTTTATTTTCTTTATCACTCCCCCCCTTGTACAGTGGTCAATTCCAGGTGCTGTTGGGTACATGCCTCCAGGTGCCATCTCTCCTCTAACTCCCTGTTCTGAGTCTCGTCAAAAATCACTGTACAATGTAGCTCAGATTTGGGCATTACAGCCCTGGGTAATATAGCCTGCACTCCCTTTTTCCATTTTTCCCAGGTTTCCTGAATCTGATCTGCGATGTCTCCTATCCAAAAGACATTAGCTGCCTTGTCTTCTCGCACTATCAATTGAGCCCCTGCTCCTTCCACACTCAGCCCATTTCTGGTGCATTCTAATTTTAATTCCAGTTTCAATAAGGCATCTCTGCCTAACAAATTAATCAGAGTTCCTTTAAATATTAGCACCAGCAAAACAATTCCTTTATTTCCCATTCTCAACTGCACTGGAGCTGTGCACTGTGTCAACTGTGTTTTCCACGAGAACCCTACCGTCTCAATAAACTTTCTTGACATGGGAAGGTGAAGGGCATACTGTGGCTGTACGCAAGTGTACGTGGCTCCAGTATCTATCATTGGTGTCAGTTGCCCTTCTAACATAACCTGAACAATGGGTTGCTCGTCTGCCTTCCTTGTTATCATTGGGTAATGTCCCTTCCCACTCGAGTTCTTGGGGCACCCCTAATACCTTGCATAAGGGTTCACAGGTCCGCTTGGGCCTGTGGGGGCTGGTCCTTGGCTAAACTTTAGTTCCCTTCTTATCAGTTCCTGCTGGTGTGTGACAGGCCATGTTGTAAACAGACAATCTCTTCTCATGTGACCTGGCTGTTTACATCCCCAGCACAATCTCTCTACCTCTCTTTCCCCCTGTCTCCTCACAGGTCCCCTCTGCCCATAGCTCCTCTGTCCCCCTCCTTGGGACTTCCAGTCCTGTCTGGGCTGTTTGAATTTAGTCTGTTCCTGATAGGGCGTTTGTGGGAATGCTCCTCCAAAGACTTTGATTATTGGCATGGGGTTTTCCAGCCCTTGTCTTACAGTATGATCGGTTCCTCCATATAGCGGTGCTTTGTCCAGTTTGATGGCTGTACTTGGACCGGTGGTTGCTGGCAGCATCTTTTTGTTTTTCTCTTTTTCCTTCTTTTTGAGTTCTTCAAGCTGCATTTGTATTAACTTTCTTTGCACCTCTTCCTGCTGCTCAGCCAACCTTCGTTTGTCTTTCCGGTATTTCTCAACCGCATGGACTACGTGGTCTCTAAATTCTTGTGGGGTCATTGACGTCAGCCCAACCAGTTCCTCCAGTTTGGATTTTACTTGTGGAGGCATTGCATCCAAAATGCTGTGTCGGATCAGTGAGGTCATAAATAAGCTATTCTCCACCTCTTGCTCAGTCTCCAGTCTCCACCTTTTCAACTGGTTTTCTACGTAGGCTGCTGGGTTTTCAGTGTCTCCCAGTGGATCCCCTTTTAAGGCTTTGGGGTCCACTTTGGGTGGATAAAGCCTCCTGAGGGCCTGCCATACCCTCTGCCTCACTCTGTCAAACCCGTCTCCATCAGTTCTTGGGTCGTTCGAGTTTACTATGCCAGCCATTTCCATTAGTTTGTTAAATTTGGTTCCTATCAACCTTATCAATAGTGCCTTCAAATCTCCCACAGCCAATAATCGTCCCGCCGTTTCTTCTTCAAAGGCTCTAATCCATTTCCCTGCTCCTTCATGTAGATTGGGCAGAGTGTTTTTCAGCCCTTCTAGGCCCTGGGATCCCCAAAGGATGTACTGCTCTTGTCCTGATCCTTTAACTAACAACGGCATCATTCTACCTCCTTCTTCCCACCTGCCCTGGCTCTCCTCCTCACCTGACTCCCCCATCTGTCTCAGGGTATGTCTTTACTGCTTCCCACACAAATGTCTCTGGGGTCCTCTTCTTCCCTCGGTCTCCCTGTGGAGTCCTTCCTTTCTGCCCTGATTCATTTCTATAGCATAACCGATACTCCTCATACTCCTTTTCCTCTTTCAAGTATTTCATCTGTTCAATCTCTTCTCTCATTTCTCTCTTTTTATCCTTTTTGACTGTATCTCCTTCCATATCGCTGCTTTTTCCTTCTCGTATTGTTTTTTTTCCTCCTCATTATCCCAAACTTGTACTTCTCCCTGCATGTTTACTGTCCCCGTCAGCAGGGGGCACTGCTTAGGGGTACCTTCCTCATTATAGGGAGGGGGCTTTTCTGTTTCTTTCACATCCGGGTACGGAGCCGAAGCCAGTTTCTCACTGTACCCTCCTCTCTCTCTAACAGGCTGTTTCTCCAGCACCTTAGTGTCTTCCTCGCTTGTAATCAATATTCTACCTGTCCTCCTCAGCCCCTCTCCTTCCGTTCTGAAGAGTTTTAGCACTTCCATTTCTCATTCTCTGTTTTGCTCTCTTTTCTTAGATTTATCTTTTGGTTTGTAATTTTTAATTAGTCCCTCCATTTCTTCGCGCACGTTCCTTCTTTTGGCCACTTTGTAACCAGGTTCTTGATTCTTTTTTCAATTTTTCTGAAGTATTTTGTGATCTTATCTTGACTTACTGGGAATTTTTTGCTCAGAATCTCTACTGCCGTTCCTTTATCTGTCATGTTGTTCTCTCTTTTAAGGTATTTCATAGATTCACAGTGTTTACTGGATAATAATATTTACTCTAATTCTATGCCTAGTCTATCATCTATCTACCAGCACTTTAAACTATATACCAGACTGTCCTTGTTTCTTATTCCGTTCTGCCCATGCAGACCCCTACCTAGAGCGGTATCTGCAGAACTTTCTCTTTGCATCTCAGCTATTCAGACCCTTATCTCTTAAGGCAGTATCCAAAAGGATTTTCCCTTTGCACCTCGTCTATTCAGCCCCTTATCTCTCAAGGCAGTATCTATGAGGATTTTTCTGTTTTTCCTTTCCCTGCCTGTTCAGACGTTCATTTCGTATGAAGCGGTATCCACAGGGACTTACCAAAGCCACGTGGAATTTTTCTTCACTTAGCTTCTTATTAGCTTATTTGTACTTACCCTCACTGCAGTGTTCTTGATCAATCCTCTGAGCCTCCTGTTAACCCCCAATTCTGCCAGATTCTTTGGACTGGAGAGACCCATTGGCTGTGGTTCCACACTTCTGAGACTCCAAGACCTCCCCAAAGCCAACAGAATTCTTAGTCCGAATTGTCGCAAAAAGCGCTTACTTTTTGTTTGGGTGCACCCTTAATTCTGTCAGCCTTGTGGGGGTCCCTAGAGGACTGGAAAGCGTCCCCAATCTGCCGTTTCCTTTCTGCAGGTCTCTTTCTGGTCCTGCCGCGGTTGCCAATTTTGTCGTGGTTTCTTGAAAAAACCAGGAGATGCAGAAGATTCTTAAAGAAGTTTAAGCCTTTATTTGCGAACAAAAGCTGAGACAATTAATGATCGTGTCACTAATTGTCCGCCCAGCCCTAGTTCACAGATTCTTTATAGTAAATTCTTATCTTAGTTTCATTGGCATATACTTGTTCTCACACCATCGCACGATCCTGTCTAGTCTACTCCCTGGAACACATGTCCCCCTTCTCGGCCTTGACTGGTCCCCATACCATCACACCACTCCATAGCCCATACTTGCTCTAGTCTACTCCCTGGAACACGAGTTCCCCTTCTCAGCCTTGACTGGTCCCCATACCATCACACCACTCCATAGCCCATACTTGCTCCAGTCTACTCCCTGGAACACGTGTTCCCCTTCTCGGCCATGACTGGTCCCCATACCATCACACAACTCCATAGCCCATACTTGCTCTAGTCTACTCCCTGGAACACGTGTTCCCCTTCTCGGCCATGACTGGTCCCCATACCATCACACCACTCCACGATCCCGTCTACCACCGTTATCTCTACATGCTTACTTTCACTGTTAGCTACATTCTTAAGGCACTGATGCATTCAATAGTACAGAGACAATACAGAGATTTCATTCTGGTTAATAAGTTGGGTACATAGTACATAGCAAACACAAGTCTGGCCACATAGTTCTGGCCACACAGCAAACGTTGCAACTTTATTCTCCAATAGCGCCAGACATAGAAAGTTAAAAACTAATCAAACTTGCTAATATCCTTTCACTTCTCAATTTAAAGAAATCGCATCATACACACGTGCAAAAGCATTTGGATCATGCTCAAAAAGTTAGGAGCTTCACAAATCAATTAACCAACATAATACACAAGAGCAAATTTGGAGAATAATAAAATGGTGAGTCCTATACTAACAAATGTAGTAAGTTATGGAGGAAGCTGTAGAAGGTAACATTTGTGTATAATGTAATAGAGTCATAGTCATAGAAAAGGACAGCACAGAAACAGGTCCTTCAGCCTATCAATGACAAAACCACTTAAACCACTTACTCCCTTCAACCTGCACCAAAATCATAGCCCTCCTTATCCTTACCATCCATGTACCTATCAAAACTTCTCTTAAATTTTGAAATCAAGCTTGTATGCACCACTTGAGCTGGTAGTTTGTTCTACACTGTCATAATCATCTGGGTAACAACATTTACCATCATATTATCCTTAAAACTCTCGCTTTTCTTTTATCCTTAACTCATGACCTCTAGTTGTAGTCCTACCCAACCTCAGTTTGAAAAGTCTGTTTGCATTTACCCTGTCTATCATCATCATCATCAGGTGCCATGCCCAAATTGAGCTTTGACTGCCATGGTCCACACACTCCTGTTTTGGGTCAAATGGATCAATTCATTGGTATTCATTTCCAGTTCTCTGGCTGCTGTCTCCATCATCATTTGTCTTTGCCTTCCTCTTGCTTTCTTCCCTTCAATCTTTCCAATAAATACCGTGCATTCTAACTCTTCTTTCCTAATCACGTATTCAATCCTATCTATACCTCTCATAATTTTGAATACCTCTATCAAATCTTCTCTCAGTCTTTTGCGTTCCAAGGAATAAAGTCCTAACCTATTCAATCTTTCCTTATAACTCAGATCCTTCAGTCCCAGCAGAATTTTGTAAATTTTCTCTGTACTCTTTTAAACTTCTTTACATCTTTCCTGCAGGTAGGTCTCCAAAACTGCACACAATACTTCAAACTATGCTTCACCAATATCCTACTCAACTTCAACATAACCTTCATCGACTGTACTCAATTTGATTTATGAAGGCTAGTGTACCAAAAACTCTCTTTATGCTCTTTATGACCCTATCTTCCTGTGATACCACCTAATTTATCACCTCTGATAAATTATGGATCTGTATTCCCAGATACCTTTGTTCTACCATTCCCAATGTCCTATTGTTCATTGAGTAAGACCTGCCTTGTTTGGCTGTTGTTTTCAGTCTATTTTTTCATCTGGTCCAGATCCCTCTGCAAGCCATGGTAGCTACACCCCCAATCTTGGTGTAGTCTGCAAATACACTGAACCAGTTAACCACAATCATCCAGATCATTGATGCAGATGACAAACAACACTGGACCCAGCACCAATCCCTGTGGCACACCACTAGTCACAGACCTCCAGTCAGAGAGGCAGCACAACTCTTTTGCTTCTCCCACAAAGTCAATGTGCAATCCAATTCACTACCTCATCCTGAATACCAGCAACTAAATTTTCTTGACCAGCCGATCATGTGGAACATCGTCAAGTGCATTACAAAAGTCCATGTAGATAGCATCCACTACCTTACCTTCACCCACTTTCCTGGTAACTTCCTCAAAAAACCCTATCAGATTAATTAACAATGACCTACCATGCATGATGCCATGATGACTATCCTTAATCAATCCATGTCTATTCAAGTATTTATATATCCGGTCCCTTAGAATATCTTCCAATAACTTTCTCGCAACTGATGTTTGATGTTTCTCGATGTTTGATTCACCATTCTATAATTTCCTGGTTTCTGTTTAGAACTTTTTTTAAACAACAGAACAACATTGACTATCATCCATTTCTCTGGTACCCCTGTCTAGTAATGTTTTAAATAACTCTACTATGGCCCTGGCAATTTCTGTACTTGCCTCACATAGAGACCAAGTCAGACTCTGGGGATTTTAGCAAAGAGGTCCTGAAAGAGAATTCAAATACCTGGGCAGAAAGCTGGGAAGCAAGATCCTCCCAGAAAGTAATTTCTGGATTGCTGCCTGTGCTGCATGCCAGTGAGGGTAGAAGCAGGATGATTTAGCACATTAAAGTGTGGATGAGAAGCTGTTGCAGGTTCTTGGATAATTGGGATCTCCTCTGGGGGAGGGCTGATCTGCTCAAAAGTAATGAGTTGCACCTGAACCTGAGGGGGAACCAAAATTTTCAGAGCCAGGTTTGTTAGAGTTGTGGGGGAGGGTTTAAACTAATTTGGTGGGGATAGGAACAAGAGTGAAGGGAATCAAGATAGGATGGATGGTAAAAGAGCAAAAATAGTGTGCAGTCAAAGCTGTCAAGGGCAGGCAGATCACAGGCAAAATTGCAGACAGCAGGGTGAGTATCTGTGTAGAATCAAAAAAGGTAGCAAACACAGCACTCAGTGTTATCTCAATTCACTGTGTATAAGAAACAAGAGGGATGACCTTGTTACATTATTTTAGGTTGCCAGGTATGATGTTATGGACACCACTGAATCCTGGCTGAAGGATGGTTCTAGGGGGAGCTCTGCCACAGATCTGCTCCACTCAACTCTCATACTCCCCTTCCCTTTAGGGGTGGGCTTCTTTCCTGAGAACAAACAGAGCCTACCATAGCTGGGACTTTGAAACTAGGCATTTTGCAATTTATTTGACAGGGAAGTAAGGGCTGCTACCAATGCACTCCTCACAGGGGGACTAATTAGACATTCCAAATCAGCACTCCTACCCTCATTCTGCAGAAATGAGCGCACCTTGTTTTTGAAGTTTCCGCCTCTAGCTACAGTAGTCTCAACTTGCAATTCAGCCTGCTCAAGCCTAGCTGCACCCATAACCATGAACCTTAATCACTTTACAAAACAATAGTTTAGCAAAGAAACACACAACCCACTGGATCAGTGCTCAGGTAAATCACATGGCATGCAACAAAATCAATCCCAGATGAGCCCCCACAATTGTAACTCCCAGGTTCTGTCAGCAGCATAAATCTAGGGAAGACAGTCTCTGGCCCAGTCAAATGGGTGAGTTTGAGCTGTAAGCTCACCTGGAACCTCTTGTTTGTGTGGATGAAATAACAGACAGTACATCTTATGTAATTAAACAATTTAGCTTTACAGTTCATAATTTGACTAGAGCGTTAGCAAAGTAAAACAAAAGGAAAAGGGCCCATTTTAATGAAACAGTCTAATGTGCACATTGGAGCTCATGGTTTCCATTCTACCGATCCTCCTTCAGTCTCCCCAAGTTTCGTCAACTCCTGGCCCCATTCCTAGTCCGCTCCTACAACTCTCCTCTCCAGTGTCTTAGAAACCTAGAAAACCCACAGTACAATACAGGCCCTTTGGCCCACAAAGCTGTGCTGAACATGCTTTGAATTTTAAAAATTCCTTTTTTTGTCATCGGGATCTCAAAATTTTTCACCATCAAGTTCCCTAATTTGAAATATAGTCATATCCTGCTCAGGCAAAAGTAATGGCCAGATTTTAGATAGCATGTTCCCATTAATTAAAATATCCAACTGTGGCACTGGAAATACTTAAGTTCAATGAATTTTTCTGTTTATATCTTATACACATAGATTAATTGTTTGTGCATAAACTGATACATAAGGCTGTACATAAGAGCCTATATTCCCCTGGCGGGGAAATAACAAAGAAGTGGTGGAGTTAATGAGTGGAGATATTGTTCAGACTTACTGCTTGGGAAAAATAACTGTTTTTGAAACTAGAAGCCCTGGTGTGGATGATCCAAAATGAATGACAACAGCCCTTTTTCAACAATGAAATAACTCTTCTGATACTCATTAAATTTCTTTGAAAAATAAGCTACCGGATGTTCAACATCATCATCATCATCCTTTTGTAACAACACTGCCCCAGCAGCTTTGTCACTGGTATTGACATCTATAGAAAATGGCTTTACAAAACCAGGTGCTCTGAGCACAGGTTGATAACTTAGAATAGTGTTCAATTGATCAAATGCCTCCTGACAAGCTTCAGTCCACACAAACTTTTCACCCTTCCCTTGTAGGTTTGTTAGGGGAAGAGAGATATCCATGAAATTTTTACAAAACTTACAGCAGTACCCAACCATTCCCAAAAACCTTCTTAGAGCCTTCTTACCCATCAGAATGGGAACCTCAGCAATCACCTGAACCTTGGCTTGAACAGAAGCCAATTGGCCTTGACCTACTATGTAGCCAAGATAGGTAACAGTCACATGGCCAAATTGGCATTTGTAGCCATGTTTAAAATTTCCATCCTATAGACTTTAGGAACTATAACTTGGTGAACAATTGCCCAGTCCTCACTCACAGGCACAGTAGTGGTCTCCACTTCCTCAATAACACCCTGTCCTTAAGATAATAACCTACTAACTCCCTCTGAACCTGATCATTGGAAAGAGCTGTTTCTTTTAAAGCTGCAATCTCAGGATCTCAGTTTTGCTCCACTATAAATTCGTTCCTGGGCAAAGTTAAACCTTTCCCATCAAGTCCTGTTGAAACATGGAAGGTAGAAAAGTCTCTGATAAAGCATCATGATCTGAACCCCTATTTTGGCTATCATAGCATCAAAATACCCCTGTCCAGAACTGCCTGCATCAGCAGATCTTTTAGTTATGCTTCGGGTTACTGCGCATGAGTCACTCCTCATGGAGGGTTTCAGCCCGAAATGTTATCACTACCTCCTCCCATAGTTGCTGCCTGGCCTGCTGAGTTCTGCCAGCATTTTGTGTTTTTTACAGTACTCCAGGTGTGGTCTCACCAGGGGCCTGTATAACTGCAGAAGGACCTCTTTGCTCCTGTACTCAACTCTCCTTGTTATGGGTTAAAGCAAACTTGTCTGCTAACCCGGCAGACTCTGAAGGAATCGCAGCATCCTTTTACTCCAGGTAAGTCCTTATGTCAGCAGGGATACATTTTTTAAATTCTTCAAACAAAATCAACTCTCTCAAGTTGTTAATATCCTCATTGGCCCTTTTGAGGAACACCAACGACTGAAATAAACAAGTTTCTCCTAGGCAAACTCCACATATGTTTGGCTCCCAGACTTCCTCAAATTTCTAAACTTTTGTCTGCACACCTCTGGAACCAAGTCATGAACCTTAAGCACAGCATCTTTTACTGTGTTATAATCAGCTGCCTCTTCAAGTGTCAGGGAAGAATACGCTTGCTGGGCTTTACACTTACATACTTTACTTTATTGACACCAAACAATTGATACTAGAACACCCAATCATCTGCCTCTTCTCTCTCTTTCTGCATCTTCTCTCCCTTTCTACCTCTTCTCTCCCTTTCTGCCTCTTCTCACCCTTTCTCCCTCTTCTCTCTCTTTCTACCTCTTCTTTGTCTTGCTGCCTCTTCTCTCTCTATCTGCCTCATCTCTCTTTCTGCCTCTTCTCCCTGTCTTTCTGCCTGTTCTCACTCTTTATGCCTCTTCTGTCTTTCTGCCTTTACTCCCTGTCTTTCTGCCTCTTCTCTCTTTCTGACTGTCTCTGCCTTTTCTCTCTCTTTATGCTTCTCTCTCTTTCTGCCTCTTCTGTCTTTCTGCCTCTTATCTCTGTCTTTCTGCCTCTTCTCTGTCTCTGCCTTCTCTCTCTTTATGCCTCTTCTCTCACTTTCTGCCTCTTCTCTGTCTTTCTGCCTCTTCTCTCTCTCTTTCTGCCTCTTCTCTCTCTATCTGCCTCTTCTTTGTATTTCTGCCTTCTCTCTCTCTTTCTGCCTCTTCTCTCTCTTTCTGCCTCTTCTCTGTCTTTCTGCCTCTTCTCTGTCTTCCTGCCTCTTCTCTGTCTTCCTGCCTCTTCTCTCTTTCTGCCTCTTCTCTCCGTCTTTCTGCCTCTTATCTGTCTTTCTGACTCTTCTCTCTCTTTCTGCCTCTACTCTCTGTCTTTCTGCCTCTTCTCTCTCTTTCTGCCTCTTCACTCTCTGCCTTTTCTCTCTAACTGCCTCTTCTTTGTATTTCTGCCTCTCTGTCTTTTTGCCTCTTCTCTGTCTTCCTGCCTCTTCTCTCTTTCTGCCTCTTCTCTCTGTCTTTCTGCCTCTTCTCTCTCTTTCTGCCTCTTTACTCTCTGCCTTTTCTCTCTAACTGCCTCTTCTCTGTCTTCCTGCCTCTTCTCTCCGTCTTTCTGACTCTTCTCTCTCTTTCTGCCTCTACTCTCTGTCTTTCTGCCTCTTCTCTCTCTTTCTGCCTCTTCACTCTCTGCCTTTTCTCTCTAACTGCCTCTTCTTTGTATTTCTGCCTCTCTGTCTTTTTGCCTCTTCTCTGTCTTCCTGCCTCTTCTCTCTTTCTGCCTCTTCTCTCTGTCTTTCTGCCTCTTCTCTCTGTATTTCTGCATCTTCGCTCTGCCTTTCAGCCTCTTCTCTGTGTCTTTCTGCCTCTACTCTCTCTTTCTGACTCTTCTCTCTGTCTTTCTGCCTCTACTCTCTCTTTCTGCCTCTTCTCTCTCTTTCTGCCCCTTTTTTGTCTTTCTGCCTCTTCTCTGTCTCTCCCTCTTCTGTCTCTTTCTGCCTCTTCTCCCATTCTGCCTCTTCACTCTGCTTTTCTGCCTCTTCTCTCTCTTTCTGCCTCGTCTCTCTCTCTCTGTCTTTCTGCCTCCTCTTTCTGCCTCTTCTCTCTTTCTGCCTCTTCTCTGTCTTTCTACCTCTTCTCTGTCTTTCTGCCTCTTCTCTCCTTCTTTCGGCCTCTTCTCTCTCTCTTTCTTTGTCTCTCTGCCTTTTCTCCCTTTCATTCTGCGTCTTCTCTCCTTCTTTCTGCCTCCTCTCTCTCTCTGTCTCTCTGCCTTTTCTCCCTCTTTCTGCCTCTCTCTCTTTCTGCCTCTTCTCTCTGTCTTTCCGCCGCTTCTCTCTCTTTCTGCCTCTTCTCTCTCTTTCTGCCTCTTCTGTCTTTCTGCCTCTTCTCTGTCTTTCTGCCTCTTCTCTGTCTTTCTGCCTCTTCTCTGTCTTTCTGCATCTTCTCTGTCTTTCTGCCTCTTCTCTCTCTTTCTGCCTCTTCTCTCTCTTTCTGCCTCTTATCTGTCTTTCTGCCTCTTATCTGTCTTTCTGCCTCTTCTCTCTCTCTTTCTGCCTCTTCTCTCTCTATCTGCCTCTTCTTTGTATTTCTGCCTTCTCTCTCTCTTTCTGCCTCTTCTCTCTCTTTCTGCCTCTTCTCTGTCTTTCTGCCTCTTCTCTGTCTTCCTGCCTCTTCTCTGTCTTCCTGCCTCTTCTCTCTTTCTGCCTCTTCTCTCCGTCTTTCTGCCTCTTATCTGTCTTTCTGACTCTTCTCTCTCTTTCTGCCTCTACTCTCTGTCTTTCTGCCTCTTCTCTCTCTTTCTGCCTCTTCACTCTCTGCCTTTTCTCTCTAACTGCCTCTTCTTTGTATTTCTGCCTCTCTGTCTTTTTGCCTCTTCTCTGTCTTCCTGCCTCTTCTCTCTTTCTGCCTCTTCTCTCTGTCTTTCTGCCTCTTCTCTCTCTTTCTGCCTCTTTACTCTCTGCCTTTTCTCTCTAACTGCCTCTTCTCTGTCTTCCTGCCTCTTCTCTCCGTCTTTCTGACTCTTCTCTCTCTTTCTGCCTCTACTCTCTGTCTTTCTGCCTCTTCTCTCTCTTTCTGCCTCTTCACTCTCTGCCTTTTCTCTCTAACTGCCTCTTCTTTGTATTTCTGCCTCTCTGTCTTTTTGCCTCTTCTCTGTCTTCCTGCCTCTTCTCTCTTTCTGCCTCTTCTCTCTGTCTTTCTGCCTCTTCTCTCTGTATTTCTGCATCTTCGCTCTGCCTTTCAGCCTCTTCTCTGTGTCTTTCTGCCTCTACTCTCTCTTTCTGACTCTTCTCTCTGTCTTTCTGCCTCTACTCTCTCTTTCTGCCTCTTCTCTCTCTTTCTGCCCCTTTTTTGTCTTTCTGCCTCTTCTCTGTCTCTCCCTCTTCTGTCTCTTTCTGCCTCTTCTCCCATTCTGCCTCTTCACTCTGCTTTTCTGCCTCTTCTCTCTCTTTCTGCCTCGTCTCTCTCTCTCTGTCTTTCTGCCTCCTCTTTCTGCCTCTTCTCTCTTTCTGCCTCTTCTCTGTCTTTCTACCTCTTCTCTGTCTTTCTGCCTCTTCTCTCCTTCTTTCGGCCTCTTCTCTCTCTCTTTCTTTGTCTCTCTGCCTTTTCTCCCTTTCATTCTGCGTCTTCTCTCCTTCTTTCTGCCTCCTCTCTCTCTCTGTCTCTCTGCCTTTTCTCCCTCTTTCTGCCTCTCTCTCTTTCTGCCTCTTCTCTCTGTCTTTCCGCCGCTTCTCTCTCTTTCTGCCTCTTCTCTCTCTTTCTGCCTCTTCTGTCTTTCTGCCTCTTCTCTGTCTTTCTGCCTCTTCTCTGTCTTTCTGCCTCTTCTCTGTCTTTCTGCATCTTCTCTGTCTTTCTGCCTCTTCTCTCTCTTTCTGCCTCTTCTCTCTCTTTCTGCCTCTTCTCTCTCTTTCTGCCTCTTATCTGTCTTTCTGCCTCTTATCTGTCTTTCTGCCTCTTCTCTCTCTTTCTGCCTCTTCTCTGTCTTTCTGCCTCCTCTCTCTTTCTGCCTCTACTCTCTCTTTCTGCCCTCTCTTTCTGCCTCATCTCTCTCTCTTTCTGCCTCTGCTCTCTCCATCTGCCTCTTCTCTCTGTCTTTCTGCCTCTGCTCTCTCTTTCTGCCTCTTCTCTCTCTTTCTGCCTCTTCTCTCTTTCTTCCTCTTCTCTCTCTTTCTGCCTTTTCTCTCTATTTCTGCCTTTCTCTCTCTTTCTGCCTCTTCTCTCTCTTTCTGCCTCTTCTCTCATTCTGCCTCTTCTCTTTCTGCCTCTTCGCTGTCTTTCTGCCTCTTCTCTCTCTTTCTGCCTCTTCTCTCTGTCTTTCTGCCTCTACTCTCTCTTTCTGCCTCTTCTCTCTGTCTTTCTGCCTCTGCTCTCTCTTTCTGCCTTTCTCTCTCTTTCTGCCTCTTCTCTCTCTTTCTGCCTCTTCTCTCATTCTGCCTCTTCTCTTTCTGCCTCTTCGCTGTCTTTCTGCCTCTTCTCTCTCTTTCTGCCTCTTCTCTCTTTGTCCCTCTTATCTCTGTCTTTCTGCCTCTTATCTCTCTTTCTGCCTCTTCTCTCTCTTTCTGCCTCTTCTCTCTGTCTTTCTGCATCTTCTCTGTCTTTCTGCCTCTTCTCTCTGTCTTTCTGCCTCTTCTCTCTTTCTGCCTCCTCTTTGCCTCTGCCTCTTCTCTCTTTCTGCCTCTTATCTGTCTTTCTGCCTCTTATCTGTCTTTCTGCCTCTTCTCTCTCTTTCTGCCTCTTCTCTCTTTGTCCCTCTTATCTCTGTCTTTCTGCCTCTTCTCTCTCTTTCTGCCTCTTCTCTGTCTTTCTGCCTCCTCTCTCTTTCTGCCTCTACTCTCTCTCTTTCTGCCTCTGCTCTCTATCTGCCTCTTCTCTCTGTCTTTCTGCCTCTGCTCTCTCTTTCTGCCTTTCTCTTTCTGCCTCTTCTCTCTCTTTCTGCCTCTTCTCTCATTCTGCCTCTTCTCTTTCTGCCTCTTCGCTGTCTTTCTGCCTCTTCTCTCTGTCTTTCTGCCTCTACTCTCTCTTTCTGCCTCTTCTCTCTGTCTTTCTGCCTCTTCTCTCTCTTTCTGCCTCTTCTCTCTCTTTCTGCATTTTCTCTGTCTTTCTGCCTCTTCACTCTATTTCTGCCTCTCCTCTCTTTCTGCCTCTTCTCAATCTTTCTTCCTCCTCTCTTTCTGCCTCCTCTTTTCCTCTGCTTCTCTCTGTATTGCTGCCTCTTCTCTCTGTCTTTCTGCCTCTTCTCTCTATCTTTCTGCCTCTTCTCTTTCTGCCTCTTCTCTCTGTCTTTCTGCATCTGTCTGTCTTTCTCCCCCTTCTCTCTCTTTCTCTCTTCTCTCTTTCTGCCTCTTCTCTCTTTGTGCCCCTTCTCTCTGTCTTTCTGCCTCTTCTCTCTGTCTTTCTGCATCTGTCTGTCTTTCTCCCCCTTCTCTCTCTTTCTCTCTTTCTGCCTCTTCTCTGTCTTTCTGCCTCTTCTCTCTTTCTGTCTCTTCTCTCTTTCTCCCTCCTCTCTCTTTCTGCCGTTTCTCTCCGTCTTTCTGCCTCTTCACTATTTCTGCCTCTTCTCTCTTTCTGCCACTGCTCTCTCTTTCTCTCTCTTTCTGCCTCTTCTCTCTCTGCCTTTTCTCTCTCTTTCTGCATCTATCTCTGTCTTTCTGCCTCTTCTCATTCTGCCTCTTCTCTCTGTCTCTCTGCCTCCTCTCCCTTTCTGCCTTTTCTCTCTGTCTTCCTGCCTCTTCTCTCTTTCTTCCTCTTCTCTCTCTTTCTGCCTTTTCTCTCTATTTCTGCCTCTTCTCTCTCTTTCTGCCTCTTCTCTCTCTTTCTGCCTCTTCTCTGTCTTTCTGCCTCCTCTGTCTTTCTGCCTCTTCTCTCTCTCTTTCTGCCTCTTCTCTCTATTTCTGCATCTTCTCTGTCTTTCTGCCTCTTCTCGCTCTTTCTGCCTCCTCTCTTTCTGCCTCTTCTCTCTTTCTGCCTCTTCTCTCTTTCTGCCTCTTCTCTCTTTCTGCCTCTTCTCTGTCTTTCTGCCTCTTCTCTCTCTTTCTGCCTCTACTCTCTCTTTCTGCCTCCTCTCTTTCCGCCTCCTCTCTCTCTTTCCGCCTCTTCTCTCTGTCTTTCTGCCTCTGCTCTCTCTTTCTGCCTTTCTCTCTCTTTCTGCCTCTTATCTCTGTCTTTCTGCCTCGTCTCTGTCTTTCTGTCTCTTCTCTCTCTCTTTCTGCCTCTTCTCTCTGTCTTTCTGCCTCTGCTCTCTCTTTCTGCCTTTCTCTCTCTTTCTGTCTCTTATCTCTTTCTGCCTCTTCTCTTTCTGCCTCTTCGCTCTTTCTGCCTCTTCTCTGTCTTTCTGCCTCTTCTCTCTGTCTTTCTGCATCTTCTCTGTCTTTCTGCCTCTTCTCTGTCTTTCTGCCTCTTCTCTCTGTCTTTCTGCATCTTCTCTGTCTTTCTGCCTCGTCTCTGTCTTTCTGTCTCTTCTCTCTGTCTTTCTGCATATTTTCTCTCTTTCTGCCTCTTCTCTCTCTTTCTGCCTCTTCTCTCTCTTTCTGCCTCCTCTCTTTCTGCCTCTTCTCTTTCTGCCTCTTCGCTCTTTCTGCCTCTTCTCTGTCTTTCTGCCTCTTCTCTCTGTCTTTCTGCATCTTCTCTGTCTTTCTGCCTCTTTTCTCTTTCTGTCTCCTCTCTTTTTGCCTCTTCTCTCTGTCTTTCTGCCTCTTCTCAATCTTTCTTCCTCCTCTCTTTCTGCCTCCTCTTTTCCTCTGCTTCTCTCTGTATTGCTGCCTCTTCTCTCTATCTTTCTGCCTCTTCTCTCTCTTTCTGCCTCTTCTCTCTCTTTCTGCCTCTTCTCTCTCTTTCTGCCTCTCTCTTTCTGCCTTCTCATTCTGCCTCTTCTTTCTGTCTTTCTGCCTCTTCTCTCTCTTTCTGCCTCTTCTCTGTCTTTCTGCCTCTTCTCTCTCTTTCTCTCTGCTCTCTTTCTGCCTCTTCTCTGTCTTTCTGCCTCTTCTCTCTTTTTCAGCCGCTTCTCTCTCTGTCTCCCTCTTCTCTGTCTTTCTGCCTCTTCTGTCTTTCTGCCTCTTCTCTGTTTTTCTGCCTCTTCTCTCCGTCTTTCTGCCTCTTCTCTGTCTTTCTGCCTCTTCTCTCTTTTTCAGCCGCTTCTCTCTCTGTCTCCCTCTTCTCTGTCTTTCTGCCTCTTCTCTCTTTCTGCCTCTTCTCTGTCTTTCTGCCTCTTCTCTGTTTTTCTGCCTCTTCTCTCCGTCTTTCTGCCTCTTCTCTGTCTTTCTGCCTCTTCTCTGTTTTTCTGCCTCTTCTCTGTCTTTCTGCCTCCTCTCTTTCTGCCTCTTCTCTCTTTCTGGCTCTTCTCTCTCTCTCTGCCTCTCTTTCTGCCTCCTCTTTGCCTCTGCGTCCTCCCTGTATTTCTGCCTCTTCTCTCTTTGTCCCTCTTATCTCTTTCTGCCTCCTCTCTCTTTCTCCCTCTTCTCTCTGTCTTTCTGCCTCTTCTGTCTCTTTCTGCCTCTTCTGTCTCTTTCTGCCTCTTCTCTCTCTTTCTGCCTCTTCTGTCTCTTTCTGCCTCTTCTCTCTTTCTGCCTCCTCTCTCTTTCTGCCTCTACTCTCTCTTTCTGCCTCCTCTCTTTCTGCCTCATCTCTCTCTCTCTTTCTGCCTCTGCTCTCTCTATCTGCCTCTTCTCTCTGTCTTTCTGCCTCTGCTCTCTTTCTGCCTTTCTCTCTCTTTCTGCCTCTTCTCTCTTTCTGCCTCTTCTCTCTTTCTGCCTCTTCTCTGTCTTTCTGCCTCGTCTCTGTCTTTCTGTCTCTTCTCTCTGTCTTTCTGCATCTTTTCTCTGTCTTTCTGCCTCTTCTCTCTCTTTCTGTCTCTTCTCTCTGTCTTTCTGCCTCTTCTCTCTGTCTTTCTGCCTCTTCTCTCTGTCTTTCTGCATCTTCTCTGTCTTTCTGCCTCTCTCTTTTTGCCTCTTCTCTCTGTCTTTCTGCCTCTTCTCAATCTTTCTGCCTCCTCTCTTTCTGCCTCCTCTTTTCCTCTGCTTCTCTCTCTCTTTCTGCCTCTTCTCTCTCTTTCTGCCTCTTCTCTGTCTTTCTGCCTCCTCTCTCTTTCTGCCTCTTCTCTTTCTGCCTCTTCTCTCTCTTTCTGCCTCTTCTTTCTGTCTTTCTGCCTCTTCTCTGTCTTTCTGCCACTGCTCTCTCTTTCTCTCTCTTTCTGCCTCTTCTCTCTCTGCCTTTTCTCTCTCTTTCTGCATCTTCTCATTCTGCCTCTTCTCTCTGTCTCTCTGCCTCCTCTCCCTTTCTGCCTTTTCTCTCTTTCCTGCCTCTTCTCTCTTTCTTCCTCTTCTCTCTCTTTCTGCCTCTTCTCTCTTTCTGCCTCTTCTCATTCTGCCTCCTCTCTCTTTCTGCCTCTTCTCTTTCTGCCTCTTCTCTGTCTTTCTGCCTCTTCTCTCTCTTTCTGCCTCTTCTCTCTTTCTGCCTCTTCTCTGTCTTTCTGCCTCGTCTCTGTCTTTCTGTCTCTTATCTCTGGCTTTCTGCATCTTTTCTCTGTCTTTCTGCCTCCTCTCTTTCTCCCTCTTCTCTCTCTTTCTGCCTCCTCTGTCTTTCTGCCTGTTCTCTCTCTTTCTGCCTCTTCTCTCTCTTTCTGCCTCTTCTCTCTCTTTCTTCCTCTTCTCTGTCTTTCTGCCTCTTCTCTCTGTCTTTCTGCCTCTTCTCTCTTTCTGTCTCCTCTCTTTTTGCCTCTTCTCTCTGTCTTTCTGCCTCTTCTTAATCTTTCTTCCTCCTCTCTTTCTGCCTCCTCTTTTCCTCTGCTTCTCTCTGTATTGCTGCCTCTTCTCTCTGTCTTTCTGCCTCTTCTCTCTCTTTCTGCCTCTTCTCTGTCTTTCTGTCTCCTCTCTGTCTTTCTGCCTCTTCTCTCTCTTTCTGCCTCTTCTCTGTCTTTCTGTCTCCTCTCTGTCTTTCTGCCTCTTCTCTCTCTTTCTGCCTCTTCTCTCTGTCTTTCTGCCTCTTCTCTCTCTTTCTGCCTCTTCTCTCTGTCTTTCTGCCTCTTCTCTCTCTTTCTGCCTCTCTCTTTCTGCCTTCTCATTCTGCCTCTTCTTTCTCTCTTTCAGCCTCTTCTATCTGTCTTTCTGCATCTTCTGTCTGTCTTTCTGCCTTTTCTCTCTTCTCTCTTTCTGCCTCTTCTCTCTGTCTTTCTGCCTCCTCTCTTTCTGCCTCTTCTCTCTTTCTGGCTCTTCTCTCTCTTTCTGCCTCCTCTTTGTCTCTGCCTCTTCTCTCTGTTTCTGCCTCTTCTCTCTCTTTCTGCCTCTTCTCTCTTTCTGGCTCTTCTCTCTCTTTCTGCCTCCTCTCTTTCTGCCTCCTCTTTGCCTCTGCCTCCTCTCTGTCTTTCTGCCACTTCTCTCTCTTTCTGCCTCCTCTTTGTCTCTGCCTCTTCTCTCTCTTTCTGCCTCCTCTTTGCCTCTGCCTCCTCTCTGTCTTTCTGCCTCTTCTCTCTCTTTCTGCCTCTTCTCTCTCTTTCTGCCTCTTCTCTCTCTTTCTGCCTGTTCTCTCCTTCTTTCTGCCTCTTCACTATTTCTGCCTCTTCTCTCTCTCTTTCTGACTCTGCTCTCTCTAACTGCCTCTTCTCTGTCTTTCTGCCTCTTCTCTCTTTCTGCCTCTTCTCTGTCTTCTGCCTCTTCTCTCTATCTTTCTGCATCTATCTCTGTCTTTCTGCCTCTTCTCTCTGTCTTTCTGCCTCCTCTCCCTTTCTGCCTTTTCTCTCTGTCTTCCTGCCTCTTCTCTCTTTCTGCCTCTTCTCTCTTTCTGCCTCTTCTCTCTTTCTGCCTCTGCTCTGTCTTTCTGCCTCTTATCTCTCTTTCTGCCTCTTCTCTCTCTTTCTGCCTGTTCTCTCCTTCTTTCTGCCTCTTCACTCTATTTCTGCCTCTTCTCTTTCTGCCTCTTCTATCTCTTTCTGCCTCTTCTCTCTTTCTGCCTCCTCTCCATCTTTCTGCCTCTTCTCTTTTTCTTTCTGCCTCTTCTCTGTCTTTCTGTCTCTTCTCTCTCTTTCTGCCTCCTCTATTTCTGCCTTTTCTCTCTTCCTGCCTCTTCTCTCTCTTTCTGCCTCTTCTCTCTTTCTGCCTCTTCTCTCTGTCTCTGCCTCTTCTCTCTGTCTCTGCCTCTTCTCTCTGTCTTTCTGCTCCTTCTCTCTTTCTGCCTTCTCTCTTTCTGCGTCTTCTCTCTCTTTCTGCCTCTTCTCTCTTTCTGTCTTTCTGCCACTTCTCTCTTTCTGCCTCTTCTCTCTCTTTCTGCCTCTTCTCTCTTTCTGTCTTTCTGCCTCTTCTCTCTTTCTGCCTCTTCTCTCTGTCTTTCTGCTTCCTCTCCGTCTTTCTGCCTCCTTTCCATCTTTCTGCTTCTATCTCTTTCTGCCTCTTCTATGTCTTTCTGCCTCTTCTCTCTCTTTCTGCCTCTTCTCTGTGTCTTTCTGCTCTTCTCTCTGTTTTTCTGTCTCTTCTCTCTGTCTTTTTTCATCTCTAGCCTCGAGCTGTTTCAGTTGCCACTCATGTTGTCTTTGCTTCTTCTTTTCCTTGACCTTTATTTTTTCCAACTGATACTGGTGCTCAAACCTACCAGGTTTACTTTCAAGAAACAACTCCAACTCCTCAACTTTAAACACATCTTCAGATACATAATACTCAGCTATTGTCATCTATATCTGTGACCTCCTCATTGTCGATTTCACCTTAGTAAGTTTCAACTTTTTAGCAATACTCAACAACTCAAATCTTCTGGCATCCTTTAATGCATCAGAGTTTGACGATTACAGAAATTTATCGGCATCCATTGTTGTTCTTTTTCTACTCAAGCAAAGCAAAAGGGATTTTCCCCTATCAGATCGAGCATTAATCAACCAATTAATTCGCTAAAAATTTTTAAATGGCTCCAAACAATTTGTTCACATCGTGGATGAGCAGCCCAGTTATGTAACATACACGCAACCCTGTAAAAGAATCAGCAGCAATAGAACACACCTGGTGTCAGGTTTTACTGTTAACAAAACAGCATTTTATCAGTAACTACTTCATATAGCAACTTAAACCAGGTAAACCAAGTGTTAACGGTGTTATGCATATACGGTGTGTAAATAAATTTCCCAAACTTATTCAAGCTCAGGTGGCAAGAGTTACAGTCTAACAATGGTATGTAAGAAAGTTCCATACAGTCCACACAATTAAGGTGAGAGAAAGGTATTTGTAATCCGAATAAACAGGTGTCATCAATCTTCCCATTGTCCTCCAATCCTTCAAGTTAGCCAAATGTGATTACAGTAATGGTACCATCTTCAAGTGGTAAAGCTACCAACCCAGGCAATGGTCAAACACACCAGTAGTTCCCACAGGGTCACCCTTAAACGCACCTTAAACACAGCCACTAATTGATCACTTTTGATCTAACATCAACCCACCCTCGTGGGCACTCAGCTCTTTCAGTGACTCTTTCATCACCAATCACCGTGCATCTCCTGTGTGTGTCTGCGACACAAACAGTTGATCTTGTTTAAATACACACATGCTGAACACCAGCTGACTATTGTGTAACCCTTCTCCTTCTCTCTATAGTGACTCAGTCAGCAGTAGGACAACTGCTTTTCTTAACACTGTGTTTTCTCTCCCTCTCCCACTCCCTCCCCCTCCCTCCTCTCTCTCTCTCTCTCTCTCTCTCTCTCTCTCTCTCTCTCTCTCTCTCTCTCTCTCTCTCTCTCTCTCTCTCTCTCTCTCTCTCTCTCTCTCTCTCTCTCTCCTTACAGTTAGCCAAATATGACTCCACTAATGGTACTGTCTTCAAGTGGTAAAACTATTAGCCAGGCAAGAGCATAAAGGCATAGGTCCATAACAAATGAAATTTAAGATCTTGTCACAGTGTCAAAAAACCTTCATGAAGACACCTAACAAATTCCACCCCATCTAAATCCCTCACTCTAGGGAGATGCCAATTGAAATTTGGGGAATTAAAATCTCCCACCACAACAACTCTTGTTATTATTACACCTTTTCAGTTATTATTAATCTTTTACTAATTGTATTAGATTTATTTTACAATTTTCTATAATTTTGGAAATGATATAATAAGCAATGAAACCACTGTCTAGGTCATTTTTAGCTTTCTTAGCAAATGACTCAATTATGCAATGTTTTTCAAATGTTTTTCATCTTCTAGAATGGAGTAATACCCTTTAGTAGCCCTTGCAGGGTGCCTTTTACAGAAGTATTCTTGTCATCTTGATGGTTTCATGGTTTAATTAGACAATACAGTTTAACTGTTTGATACCGGACAGCACTTACCATTACACAACCTGTTTTCTGTAGATCCGTAGAGAAAGTTGTACTTGATTTACAACTGTAAGATTGCATGAACTCACTCTGTGCTACGAGATAAGGGGAACTGTTGGGAACCCTGGCTGGTAATTTATGCATCCTCAATAATGTCTGTTTGGTTGGTAGGGTGGAATGAGATTGCTACGTTTCAGACACATTGTGACTGGCTGCAGAGGCACGGAAATGTTTTAAGAAGTAACGAGACCACTATAAAGGTAAACGTTAATGTTCTTGGCAACGATGTGAGTGTGCAATGCTTTTCAAATGCCTTTCATCTTCTGGAACTGAGTATTACTATAAGTAGCCATTTCATTGTGTCTTTCACAGAAGTGTTCCTGCATTACAAATAACATACATGGAGCATTGCTGATCGGATGGGATCAGAATAAAACCATGACCTGTTTCCGTAGATCTGTAGAGAAAGTTGTGACACTATCTCTGATCAATAGTGCCACACTCCCACATCTTTTGCCTCACACCCTGTCCTTTCTGAAACATCTAAAATCCAAGACTGCCTGTCTCTGAGCCATCCAAGTCTCTGTAATCATATCTCAAAGTACTGATCCACACTCTAAACTCACCCGCTTTGTTCACAACTTGCATTAAAATCGTTCTGAGCATGTCCCTTCTCTATCACTTGCCTATCCTCCCCCTCGTACTGTCTACAAGCTTTCTCTATTTGTGAGCCAACCTCCTCTTCCCCAGTCTCTTCAATTCGGTTCCCACCCTGAATCTGAATCCATGCCCCCTGCTCCAATCCCTCAGCCACGCATTTATTCTCCACCTCATCCTATTCCTATTCTCACTGTCCCGAGATTACTACCTTTGTGGTCCTGCTTCTCAACTTCCTTCCTAACACCCTGTACTCTTTTATCAGGACCTCTTCCCTTTTCCTACCTATGTCGTTAGTACCAGTATGTACCACAACCTCTGGCTGAACTCCCTCCCACTACAGCATATCTTGGATTCAATCTGAAAAATCCCAGACCCTGGCACCTGGGAGGCAAACTACCATCTGAGTTTCTTTCCTGCCTCCACAGAATCACCTCTCTGACCCACTAACCATAGATTCCCCTATCACTGCTGTCATCCTCTTCCTTTCCGTATCCCTCTGAGCCACAGGACCAGATGCTGTGCCAGAGGCACGGCCACTGTCACGACCCCCTGTAGGATGTCCCCCCCACCAACAGTAGTCAAACCGGAGTACTTATTGTCAAGGGGTACAGCCACAGGGGTACTCTCTAGTACCTGACTCTTCCCATTCCCCTTCCTCACATTTCTCTGTCTCCCGTGGCCCCGGTGTGACCACCTGCCTGTAACTCCTCTCCATCACCTCCTTACTCTCCCTGACTAGGCGAAAGTCATCGATCTGTATCTCCAGTTCCCTAACCCGGTCCCACAGGAGCTGCAGCTCAATACACCTGGTGCAGATATGGCTGTCTGGGAGGCTGGGAGTCTCCAGGACCCCCACATCTGACACTGAGCACAGAACACTGGCCTCACATACATACTTCCTCTCCATAATTAACAAAGGTAAACCCACCTCACATCGTCGTGTTAATGCCTGAGCCCGTACAGCCAAAGCCTTATCAATCTGCTACCTCTCACTCTGCTGCCCACTGGATGTGGTGGTTTTCTTTTTAAACCTTTCACGCTCTATTCATTGATGACACGTGCCTACAGTCCTGCTTCTCTTTTACCCTGTAGTAAAATGCCTTCGCTCTCGAAATCCTTAGTCGTTCCATTCGCAGCCTTCTTGCTTCAAATCTAAAACTGCTGAAGAAACTTTGCCTCTTTAAACTTTCTAAACTTTTCCCACCCTACCGGTTTAGGGCTGCTTTGTTACCTCAGGGCCTGGACAGCTTGCTATCGTTGAGGGAACAATGAATTCAAAATTATACCATCGCATTTTACTGATACGCAATATCAGTGTAATGGTCTATCATCTAAAGTTAAATAGAAGTTGGATGATAAGATGACAATAATCTGAAACATGAGTAAACGTAACAATAATAGAATGGTTTAAAAATAAGAAAATTCATGTTTTGGAATGGCCAAGTCAGAGTCCAGTTCATGCAAGGTATCCAAGAAAAACTGATGAACTTATGGGGGAATGGTCTAAAGTTCCTCCTCACTATTGAGCAAGTCTCGGCAGCAGCTGCAGGAGATGTTTAATGGAAGATGTTGCTGATAATGGAAGTTCTACCAGTTATTAAATACAAAGGTTCACATACTGTACTTTTACCAGCCTGGACTGTGAATGATCAAACGATATATCCAATATAGGGCATGAAAAGTACAATTGTGTTCTCTGTCTATTATCTGTCTATTTGTCTATTATTGTGACTTAGAAAAAAGTCAGTCCACATTTTATGAGTAATTAATACAGAAAACCAATTAACTGCAAAGGGTTCACAAACTTTCGTTCAACTGTATCAGTAATATTGGACTTGATGCCAACCTGTAGATAGATACTCTAGTTTGAGACAGAACTTTCAAGATGTATTCAGAAGTAAATGGTTGTCATATTACCCAGCCTTGGTATACCCATACCCTGCTAGGAATTTTACAGTTAGTAAAGGGTTAATGAATCTTCAGAGACTTTTAAGAATCTTTAGTTTTCATTCTAAGAAAAAAATAAGCATCCTCCATGCTTAATTTTGAGAATAAAAGGTGATCTCTTTACTTTTTTCTTAATTCCCTCTTCTATTTTTTCTGTCTTTCTAAATGCTGCAGGTCACCAATCCATGGACGGGGTCTTTTCTGTAAGCGAAACATTGATGCAGGTGAGATGGTCATCGAATATTCGGGTACTGTCATTCGGTCTATCCTCACAGACAAACGAGAGAAATATTATGACAGCAAGGTGAGTTTCTAGTGCAGGTAGA
Source organism: Hypanus sabinus (assembly GCF_030144855.1). NCBI lineage: Eukaryota > Metazoa > Chordata > Chondrichthyes > Myliobatiformes > Dasyatidae > Hypanus > Hypanus sabinus. The sequence goes on from NW_026779021.1 coordinate 812,984, forward strand.
CTATAACCACTGCTTTGGGGATAGACATTGTCAGAATCATTGATTTGTTTCTTTACAAGTGAATGAATCCTTTCTGAAATAACACTATAGCATCAGCAACATACCAGCTTCCTTGTGACATAAATCAGCTGATCTTGTATTATTAACTCACATCACTTTGCATTTTTGATATTCGTGCGCCTGAGGTTTACTTATTGCACATTCATTATCCTATGAGACAGGTAGAATATGGAATCTTCAATCTAGTTATGATACTGGCGAAGCATTCTGAAACAGAGATGCTGTGGAGAGACTTTCTTTAAATGTCGTGCATTTCCTACCATTACCGATTTTTGAGTATATTATTCCTTCAGAGTCCTCGAGAGTCACAGCCTTGACATTCTACTTACAGCTTTTACTTCTCCAAAAGCAAATATTGCTTAAATAATTTCATGAAAAGAATAGTGACATTCTCTCTGCTGTAAAATACTATATTTGCGTTGTTGCCGAAACCGTAAAAGCATATTTGAATTTCAGTTGGAAGAATTCACGTCTTAGTCAATAGTCTGATAATCCATTTCCTAGTATACTCGAAGTCTTTCCTCTATATCGTCTTAGTTACCTGTAATAAATGTTTTTGCACTACTGGTAACTGCTCTGTCCTTATAAACTTGTTATTGTGAAGTACCATTAGTATCAATATTCCCATGGTTTACAAATTGAGTACAGCATCATGCTTCACACATATTTTCAAATTATTTATAATGATAGAGATAGACAGCCCCCTCCTGTTTCAGCCTCTACCCCACGAGACTAGGATCTCAGTAGCTGGGGAATTTAGAAGCAATTGCCAAATTTTGTGTATTTAATAGTAGAGGGGAGACAGAGGGGATGGGGATGAGAGGGGGGAGAGAAAGGGGAGATAGAGAGCAGGAGGGAGGGTGTGAGAGTGGGGAGAGGGTTAGAGAAAGGTGGGAGTGGGGGTTGGGGACCGAGAGGGGAATGGACAGAGAGCAGAGTACTGAAAGTAGAGCAGTAAGTACCCTCCTGGGCAGGATACAGGATATCTTTGCAACCTATATTGGAGGAAAACACCTCAGAAAAAACGGACATAGCTAAGGCCTAACTAGAGATGGGGATGGAAAAAGAGTCCAAAATAACCTTTTTAGAATTTGTCAATCACTATATCAGGTTCCTGCCAAAGCTGGTTACTGTACTCCACCCCTTGAAGTCACTACTACAGATCAGGAAGAAATGGCGATAGGCAAAACAGTGAGAGTTAACTTTCCAAAAGGTCATGGTGAGGTCAGACACTGTATTCACATATTATGATCCACCATCCGGTATTCCTTGCCTGTGACGCCTTGCCTTATGGTAGTGAAGACACATCACACATTAAGAGTGATAGAAGAGAATGCCCCAAAGCCTTTGCATCATGTTCCCTTAGAACATGAAAAAATTGAGTGTGGCTTGGTCTATAAAATGTTTCAACCAGAAAAGACCCACACTATCTCAGGTCTACATGGTACCAAAAATGACTGGAAAGTGCAGCAGGAATTCCAGTTCCCCTATTTTACTAGTGCTAGTATGAACTTGCCCCAGACAGGGGTTGTCTTATGTGGAGATTGAGAGGAGTTGTAGCAACCAAGCTGATAACTAAAGTGTTGGAGGAGCTACATGCTGGTCACCTGGGCAAAATGAAAGTTGGCTCAAAGCTTTAATGGTGGCTTGGGATAGATCAGCAGTTGGAGCAGCGTGTCATGCACTGTTTGGGATGCCAGCACATCCAGAAGAAAAGTGTCCAAAACTGTTAGAAACACTTCCTGCAGTTCCACAGTCAACTTCTACAAACACTACAGAAGAGGCCGCAGAAGCTGAGATGGCTTCGCAGCCAAGTCTCACCTGTCAAACAGAGTGATCCCCTTTGTCAGGAAAGGGATTCGACAGTAAGAAATCCTCCACAGTGATTATATCTTTAGGATTGAATAGGACGATTTAACATGTACTTTGCTATGGAAGTCTATGTAGTAGTCGTGTTTTATAGTACAGTATGTGTGTATGTATAGGTATGTATGTATTGTTACGTATCCCGTAACTGGAGAACTTACTAGCAAAGATGGAGAGGTCCGTTGAAGTCTGATGTCACTATTTTCAAACGTTTTTATTTATAAAGGGACACAAAAGTAAGGTTAATACAAACATTCAGATAATGCACATCGTCAATACTCAATCTAAAGCGCGGGTAAGGTAATAATCGTCATTAAGAAGTGAGCTCTACTGTTGTCTAGGGGTTAATAGATTGTCCGTTGGAAATATAAAAGTCACTCAGAAGTCTGCAGGCTTCAACCTTTTGGGAATCGCTGGGTTTCACGTGGGGCGACCGAGAGAGAGAGATTGGGGGAGAAGAGAAAGAACTTGCCGAGTCTTGATGAATCTTCCGTGAAATCGGGGGAGCGTTGGTTTCCTCTCCCCGATGTTAGTTAAAAGCGGTTTTCTGTGATTCCAGCCACAAATTCCAATCCCGGAATCTAACGCACATGGCTTCCTTCAGAATGGCTTCCCGCTGCTGCGGGATCACTCTCGTGTCTTCTTGGTGCATCTGAGGGGGCTGTCCCCCTGAGACCCTCCTTTATACTTCCTCACGGGGTCGCAGGTGTCAATCAGGTTGGGATGATGCAATCTCTCTCTCAACCAGCCCACCTTGCCCGAGGGCTCTTCACGTGGTCTCCATGAGACAATAGTCACTGTCACCTTATTCTGTATCCCGGGTGGGACGTGCAATTCGGCACATTTCTCTCTCTCTCTCTCTCTCTTCCTGGGTCTACTGACACCCACCTCGACGGGTGCTCTTGCGATTCTCACAAAGGAGGGGGCTGGGATCATAACAGTATATACACTGACATATATACACACACAATGAAAGTTACTGGATTCATACTTCTCTTCCCGTTAGTATTATGTTTTGGAGTTAATCCATAATACCAATCAGAGAGTCTTCCCTCACCAGCTGTTATGTGCAGGAAATTTCCAAGGAACTATTTAGTCAAGAATGGTGGGTATGACACAGCATCATTCTTGGTAAATAAGCATTGCCAATATATTCCAGACCATGGGCATCACAACAGATCAACTCCTGCATTTTTGTGGAACTCATGGTCCTGCAGTTACGGAAGTTGCTTTAAAATTCTGAAAATGTGGCTACATTTTGGAAGTTAAAATAAAACTGTCCATTTTGAGTTTAACGAAGGCTCTCGGCCCAAAAAGTCAACAGTGCTTCTCCTTATAGATGCTGCCTGGCCTGCTGTGTTCCACCAGCAGTTTGTGTGTGTTGTCTGAATTTCCAGCATCTGCAGATTTCCTTGTGTCTGTCCAATTTGTGTGTCTTGTGGAGGAGATGGGTCTTGTTATGACTGGCATTAATCATATCATCTATCCTGGGTTTCTTATTGTAAAAGTTGCTAGGCCTAAGTTAATATCCAAAGAGGGATCCAACCCAGATACATTTTAAAGTTTTAAAAAAAATCTAATCCATCACCCAGCCCAAGACAAGTTAGGGGGAGTGATTGATTTTATGATTTAAACATTTTAAAGAGGATGACAGCTTTCATTTATTGTGCTTCATAGGTTTGGTAGACTGCGTTTCCCATTCTGTGGAAAATCTAACAGCCATAAGGAGGCGACTTCTTCTTCATGTGCCTGGTGTGTTACACACTTGGGCGATCATGGCTCTTCACATCAGATGTTCCCTCGCAGCATCAATGATATCTCACACACTTAGATCTGTTAGTTCTTTCACAGTACCCATGTATTTTTTTCTTTGCCTTCCTCTTCCGTGTTTCCCAGGTATATGGCCTTGTGATGTAGGGCATTCTATTTCTCCCTTTCTGATGACATGACCCAGGAATTTAAGTTTCCTCTCATTTAATGTTCTCATTAAAGATCTTTTTGTATGGGCACGTTGGAGTACCGTCTCATTAGGTACCCTATCTCCAAATGATATTTTCAGTATTCTTCTAAGAAACCACATTTCTGTTGCTTCTAAGTTTCTTTGGAGTTCTGTTGTTATAGTTTTGGAAGCATGCAGCAAAATTGACCAGCAAGAATTATTAAACATTTTAGTAGCCTAAGTCTTGTTGTCATAGAAATGTGTCTGTCGGTAAAAATGGGTTTCGTTTTTTGGAAGTTGATTTTGGCAATGGCAATTCTTTTTATTTCTACTTCTAGCATCTTGTGATATAAAGCTACCAAGTTAACTAAAGCTGGTCTTTTGTTCTACCTCTTGGTTACTGATGTACAATTAGCAGTTGGGAGTATATTGCTGTTTTGATATTACCATACATATGTTTTTTTTTAACAGTTGATGTTTAGACCAAAAGCTGCACTTGTGTGTACTGCTATGTCTAGGAGGATTTATAGGTCTTCAGCAGCACTCGCTATTAGGGTGGTATCGTCTGTATATCTTATATTGTTGATGTTAACATCTCCAATTTTTATCCTATCTAGGTCTTCTATTTCTCTGAGAATCATTTCACAATGGTTATTAAATAATTCTGGTGAGGCAATGCATCCCTGTCTAACTCGTCTTTGAATTTCACTCCAATTGCTTATATTATCATCAATTTTTAGCACCGCCGTTTGGTTCCAGTATAAATTTTGAAGCATTTTATATATAAATTTTGTTGATCCCTTCCGTCAATGTTTAGTTCAGCGAGAATTTGAAATAATTTTTCAGGTGCCAAGTTAAAGGACAGAACCTCCAGAATAGCAATCTCAGGATTGCTACCAGTGCCACGTGCGGGTGGGTTTAGAAATAGTAAGATAGTGCAGATCAACACGTGGCTGAAGACATTGTGCAGGAGGGAGGGCTTCAGATTTATAGATAATTGGACAGTTTCCCAGGGAAGGTGGGACCTGTTCCGACGGGACGGTTTACATCTGAACTGGAGGGGGAAAAATATTCTTGCAGGTAGGTTTGCTAGAGAGGCTCCAATGGATTTAAACTAGATAATGAGGGGGAATGGGAACCAGAGTGTAGGAACAGATGTATGGGAGAAGGAAGAAAGAGAAGACAGTAAAGTTCTTTGTACTGTTAGAGAGAAACAGAAAGGAAGAGGTGGAAAATTTCTTAAATGCATCTATTTTAATGCTAGGAGCATTGTAAGAAAGGTGGATGAGCTTAGAGCATGGATTGATAACTGGAAATATGATGTTGTAGCTATTAGTGAAACATGGTTGCAGGAGGGGTGTGATTGGCAACTAAATATTCCTGGATTTCGTTGCTTCAGGTGTGATAGAATCGGAGGGACAAGAGGGGGAGGTGTTGTGTTGCTTGTCAGAGAAAATATTACAGCAGTGTTCTGGCAGGATAGATTAGAGGGCATGTCTAGGGAGACTATTTGGGTAGAATTGAGGAATGGGAAAGGTGTAACACCTATAGGGGTGTATTATAGACCACCTAATGGGGAGTGGGAATTGGAGGAGTGTATTTGTAAGGAGATAGCAGATATTTGTAGTAAGCATAGGGTTGTGATTGTAGGAGATTTTAATTTTCCACACATAGACTGGGAAGCCCATACTGTAAAAGGGCTGGATTGTTTGGAGTTTGTAAAATGTGTGCAGGATAATTTTTTGCAGCAATACATAGAGGTACCAACTAGAGAAGGGGCAGTGTTGGATCTTCTGTTAGGGAATGCGATAGGTCAGGTGACGGAGGTATGTGTTGGGGAGCACTTCAGGTCCAGTGATCACAATGCCGTTAGTTTCAATATAACTATAGAGCAGGATAGGACTGGACCCAGGGTTGAGACTTTTGATTGGAGAAAGGCTAACTCTGAGGAGATGTGAAAGGATTTAGAAGGAGTGGATTGGGACAATTTGTTTTATGGGAACAATTTAATTGAGAAATTGCAGTCATTTAAAGGTGAAGTTTTGAGGGTACAGAATTCTTAGGTTCCTGTTAGGTTGAAAGGAAAGGTTAAAAGTTTGAGAAAGCCATGGTTTTCAAGGGATATTGGAAACTTGGTTAGGAAAAAGAGAGAGATCTACAATAAATATAGGCAGTATGGAGTAAATGAGGTGCTCGAGGTATGTAAAGTATTTAAGAAGAATCTTAAGAAATAAATTAAAAAAGCTAAAGGAAGATACAAGGTCTGATTAGGAACAGTCCACATGGATTTGTGCATGGAAGGTCATGTATGAGAAATCTTATTGAATTATTTGGAAAGGAAAGAGGAAAGTTGACGAGAAAGCAGTGGATGGTGTCTATATGGACTTTAGTAAGGCCATATAGGAGGGGGCCATTCAGGAGGGGGAAATGCCAAATGATGGAAGACTGGAGGGGGTGGGATGAAGCTAAGAGCTGGATAGGTGATTGGCGAAAGTGATACAGAGCTGGAGAAGGGAAAGGATCATGGGACAGGAGGCCTCGGGAGAAAGAAAGGGGGAGGGGAGCACCAGAGGGAGATGGAGAACAGGCAGAGTGATGGGCAGAGAGGGAGAAAAAAACAAACAACTAAATATGTCAGAGATGGGGTAAGAACAGGAGGAGGGGCATTAATGGAAGTTAGAGAAGTCTATGTTCATGCCTTCAGGTTGGAGGCTACCCAGCCGGTATATAAGGTGTTGTTCCTCCAACCTGAGTGTGGATTCATCTTGACAGTAGAGGAGGCCGTGGATAGACATATCAGAATGGGAATGGGACGTGGAATTAAAATGTGTGGCCACTGGGAGATCCTGCTTTCTCTGGCGGACAGAGCACAGGTGTTCAGTGAAATGGTCTCCCAGTCTGTGTCGGGTCTCACCAATATATAAAAGGCCACACCGGGAGCACCGGATGCAGTATACCACACCAGCTGACTCACAGGTGAAGTGTCGCCTCACCTGGAAGGACTGTCTGGGGCCCTGAATGGTGGTGGGGGAGGAAGTGTAAGGGCAGGTGTAGCACTTGTTCCGTTTACAAGTCCGAGTGGGGTGGCGGGTGGATGAGGTGAGGGCAGATGTGCAGGAAATGGGAGAGATGCGTTTGAGAGCAGAGTAGATGGTGGACGAAGGGAAGCCCCTTTCTTTAAAAAAGGAAGCCATCTCCTTCATCCTGGAATGAAAAGCCTCATCCTGAGAGCAGATGCGGCTGAGACGGAAAAAATGTGAGAAGGAGATAGCATTTTTGCAAGAGACAGGGTGGGAAGAGGAATAGTCCAGGTAGCTGTGAGAGTCTGTAGGCTTATAGTAGATATCAGTAGATAAACCGTCTCCAGAGATGGAGACAGAAAGATCAAGAAAGGGGAGGGAGGTGTCGGAAATGGACCAGGTAAATTTGAGGGCAGGGTGAAAGTTGGAGGCTTGATCTTTCTGTCCATTCATTCATCCATTTATCTATCTATCTATTTATTCCTCCCTTTTTTCTTTTCTCTCTTTTTTCTCTCTCTGTCCCTCTTACAATCACTCCTTGCCCGCTCTCCAACTCCCTGTGGTGCTTCCCCCCTCCCCCTTTCTTTCTCCCGAGGCCTCCCATCCCATGATCCTTTCCCTTCTCTAGCTCTGTATCCTTTTCGCCAATCACCTTTCCAGCTCTTAGCTTCATCCTACCCCCTCCGGTCTTCTCCTATCATTTCAGATTTCCCCCTCCCCCTCCTACTTTCAAATCTCTTACTATCTCTCCTTCAGTTAGTCCTGACGAAGGGTCTCAGCCCGAAAAGTCAACATTGCTTCTCCCTATAGATGCAGCCTGGCCTGCTGTGTTCCACCAGCATTTTGTGTGTGTTGTTTGAATTTCCAGCATCTGCAGATTTCCTTATGCTTGTGTCACTTCCCGCATAAGGCAACCTGTGTCAGTGGGAAGTTCATTCTCAGCACAGATAAAAATGGGGGCATTCTAGCCATTCTGGGTTGCCATGTAGATGTGAGACTGTGTGGGGTCTTTGCTAGTTTCCTTTCTGGATTATCTCTGCTATAATAAGGAGACTTCTATTTGCATCAGCAAGTATATGTCAAGAGGAGTATCTTCTTAGGAAATTCTTCCTGTACTTCCTTCTGTAAGGATAAATGGGAAATCCATCAGCATTTCCATGATTAATTGTCCTCTTGTATTCAACCTTGTCCTTTAAGAAACACAGCCATCTCTGCATTTGTTCTGTCATTTTTTTGTGAAACACCCCTCTGTAGATTGAAAATGGACATTAGTGGTTGATGATCAGCAATGAGGTTAAACTCTCTTCCATACAAGTACTGGTTAAAATATTTTACACCCAATCCAGACTCAAAGTCTCTCTGTCAATCTGTGCTTAGTTTTCCTCTAACCATCCACATAAACAGGAGTGCCCCCAAAGAATGAATGATTGTTAAATGTTAGAACCACAAAGTCCTCCCCAGCTCCCCTCCCTCCCATGTGTAAGCAGCAGCAAGTAACGATCCTCCCTCCCCCACCGGCAAAAAAAGGCATCATTACTCACCACGGAGCACTCAAATGTGAGCAAAGCAATAACAAAGACACGGAGTTACCCAAAAAACTTTGCATTTCACTCATAACAAATTACATTAATGCAACTACAATAGGCAAGGTGTCACTGGGAGATATGGATAATAATATGCGAGTACAGTGTCTGACATCACCATTTCCTTTACTTTGCTTTGCCTCACATTACTTTGTCCATTGCCACATTTTCCCAAACTGTGGAAATGAGTTCAAGTGGTGGAGCATAGTGGGCAAGCTTAGCAGGAATCTGTTATAGTAATCGACAAATCCTAAAAGGAACATCTGTGACACACCCTTTGGACTTGGAGCAACCATAACTGCATGAATTTTCTCAGCACACTTGTGTAATCCTCGTGCGTCAATGGTGTTGACCACTGCGTGATGTAGTGCGCCAAAGGTTTTAAAAGAAAGACCGCCATATACAGTGGCCATCCTCATAGCAGCCATTGTCGGAGTGGATTGAGGCAGAGTGAATCGGCTTTGACTCAATCAGGCTTCAGCGAGAACAGGTAGAGCTGAGGTTTGAATGGGGCATGACTGAGCAAGCGCGTGAAAGTCAGCCTCTGAGATCAGCGGGGGAATTTAAAAAGCGAGCAGAGGCTGAGGACGAGCTTCACTCCAGGTGAGGTAAAGCCAGGTAAGCTCCTTTAATTAATCTAATTAGCTTAGGGATAGGTAATGGAGGCAGCAGTTAGGGCAGTTGAGTGCTCCATATGTGGGAAGTCAGGGCAAGCACTGTTGTCCCTGATGACTACACCTGCAAAAGGTGCATCCAGCTGCAGCTCCTGACAAACCGTGTTAGGGAACTGGAGCTGTAACACACACCAGAGGGAGATGGAGAACAGGCAGAGGAAAAAAACAACTAAATATGTCAGGGGTGGGGTAAGAAGGGGAGGAGGGGCATTAACAGAAGTTAGAGAAGTCAATGTTCATGCCATCAGGTTGGAGGCTACCCAGCCGGTATATAAGGTGTTGTTCCTCCAGTCTGAATTTGGATTCATTTTGACAATAGAGGAGGCCATGGATAGACATATCAGAATGGGAATGGGACGTGGAATTAAAATGTGTGGCCACTGGGAGATCCTGCTTTCTCTAGTGGACTGAGCATAGGTGTTCAGCGAAATGGTCTCCCAGTCTGCGTCGGGTCTCACCAATATATAAAAGACCACACCGGGAGCACCAGACACAGTATACCACACCAGCTGACTCACAGGTGAAGTGTTGCCTCACCTGGAAGGACTGTCTGGGGCCCTGAATGGTGGTGGGGGAGGAAGTGTAAGGGCAGGTGTAGCACTTGTTCCGCTTACAAGGATAAGTGCCAGGAGGGAGATCGGTGGAAGGGATGGGGGGGATGAGTGGACAAGGGAGTCGTATAGGGAGCGATCCCTGCGGAAAGCAGAAGGGGGGGAGGGAAAAATATGTTTAGTAGTGGGATCCCTTTGGAGGTGGTGGAAGTTATGGAGAATTATACATTGGACCTGGAGGCTGGTGGGATGGTAGGTAAGGACAAGGAGAACCCTATCCCGAGTGGGGTGGCGGGTGGATGGGGTGAGGGCAGATGTGCGGGAAATGGGAGAGATGCATTTGAGAGCAGAGTTGATGGTGGAAGAAGGGAAGCCCCGTTGTTTAAAAAAGGAAGACATCTCCTTCATCCTGGAATGAAAAGCCTCATCCTGAGAGTAGATGCGGTGGAGACAGAGGAATTGTGAGAAAGGGATATCATTTTTGCAAGAGACAGGGTGGGAAGAGGAATAGTCCAGGTAGCTGAGAGAGTCTGTAGGCTTATAGTAGATATCAGTAGAAAAGCCGACTCCAGAGATGGAGACAGAAAGATCAAGAAAGGGGAGGGAGGTGTCAGAAATGGACCAGGTAAATTTGAGGACAGGGTGAAAGTTGGAGGCAAAGTTAATGAAGTCAATGAGCTCAGCATGCATGCAGGAGGCAGCACCAATGCAGTCATCGATGTAGCGAAGGAAAAGGGGGGGGATGGATACCGGTAGATTCTTGGAACATGGATTGTTCCACAAAGCCAACAAAAAGACAGGCATAACTGGGACCCATAAGGGAGCCCAAGGCTACACCCTTGGTTTGGAGGAAGTGAGAGGAGCCAAAGGAGAAATTATTGAGAGAAAGAACTAATTCCACTAGACGGAGGAGAGTGGTGGTAGAGGGTGGGGGATGGAGGTATATATCCATGGTGAAAATAAGACGGTGGGGGCCAGGGAACTTAAAATCACTGAAAAAAAATCAAAGCATGTGAAGTGTCACGAACATAGGTGGGAAGAGATTGAACAAGGGGGGATAAGACAGTGTCAAAATATGCAGAAATGAGTTCGGTGGAGCAGGAGCAAGCTGAGACAATAGGTCTACCTGGACAGGCAGGTTTGTGGATCTTGGGTGGGAGGTAGAAACGGGAAGTGCAGGGTGTGGGAACTAAGAGGTTGGTGGCAGTGGATGGGAGATCCCCAGAGCTGTTAAGGTTAGTGATGGTATAGGAGACAATGGCCTGGTGCTCCTTAGTGGGGTCATGATCAAGGGGTAAATAAGAGGAGGTATCAGAGAGTTATCGCTGTGCCTCGGCCAGGTAGAGGTCAATACCCCAGACAACAACAGCTCCCCCCTTATCAGCAGGTTTTATAGTGAGGTTGGGATTGGTGCGGAGGGAGCGGAGAGCAGAGCATTCGTAAGGAGTGAGGTTGGAATTGGAACAGGGTGTGGTGAAGTCGAGACGGTTGATGCCCCGTGAGCAATTAGCAATAAAGAAATCCAGAGCAGGTAGAAGACCAGAGTGGGGTGTCCATGAAGAGGAGGAGGGTTGAAGACCGGAGAAAGGGTCATCGGTGGAGGTGAGAGAGTCCTTGTCAAAGAAGTAAGCTTGGAGACGGAGATGGTGGAAGAAGAGTTCAGCGTCATGGCATATGCGGAACTCACTGAGGTGTGGGTGAAGGGGGAACAAAGCTGAGGCCCCTACTGAGGACAGAGCGCTCTGCCTCAGAGAGTTGAAGGTCGGAGGGATTGGTAAAGACCCGGCACGGATGAGAGATGGGATCAGAGGGGGGAGGGAGGCTGGTAGTGTCAGTGGAGAGGGGAGGGTTGGGGTGAGAGGAAGATGGAGCCTCTGAGGGGCCAGGAGCTGACAATGGGATCTGAGGGAGAGGGGATTGCAGAGCGGTGGTGGGGGAAGGGGAGAACGGGATTCCATTTGACTCTGCCTCCCATTGTTTCTCCCGAGCTCTGAGGGCAACAGAAGTCACAGAAGTCACGAGAAGGTACCTGGAGTCCCTATCGCAATCCCTGCTGGATGTTGACTGGATTGGGGAACATGCCTTATGAGAATAGGTTGAGTGAACTCGGCCTTTTCTCCTTGTAGTGACGGAGGATGAGAGGTGACCTGATCGAGGTGTATAAGATGGTGTGAGGCATTGATTGTGTGGATAGTCAGAGGCTTTTTCCCAGGGCTGAAATGGGTAACACGAGAGGGCACAGTTTTAAGGTGCTGGGGAGGTGTCGGGGGTAAGTTTTTTACACAGAGAGTGGTGAGCATGTGGAATGACTAGCACTAGATGGCACAGTTGTAAGGTGCTGGGAAGTAGGTAAAATTAAGATTATGCCTTACACGGTGCAAAACGGAAGACTGTGGTGCACCACAGTAGGTGACCGTTGTGTCACAAGGAGTTCATCCACCCTTTGACAGGCTTTGTTTTCAGTCCTGCTGGGTGCCTACACACCCTCCTCCCTGGCTGACCGAAGTGCACCAGGGGGTGTGCCGGTTGAGTTGCTGACAACCTGACCCGAGACAGGTAGTACCAGACATGGTACCAGTAGCGAGGCAAGGCCTTGAACTGACCAGTAAAATTTTTTAATGCCCCACACCACCTCCACCCCCCCCCCCAAGGCCTGAGTCGACATAGAAGTAGAGAAGAGATGTAAGTTTTTTATTTAGACAGTGGTGGGTGTGTGGAATGGGCTGCTGGCAATGGTGGTGGAGGTGGATACGATAGGGTCTTTTAAGAGACTCCTGGATGGATACATGGAGCTTAAAAAATTAGAGGGCTATGGGTAACCCTAGGTAATTTCTAAGTATGTGTTTGGCACAGCTTTGTAGCCTGAAGGGCCTTTATTGTGCTGTAGGTTTTCTATGTTTCCATCCCAGGCATGGGTTGCCAATTAATGTCCCTCAATTGCAGGAAGCTCTCTGCCTGGTCTGTGACTGAGTTGCCCGCCCACTTTTGGCCTGAACGTTGTGAATTCTGCTTGGTTTATTAGCTTGTCATGGGAGCCCCTCAATGTTAACACAACTCTACACTTTGAACCACCTTGAACTCCTCTATCACCAATGACAAGAGCAACTGTAGCTGGTCTCATCTTATGTAAAACCCTACTGAAGTAAAACTTGGGGAATCCCCAGCCACCTCTGCTTGTTAACATTCCTCTTGATGCCTTCCACAGTGGTGGCGGGGAGCTCCTAAAGCAACAGCTGATTTGGTACAAGACCATGTTGGTACAGACATTTCCTAAAGTATTTTGTCTTCTGAAAATGCAGATACTGTATATTATACCTACATTTGCTTTATCTATTCCATTTGTCACTTCCTCAATTCAATAGTTTAGTCCAACACTTGATTTTCTTTTATAAATCCTTGCTGAGTTGACTCATTGTTATGTTTTAAAGCTATTCTGCTATCGCGTATATAAATATTACAGCAAATTCTCTGCAATTGATGTTGTGGAAACATGCATATATTTATTTTATACTTTTGGCAGGTGCTATGCTCTTAAGAAGCTTTAAGATGTTCTACCCCAAAACAGATTAACGTTATTGACCTAATTTATCCGAACCAATTTATTTTATCAGCGTAACTTCTTTTTGCTCGCGTGACATTTCATCAAGCTGCTATTCAGCCTGGTACTGCACGGGCGGTTTGTGGTGACGTCAAAGCGCAGTCCGGCGGATTTTGAATAATGTCACGACACATTTTGCGCTTTCGCGCAAAGCGCTGTACTAGTGACGTTACAAGTGTGTTAATGGTAGCGGCGGAGGTAGGGAGGAATCTGTTGAGCCGCCATTTCGTGAAGACTGGGCTCCCAACGTGCCGGGAATATGGTCTTACAGGATAGGTGAGGAGAGAAGACGCGACCGAAGAGTGAGGTGCATTAGATGTGCGTTCCTACCGGACTCCTGCAGGAATGGGCCAGTTGGCAGATCCGACTTTTTTTGGAGTTCGTGCTTTACTGGGATCGGGTAATACCTAGGCCGGACTCTTTTCTCCACTGTCTTGCTCAGGGTGCATACACCACGGTCGATGATTACAAAACTTGCTCTTTCAAATAAATTACAAACTGAGTTTACGGCTGACGACCCAGCCAGCTTTCGCAAGGATGGGCTGTAACACTAGAGTTCATAAGACTTTGGTTGTAGAATTCAATCGGGATGGGCCTATAGCGTCTAGCTTTTAGGGTAAGGGCAGCTCTGTAGCTTAGGAATGGATATTCTCCAAGCTACAATAGGCAATAGTCCAGTTTCAACATTGATCTGCACACTGACATGAATTTTAAAATATGAGTATGAAACAATATTCAATTTACAACAATATAAATAATGTTCAGTGAAATTTGGGAATCTGCAGATAAATCTACCTGGCCACTAATGAGGAATTGTCTAATAACCTATTAAAAAAAGTGATAGAGCATACCTCACAGTAACAGGCCTTTCAATATCTAGTCCATGCAAAATGTTTTTTTTCTGCGTAGTCCTATCAACTGAGATGTACCATAGCATTCCATACTTCTCCCATCCATGTTCTTATACAAACTTTTCAAACCCACATCCATATATACTGGAAGCTTGTTCCACATTTGCAGAATGAAAATGTTCCTGCTCAGATTCTCCTAAAATATATTTCATGTTTCACCCTTAACATTTGACATTACCTGCTTGCATTAAATCTATCTATAATTTTGTCCTTCTCATAATTTTTCAGACCTCTATCAAATCTCTCATTCCCTTTCTATTCAGCCTTCCCCTATAACATGGGTCTCAAGTCTTAGCAAAACATTCTTGTAATTTTTTTCTGCACACCTTTAATATTATTGATAATTATTCTGTGGGTAAAAAATCTCTTTAAGACCCAAACTTCCAAGGAATTATGAATGTTCACAAATCTCTCTGGTCCAAATTTGCTGGAGACCAAAGAATACAAATTGTCCTGTATACAGTTGGATGAATGGGAGGAATTTTGTTGCCTGTTCTGTTTTGCTATGTTGTGTTTTGCTGGATATTATGGACATGCCAATTTGGTGCTAAGAATGTCTGGTGACACTTGTGGGCTCCCCCTGCACACCACTGGTGTGTGGTTGTTAAAGCAAATGATTAATTTCCATGCTTTATATTCCATCTGCCACTTGTTTGATACCATTCTCCCAATCTAAGAGCAGACTCCCTGGTTCTTCAACATTACCTGCCCCTTTCTATCTTAATATCATCCACAAAGCTATCAATTTCGACATCAGAATCACACACATTTAATGTTGAAGGAAGTGGTCACAACACTGACCTATTTGGAACACCATAGCAAACCAGAGAAGAGCTAATTTATTACCAAACTTTGTCTCCTGCCAATCAGTCTTCCAGGACAGTATCTTCTGTAATACCATGTGCTCAAATTATGTTTAACAGCTTGTGCATCACCTGTTGAAGGCCACTTCCACTGAATCTCCTTTGTTTATTCTACTTGTTATTTCTTCAACAAATTCTGACATATATCTAGCAAATTTCCCCATAAGATAAATTGTAAGGTAAGCTGTTTACAGGTAGTCTACCATCAGTGCTAGAGGTAGTTTGTTGTGATGCCACACAAAGATAATGAGTGTTTTCATGACTTTTCAGTGGGCTACAATCATAAAATGGGGCACTCAGCAGGAGCCAATAAAAAGAGGCAAGATTTAAGTAGAGCAGGTATTATGAGAGTAGACATTGCTAAAGTGGTCAGGCATTAGTTGAATAGGCTTAGGTAAACATAGACAGAGTTTCTGAGTAACTTTTGGATAAGATGTTTTTACTGTTAGGTTGTAGGGAATGGGTCCAGAGTTATTGGTATGTGCCTTGTGTGAGATGTGAAACCTTTGGAAGACTTCCAGTGCCCCTAGTAACTTAAATTTGCATGAAGTGCACCAAGCTACAACTCTTTAGAGACTGTTAGGGAACTGGAGCAGTAGCTTGATGACCTTCTGCCCATACAGGATCATGAGAAGGTGATAGATTGGAGGTTCAGGGTCATCTCTTTCAATACTGTTGGGGATGGATGTGGCCTAACACAGGTAAGTCACAGTGTTCGAGTCTCTGACATTGAGTCTGTTTCTATGACTCAGAGGGAAGGGGGGAGAAAAGGCACACTATGGTGATAAGGGATTTATTAAGAGGAATGGACATGAGGTTCTCTGGACTAGGAGATCCCCAGATGGTATGTTGCCTCCTGTGTGCCAAGGTATGGGATAACTCGGATCGAGTCATTAAGTGGGTGGGTGAACACCAGAGGTTGAAATCCGTACAGGTACCAATGACATGGTTAGGAACAGTGACCTGTTTCTTTTAGCCAAAGTGAGAGATAAATCTGTGGAATTCATTGCACAGGCAGCTGTGGAGGCCAAGTCTTTATGTATATTTAAGGCAGAGGTTGATAGTTCCTTGATTGGTCAGGGCATGAAGGGATACGGAGGGAAGGCAGGAGAGCGGGGCTGAGAGGAGAATTGGATCAAATAAGAAATGGTGGAGCAAACTCGACTGGCCAAATGGCCTAATCCTGTTCCTATATTTTATGGTCTTACAAATGTACTGTAGTCACCCAAAAGTTGCAGCAGCAGTTCCTGGGTCAAAAGTGGGAAGGGAAGTAGGCAGTCAATGCAGTGTCCCTGTGGCTGTACCTCTTCAGAGGCCTAGAATACAAAAGTAACAGTGTAATACTGAAACTTTATAAGGGATTGGTCAGACTGTAGTTAAAATATTGTGAGCAGTTTTGGGCCCCTGAAGAAAATACGTGCTGACATTGGGGATGCTCCAGAAGAGGTTCACTAGAATCGTCCAGGGAACAAAAAGATTGAAATATGAGAAGGGTTTGATGATTGGGCCTCTGCTTCCTTGAGTTTAGAAGAATTGTGGGGGGGGGGGGGGTGTCAGGGGCTGTCATTGAAACCTAACAAATATTGAAAGGCCTTGATAGGGCGCATATCAAGAGGATGTTTTCTGTGATGGGAGTCTAGGACCATAGGGCACACACTCAGAATATTTGTACATTTATTTAGAACCGATATTAGGAATAATTTCTTGTGCCAGATGGTGGTGAATCTGTGGAATTCAATACCATAAATGGTTCTGCAGGTCAATTCTTAGTGTGTACAGTATTTAAGGTGGAGGGTGAAAGGTTTCTTGATTATTTACTAATCAATATAGCTTTGAGTTATCCCATCTCATTAGCCTCTGACAAACCCAATTAACTCTAATCTAATCACAGAACAATTTACAATGGCCATTTTACCTCCAAAGTACACTTTTGAACTGGGGAAAACTGGAGCACCTGGAGAAAACCAACATATTCGATGATTAATCTGGGTGTGAAAGGTTACAATGAAAAGGCAGGAGAATATGGTTGAGATGGATAATAATTAACTATGTATGGCAGAGCAAAGTTAATGGGCCAAATTGCCTAATTCTGCTTTTAAGGCCTGTGGATTTTGGCCTACTTTATCATGTGCCTCTAAGTATTATGAAATCTCATCCTTAATAATGGACTCCAACATCTTGCCAACCACTGAAGTCAGGTTAACTGGTCTGTAGAATCATTTACTGTCTTCTTAAATAGTGGATTGACATTTGCAATTTTCCATTCCTACAGAACCATTCCAGGATCTAGTGATTCTTGAAAGATCATTACTAATTCCTCTATAATTCTTTCAGCTTCTGATTCAGAACTTTGTTGTGTAGTCCATCTGGTCAGGTGACTTACCTAACTTCAGACTGCTCAGCTTCCCAAGCTCTGACGCCTTAGTAATAGCAACTATACTGACTTATGATGTTCTTGAATTTCTAGCCTGCTGGTGTCTTCCAATAATTAGTTATATATTTAATATTTAGCATTTTTGTTGCATTGTTGATGTAAGAATTAGAAATCTGTTTTAATTGATCTTCTTTCTTAGTCACAGAGAGGTATAATCCAGAAATGGGCCTGTCCATCAAGTTCACACCAACAACAAAATATTCATTAATTATGATCCTATCCTAACCCATTTTACTCCCCACTTTCCCGTGAGACATCCTTCAACTCCATTGATTTTTTTTATCGAAGTTCACCATCAAACTAACTTCTTTGTAAGATGTATTTCAGACATTGTACATATATATCACATAATCATATATATCACAAATCTCCACAAAGTATTTATCTCAGGTATACTCTTATAGAAAAGAGTGGAAAGAAAAAACAAGCAAAAGGAAAGAATTATGTACAAGTAGGGAGTGATCTTTTTTCTATAACATATTCATTGATTTGTGAGAATAAAATCAGGCCTATGAGGCATTATGCAGTTAAACAATTTTTCCCAGTATGAATCAAATTGTTCCAAATGCTGTTATCTTCTCCATTTTGTAAATGTCCATTGTAATTTCCATCCATGCACTTAAGGTTTGGCTCTCCTGTGATAACCATTTCCTAGTAAGAGTCTTTTTACCAGCCACCAACTGTATATTCATTAAATATTTAAGTCTTTCCAACCATTCTTGAGGTATATATCCAAAATATACTGTCTTATTTTCTAAGAGTATTTCACATTTAAAGATGTCTTGTAGGGCATTGTGTATCCCCCCCTCCAATAGTTTTTGATAATGGGGCATACCCAGAAAATGATAATAGTTTGTATCTTGATTTCCACAATTTCTCCAGCAAACAGGGAGGTTACTATCATAATGGGATTTCTGAGAGGCTGTAATAAAATATCAAGTTTTTCCATCTAAACTCCCTCCATTTCTGTGAACATTTCTGTATCTCCATTTTGTCCATTCTTCCTCAGATATAATTATCCCTCCTCCCATTTTGTTTTAATGTATGAAGTGGAATGTGTTTTAAGATTTGTCAAACCCTTATACACGCTTGAAATGATTCTACAACAGTTACCTAAATTATATTATTTTCTAAATAGCTCTCAAACATGTTCTTGCCTTGGTTACATTTTTAACCATCTTATTAACATACTGTTGCATCTGTAAATACTGATAAAAATCTTGTTTTTCTAATAAGTGTTTCTCTTTAAGCATTTCAAAACTGTACAGTGTTCCTTCTTTCATTATGTTGCATAGAACTGTTATACCTTTAGTTGTCCAGTCCTTGAATCTAGCATCCGGTTTATTCGGCGTAAAATCCGAGTCAAATGCACACCGTTTAAGAATTGCAATATCTCCCTCAAGTTTATATTCTTTTATAATAGTTTTCCATATTTTAAGAATCCATTTCACCCATGGGTTATCAATAGTATTTATGTACCTTTGTAGGTTGTTATCAACCAAAATTGCCTGTATGGGGATGGAAAATATCCCTCAATATTTTTCCATTGAGCTTCATATGATGGGTTGCACCAACATATCACATCTCTCAACTGTGCTGCAAAATAATAATCTCTAAGAGAAGATAGGCCCCATCCCCCCTTTCCTTGGATAATTGCAAAGTTTTGAGATGAACTCTAGGCCTTTTACCCTGCCAAATATACCTTGATAGCATCTCGTTCCATTCATTGAATTGATTTTGATTAATCTCTATTGGTAGGGTCTGAAAGAGATATAATAGTTTGGGCAGTGTATTAATTTTAATAGATTCAAACGAACTGAGACTAAAAAAAGGAATTTTAATTGATATATCATCGTTATATCTTCCTTAATTTTTAAATGTAGGCTGATAATTGCATTAAGATAATTTTGCCAAATCTTTTGGCATAATGATGCCCAAGTATTAGAAAGACTATATGTGCCATGCCAGGGATATCTACTTTCAATTTCTCTTGGTGGGCTATAGTTATATGAGAGTAATTGTGTTTTATCTATGTTGATTTTGTATCCTGATAATTTACCATATTGTTCAAAGGATTGCATCAATTTAGGTAAAAAGTATGTTAGTTGCCCTAGATAGATCAAAATGTCATTTGCGTAACAGGCCAATTTATGCTCTGTCCCTTTAATAGTAATTCCCCTGATATCTTCATTTTGTCTGATGAATAGAACATAGAATAGTACAGCACAGTACAGACCCTTTGGCCCACAATGTTGTGCCAACCCTTAAACCTCGCTTCCCATATAATCCCCCACCTTAAATTCCTCCATATACCTGCAAACACGAGGAAATCTGCAGATGCTAGAAATTCAAACAATGCACACAAAATGCTGATGGAACACAGCAGGCCAGGCAGCATCTATAAGGAGAAGCACTGTTAATGTTTCGGGCCGAGACCCTTCATCCTGACAGTTCTTCTCTTTATAGATGCTGCCTGGCCTGCTGTGTTCCACCAGCATTTTGTGTGTGTTGTCCATATACCTGTCTAGTAGTCTCTTAAACTTCACTAGTGTATCTGCCTCCACCACTGACTCGGGCAGTGCATTCCATGCACCAACCACTCTCTGAGTGAAAAACCTTCCTTGAATCTGCCCCTTGAACTTCCCTCCCCTTACCTTAAAGCCATGTTGTCTTGTATTGAACTGTTGTCCCCTGGGGAAGAGGTGCTGGCTGTCCACTCTATCTATTCCTCTTAATATCTTATAATCCTCTTAATATCTTGTAATCCTCTATCATGTCTCCTCTCATCCTCCTTCTCTCCAAAGAGTAAAGCCCTAGCTCCCTTAATCTCTGATCATAATCCATACTCTCTAAACCAGGCAGCATCCTGGTAAATCTCCTCTGTACCCTTTCCAATGCTTCCACATCCTTCCTATAGTGAGGCAACCAGAACTGGACACAGTACTCCAAGTGTGGCCTAACCAGAGTTTATAGAGCTGCATCATTACTTCGCGACTCTTAAACTCTGTCCCTCGACTTATGAAAGCTAACACCCATAAGCTTTCTTAACTACCCTATCCACCTGTGACGCAACTTTCAGGAATCTGTGGACATGTACCCCTAGATCCCTCTGCTCCTCCACACTCCCAAGTATCCTGTCATTTACTTTATACTCTGCCTTGGCGTTTGTCCTTCCAAAGTGTACCATCTCACACTTCTCCAGGTTGAACTCTATCAGCCACTTCTCAGCCCACTTCTGCATCCTATCAATGTCTCTCTGCAATCTTTGACAATCTTCTACACTACCTGCAACACCATCAACCTTTGTGTTGTCTGCAAACTTGCCAACCCACACTTCTACCCCCTCATCCAGGTCGTTAATAAAAATCACGAAAAGTAGAGGTCCCATATCAGATCCTTGTGGGACACCACTAGTCACAACCCTCCAATCTGAATGTACTCCCTCAACCACGACCCTCTGCTTTCTGCAGGTAAGCCAAATCTGAATCCACCTGGCCAAACTTCCCTGGATCCCATGCCTTCTGACTTTCTGAATATGCCTACCGTGTGGAACCTTGTCAAATGTCTTACTAAAATCCGTGTAGATCACATCCACTGCACGACCCTCATCTATATGCCTGATCACCTCCTCAAAGAACTCTATCAGTCTTGTTAGACATGATCTGCTCTTCACAAAGCCGTTCTGTCCTTGATCATATAACCATATAACAATTACAGCACGGAAGCAGGCCATCTCGGCCCTTCTAGTCTGTACCAAACGCTTATTCTCACCTAGTCCCACCTACCTGCACTCAGCCCATAACCCTCCATTCCTTTCCTGTCCATATATTTATCCAATTTTTTTTTAAATGACAAAATAGAACCTGCCTCTACCACTTCTACTGGAAGCTCATTCCACACAGCTACCACTCTCTATGTAAAGAAATTCCCCCTCATGTTATCCTTAAACTTTTGCCCCCTAAATCTCAACTCAAGTCGGCTTGATTGAATCTCCCATACTCTCAATGGAAAAAGCCTATCCATGTCAACTCTAACTATCCCCCTCATAACATAATTTTAAATATGTCTATCGTTCCCCCCCCCCCCCCCCGCTCAACCTTCTAAGCTCCAAAGAATAAAAAATTAACTTGTTCAACCTTTCTCTGTAACTTCGGTGCTGAAACCCAGGTAACATTCTAGTAACTAATATTCCAGTGGTCTGATTTAGAGAATCTTTTTCCAACAGCTTTCCCACCACAGATGTAAGGCTTACTGGTTTGTAATTACGCATACTATACCTACTGTCTTTTTTGAACAAGGGGACATTTGCCTCCCTCCAATCTACCATTCCCGTGGACAACGAGGACATAGATCCTGGCCACAGGCTCAGCAATCTCTTCCTTCGCTTCATGGAGCAGGCTGGGAAATATTCCATGAGGCCCCAGACACTTATCCATCCTAATGTATTTTAACAACTCCAACACCTCCTTTCCCGTAATATCAACGTGCTCCAGAACATCAACCTCACTCATATTGTCCTCACCGTCATCAGGTTCCCTGTCATTGGTGAATACTGAAGAGAAGTATTCATTCAGGACCTAGCTCACTTCCACAGCCTCCAGGTACATCTTCCCACCTTTTTCTCTAATTGGTCCTACCTTCACCCCTGTCATCCTTTTGTTCTTCACATAATTGAAGAATGCCTTGGGGTTTTCCTTTACCCAAGGTGTTCTCATGTCCCCTTCTTGCTCGCCTCAGCCCCTTCTTAAGCTCTATTCTTGCTGCCCTATATTCCTCAATAGACTCATCTGATCCTTGCTTCCTAAACCTCATGTATGCTGCCTGCTTCCACCTGACTAGATTTTCCACCTCACTTGTCAACTATGGTTCTTTCACCCTATCATTCTTTATCTTCCTCACCAGGACAAATTTATCCCTAACATCTTCCAAGAGATCTCTAAACGTTGATCATATGTCCATAGTTCATTTCCCTGCAAAAACTTCATCCCAATTCACACCCGCAAGTTCTAGCCTTGTAGCCTCATAATTTTCCCTTCCCCAATTAAAATTTTCCTGTCCTCTCTGATTCAGTCCTTTTCCATGATAATGCTAAAGGCCAGGGAGTGGTGATCACTGTCCCCCAGATGCTCCCCCACTGAGAGATCTGTGACCTGACCCGGTTCGTTGCCTAATACTAGATCTAGTATGGCATTCCCCCAAGTCGGCCTGTCAACATACTGTGACAGGAATCCGTCCTGGACACACTTAACAAACTCTGCCCCGTCTAAACCCTTGGAACTAATCAAGTGCCAATCAATATTAGGGAAGTTAAAGTCACCCATGATAACAACCCTGTTATTTTTGCACGTTTCCAAAATCTGCCTCCCAACCTGCTCCTCGGGATCTTTGCTGCTACGAGGGGGCCTGTAGAATACTCCCAATAGAGTAACTACTCCCTTCTTGTTCCTGACTTCTACCCATACTGACTCAAAAGAGGATCCTGCTACATTACCCACCCTTTTTGTAGCTGTAATAGTATCCCTCACCAGTAATGCCCCCCTCTTCCCCTTTTCCCCCCTCTCTTTTACCTTTTAAAGCACTGGAACCCAGGAATATTGAGAATCCATTCCTGCCCTGGTGCCAGCCAAGTCTCTGTAATGGCCACTACATCATAATTCCATGTATGTATCCAGTTCATCACCTTTGTTCCTGATGCTTCTTGCATTGAAGTACACACACTTTAGCCCTTCTACCTTACTACCTTTATACCCTTTATTCTGCTGCTCTTTCCTCAAAACCTCTCTATATGTTAGATCTGGCTTTACTCCATGCACTTATTTCACTGCTCTATCGCTCCAGGTCCCATCCCCCTTGCAAATTAGTTTAAAACAATGCTAGCAAACCTACCAGCAAGGATATTGTTCCCCCTGGAGTTCAGGTGCAACCCATCCAATCTGTACAAGTCTCACCTTTCCCAGAAGAGATCCCAATGGTCCAAAAATCTAAAACCCTGCCCCCTGCACCAACTCCTCAGCTACACAGTCAGCCGCCATCTCCTCCAATCCTTACCATCACCATCATGTAGTACTAACAGCAATCCTGAGAACGCCACCCTCGAGGTCCTGATCTTCAGTCTTCTGCCTAGTTCCCAAAACTCACACTTCAGGACCTCATCCCTCTTCTTGCCTATGTTGCTGGTACCAACATGTATCATGACTTCTGGTTGCTTTCCCTCTCATACCAGGATCTCATCTCATGCACCCGGTCAGAGTCATCCTAGATCCTGGCACCCGGGAGGCAACAAACCCACGTGGGTATTCTTCTCATGTCCACAAAATCTCCTGTCTGCTCCCCTGACTATAGAGTCTCCAATGACAACAGCTCTCCTCTTCTCCATCCCACCCTTCTGCGCCACAGGGTCAGACTCAGTGCCAGAGGCCCTGCCACTGTGGCTCACACCTGGTCGGTCGTCCTCGCCAACAGCATCCAGGATGGTAAACTTATTATTCAGGGGAATGGCTACAGGGGTGCTCTGCACTACCGGTCAGCTCTCCTTCACTTTCCCCCCTCGGACTGTCACCTGCTTTCCGGCAGCCTAGGTATGACTACCTCTCTGTAGCTCTCATCTCATTCTCATCTCACTGCCTCATTCTCCCTTGTAACCATATAACAATTACAGCACAGAAACGGGCCATCTTGGCCCTTCTAGTCCGCGCCGAACGCTTACTCTCACCTAGTCCCACCAACCTGCACTCAGCCCATAACCCTCCATTCCTTTCTTGTCCATATACCTATCCAATTTTACTTTAAGTGACAATACCAAACTTGCCTCTACCACTTCTGCTAGCTCATTCCATACAGCTACCACTCTCTGAGTAAAGAAATTCCTCCTCGTGTTACCCTTAAACTTTTGCCCCTAACTCTCAACTCATGTCCTCTTGTTTGACTCTCCCCTTCTCTCAATGGAAAAAGCCTATCCACGTCAACGCTATCCATCCCCCTCATAATTTTAAATACCTCTATCAAGTCCTCCCTCAACCTTCTACGCTCTAAAGAACAAAGACCTAACTCGTTCAACCTTTCTCTGTAACTTAGCTGCTGAAACCCAGGTAACATTCTAGTAAATCTTCTCTGTACTCTCTCTATTTTGTTGACACCTTTCCTATAATTTGGTGACCAGAACTGTACACAATATTCCAAATTCGGCCTTACCAATGCCTTGTATAATTTTAACATTACATCCCAACTTCTATACTCGATGCTCTGATTTATAAAGGTCAGCATACCAAAAGCTTTCTTCACCACCCTATCTACATGAGATTCCACCTTCAGGGAACTATGCAGCATTATTCTTAGATCACTCTGTTCTACTGTATTTTTCAATGCCCTACCATTTACCATGTATGTCCTATTTGGATTAGTCCTACCAAAATGTAGCACCTCACACTTATCAACATTAAACTCCATCTGCCATCATTCATCCCACTCGTCTAACTGGCCTAAATCTCTCTGCAAGCTTTGAAAACCTACTTCATTATCCACAACACCACCTACCTTAGTATCGTCGGCATACTTATTAATCCAATTTACCACCCCATCATCCAGATCATTAATGTATATGACAAACAACATTGGACACATACAGATCCATGAGGCACACCACTAGTCACCGGCCTCCAACCTGACAAACAGTTATCCACCACTACTCTCTGGTATCTCCCATTCAGCCACTGTTGAATCCATTTTACTACTTCATTTTTACTACTTCATACAACTTATGAGTTGAAGGTCATCCAGCTGCTGCTCCAGATTCCTCACACGGTCTTCCGTATCATCCAGCCACATACATTTCTGGAAGATGTGACTCTGTGGGAGAGGGGTTTCCCCCAAGAATGCCACATCTCTTGAGATTTGAGCTAATGGTTCCAGATATAATGAGAAGGGTAGTGGTGACCATGCACAGCCCTGTATTGTGCCCCTTTCTAGGGTAAGACTATTTGATAAATATTCATTAATTTTAATTCTAGCAGTAGGGTTGTCATATAGTGCCTGTATAGTTTTAATATTTGTGTCATGGAAACCAAATCTGTGTAAAACTATATAAAGAAAATTCCAGTTAACCGAATCAAATGCCTTTTCAGCATTCACACTTATCACTATTGCTTTGATTTTATACTTTTGTATATGATCCATAATGTGATGTTTCCTTCGTATATTGTCTTGTGTTTGGCGTTGTCGTATAAAACCTGTCTGATCGTTTTGTATGTGTAGAAACTCCTCTAATCGTTTGACCACGATTGAGGTAAATAATCTATAATCTACATTAAGAACGGATATTGATCTAAATGATCCACATTCCATTTTATCCTTGCCTTCTTTTGGTATAGCTGAGATTATCACTTCCTTCCAACTGGGTGGCATTTGTGCCTTTTTTAGAGCCCAGTTCAGTGTGGGGAGTAAAACAGGAATTAACTCATTTTTAAATTCTTTGTACCACTCTGCCGTATTCTCATCTGATCCTGGTGACTTGATTAATTTAAACCTACTAATTGCAGCTTTTAATTCATCTTCAGTTATATCAGCAGTCATCGTTCTATTTTGTTCTTCGCTTAAAGTGGGTAACTAGAGAATTCAGGAAGCTGTCAATTTGGGTTATGCTTCTCCCTGGAACTTTGGAATATAGCATTTTGTAAAACACTTCAAAAGCTTCTTGAATTTCACTTTGCTTATTTTTTATCGCTTTCGTTCTTGGGTCCCTAATTCTATGTTGTATTTTCTGCTGTCTTTTTTCAATTTCCACGCCAGTATTTCCATAGACTTACATTCACTTTCATAACATTTCTGTACAGAAACATTAAATTTTTCCTGATTTCTTGCATAGCCAAACTATTAATTTTATTCCTAATTTTAAACATTTCTTCTAATGTGTCCTATGATAAATTCAATTTGTGTGTTTGTTCTAGTTCCTTCAGCCTGTTTTGTAATTCCTGTAATGTTTTATTCCTTATTTTCTTCTTATTTGAAGATATCACTATAATTTTCACTTTTGAAACAGCTTTCAGAATATCCCATAAAATGGGAGGTGAAACCTCTCCATTATCATTAAATTCTAAGTAAAGACCAATTTCTTTTTTAGCTTGTTCCTTAAAGTAGGGATCATTGAGTAGACTTGAATTTTATCTTTGTCTTTTCCAAATGTTATGAAATAGCCGATTCTTGTATATACAGAATGTGGAGCAGAATAATGAGTGTAATCCCTTCTGTCAGGGAAAAGGCCCCTCCATATTTCAATTAAACCAACATCCTCAAAAAGTGTATTAACTTTCTTATGTAACGATTTTGTTTCGTAGGTTTTTCTATTGGAAGAGTCTAACTTTCGTTGTAATTGTAAATTTAAGTCTCCCCCCCCCCATGTCAGGAGACCTGTTTCCGTTACCATAATATTAGTAATTTTCTGAATGAAACCAATATCACTTCCCAGGGGTGTGTATATATTCAATAGAGTAACTGAATTTCCGTCTATATTCCCCCTTACCAGAATATATCTGCCCTCCTTATCTCCCATTTCAAATACCTTTTCAAAACTTAGCTTGCTTAAGGTAAGAATAGCAACTCCTGTCCTATGTCCTGATTTATATGAGGGGAAAAACAAATTAGTGAAGCCCATTCTCTAATTTTCTATGCTCATTATCACTTAAGTGAGTTTCCCTGTAAATATACCACATGGGCTTGTTCTTTTTTCATTTTGGATATAATTCTACTGCTTTTGATTGGATTTAACAGCCCATTGACATTATAAGAAATGAATTTGATTTTGTCCTTAGCCATTTGTATTTATCTGTCAATATAACATTGAAATTAGCAGAATAAAACGTAATCGATCTACTCCCTGAATAAATAAGAACCAAGAAATGCAAATAATAAAAAAGGTAACAAAGGTGTGATTCCAAGGCTGAGGTCTCTAGTAGATGACCCTGTGTTGAGCTAGAGGAAATGTCTAGCTGTGGGGGATAACCCCTCCTGCTTGTGAGTTGAGGGCCCCCACTGCAGTATTCATAAAAGTTAGTGAATAGATCTATGTCCGTTACACAGAAAAGATTTCCCTGTGTATTCCTCCCATATATATATATTCTCATTTAGGTGGGGAAAAAGGAGTAAGTAAATGAATAGAAAAAGTTCAAATGTATAAAATCCACATTATAATACGTATTTCTCGAGATAGGTATATTGCCATCTATTTTTGCTTCCGTTTACCTTAAAAGCACTTTTAAAGTTAGCCAAACCTTATGGCTCTTCCGGAGGGGTGAAGCCTGTCTTTGGAAAACTCACAGAATCTTCCTGATATACTTCTCTCACCCTCTTCCAGTCCCCTGCTTTCTCGATTCTCTCAGTATTTCCCAAGCAGAGCGGGATAATTGCTCAGCCAGGCATTCGCTCAGTTTGATCACCAATTGAATTGATTCTTTTACCTGTGTACACCCTGGAGCAATTTAGGATGGCCTAAAAATCTACCCAGCTGTGTGACTTAGACATGTAGGAGGAAACCCATTATATAATCCCATTTCTTAATGAATTTTCCACATTTTCATTTAGCATTGGTACTTGCTTCTTTAGTTTGCTTATTTTAATTTTTTGTGGGAAATTTGTTGCTAAAATCTAAATTAAAGGGGCAAAATTGGGGAAAAACATTAAAAAGGTAAAACACATGGGGTATATTAAAATGTTTTTGAAGAGACAGTTTGTATAGCATTACTGACAATATTTTCATATTTTCTCAGATTGTTTTGAGAACTTTCTGTAAATGGACACCAGCACCATGTCATTTGTTGAAGGAGTTGGTGATGAAGTCACAGTCCTGTGTGGAATAGTCTTCCTGGTACTGGCACTTGTTCTTGCTTGGCTCTCCACACATGTTGCTGATCGTAGTGATCAAATATTTGGGACCATTGTTACCACGGGGAACTCGTTAGTAGGGTTAAGCAGCGTAGAGCAGTACGTGGCAAATGCAGCAACACCTGAAACTGATGAAGCCCAGACAGCAACTGTCCCTATTGAGCAAAAGCCAGAGGAAGAAAATGATTCTGGCCTTGGAGCGTCAACTAGAAATAATGGTCCCACCAATGAGCAGGTGCCAATTGAAGAAGCTTCCAGTTTAACCGATGCAAATATTGATCCTCTTTTGAACATACAAGGTTTGCGCAAGCGAGCATCAACCAGTGAACTTAGTACTGAAGAGGTTCTGGAGCATGGATTGCTTGAGGACTGTGATGCTCATACGTCCATAGTGAATAGTGTTGAAGAGACTGAAGGGCAAATTAAAGTGAGGCTAAAATTTTTAAATGATACTGAAGAGGTAGCATTTGTAAAACCAGATGATACAATTGGATTTCTGAAAAGGTAAGATATTGTAAATTAGATTTCACCAAGTTAAAATAATTTAACATTTAAGTTAAATCTATAGATCTTTTACAGACTTTTGCACAAATCTGTTTAATTTTAACATTTGCAATTAAAAGCAACCCATGGCATAACATTTCATTAATTTTTGAACAAAATTTTGGCCTTTGGTAAATGGTGATTTTTATAAATGTGGTATTGTATTAAGTTGTTATGGGTATTGACAGGATAAGTGCAGAATTGATATCTTGTGTGACTGAATATCCATCTGAAATCAGAAGAATTTTTGCTAGAAATTAATCTTTGGAATTCCTTTTACTTGGGATTGGAGAGATTCACCTGAGAGAGACTGAGAAGATTTTGGATTTTAAGATAATAAAACAATTAAGGATTTAGTAAAGTAATGATAAGGGCAATTGACCGATTAGGGAAGTAAAAGGTCTTAAGGTGGATAAATCACCTGGACCAGAAGGACTACATCCCAGGGTCCTGAGTGATAATGGAGAGGGCAAATGCAATGTTGGCATTAACTTCAAAGGGAATAGAATATAAAAGCAAGGAGATAATGTTGAGCCTTTATAGGACAGTAGTCAGGCTGCACTAGAGTATTGTCAACAGTTTTGGGCCCCATGTATCAGAAAGAGAGTCATTGGAGAGAGTCCAGAGGAGGTTTACAAGGATAATTCTGGGAATGAAGGGAATGAATTTTTTTAATTCCACTTCCTACTCCCATTCCAATATGTCCATCCATGGCCTCCCTTACTGTCGTGATGAGGCCATGCTTAGGTTGGAGGAGAAACACCTTATATTCCATCTGGGTAGCCTCCAACCTGATGGCATGAACATTGATTTTACAAACTTAAAAAAATGCCTCCACATCCCCTTCATCATTTCCCATTCTTAGACCCTCTCTCATGTTACCTCTTTGCCCACCCATCACCTCTCACTTGTGTTTACCGCCCCCCCCCCTTTTTTCTTTCTTCCATGGCCTACTGTCTCTTTCACCAACCAACTTCTCAGCTCTTTGTCTCAGCTCTCCCCCTCCAATTTTCACCTTTCACCTGGTGTTTCTCTCTCCTCTCCCCCCCATCTTACAAATCTACTTCTCAGCATTTTTTCTCCAGAAGGGTTTCATCCAGAAATGTCGACTGTACTTTTTTCCACAGATGCTGCCTGGCTTGCTGAGTTCCTCCACTATTTTGTGTGTGTTGCTCAAGTGTTGGAAAGGATTAGATAGGGTGGATGTGGAGAGAATACTTCTTATAGCGGGGGTAACCAGAACTGGAGGGCACAGCCTCTAAATTGAGGGGTGACCATTTAGAATAGAGGTAAGGAGGAATTTTTTTATCCAGAGAGGAGTAAATCTGTGGAATGATCTGCAACAGACTGTGGTGCAGGCCAAGTCTGTTGGTATATTTAAGGAGGAAGTTGATAGTTTCCTGATCAGCCAGGGCATCAAAGGTTATGGCAAGAAAGCAAGTGTATAAGGGTTGAGTGGGATCTGGGATCAGTCATGGTGGAATGGTGGAGTAGACTCAATGGGCTGAATGGCCTAATTTTGCTCCTATGTCTTATGGTTTTAGGGTCTAAGATCTTCCTGCAGTGTTGAGGATAGATCGGGAACTGGATGATTAATCTATTTTTTCCTATTTTTTATATTACACTTGCCTCACAGACAACTAAGGTGAATTACATATTGATCTGGTTAAAATAATATGTGAAGGAAGAACATTGGAGAGGAATACTGGGAAACTTTTCTATGTAGATGTGGAAATCATTATTTTAAAAAACTGACGATAATGTAATATGTAGCATAAATTTATCATCCTATCAAAAGAATTATCACTGATGTTATAGTTCTATCCACTTGTTGAACTGAACAATCAATTTGGAATATATGCTCACATTCTTGACAGAGACACATGCTTTTTTTAAAATATGGAGTCAAGAAAACTTAAGTGACCCACGTTGCTGCTTTCTTAGAAAAATAGGAAAAGTTGCACATGGAACTTAATTTAATGTGAATTTGTTCATTTTATGTGCCCTTATCTACACAGGAGTACAATGTAGCATTGAATTTTGCCCAATTATACAGTAAGTGTTTCAGGTTTTTTTTGTTGAAATAATCAATTCTGCAAAAATAACCGGTGTTTTAATTATTTTGTTCATCTCCAAACTCTTTATACTAGATTCCTGAAATTATTGTTAAACATTATTCATGCTTGCCATATGGGAAATTGTTATTTAATTAACTCACTTGCGAGCCAGAGACCGTGCTATACAGAGTCCTCAGGCCACATTGAATAAGTCTCTCAATTTTTTCTAGTCTGAATGTTTTGATCTTAAGATTTCACTCTCTATACAAATTTTACAACATATTCTGATGATACTGATTCTGATTCATACACAGCAATCTTCCCAGTTTATTGAACCTTCTCAGTAGATTTTTTATATAATTACAGTATTATACTATGATTCAAATTGTGCATTTATTTCCATCCCTGAGAAGTAAAATGCTTAGTTTAGAAAATGGTGTGAGCAGTTGATCAAGAAAGAGTACACTGTCTCTGGCTCAGTAATGTGTATGATGTGAAAATAAACTATTTACTTAAAACTAAATTTGCCTGTGGTAAAGTTTCATTTAAACAAAATGATTATCCTTGGAAGTAGGTTAAGTTATGCAAAAGAGAGTAGGATGGTTAGATGTGGGCTTTCCTTTCTAAACAGAAAAAATAGGTACAAGATTAAACTTCCATTTATGAAGTAGCTTTAACATAGCAAAACATCCCACTGTGGCGACCCACTTCCCAGCGCACTCAAACTGGCTCACAAAGCATCGCGTGCCAGCACTGAGGCTGATCGCAAAAAGGGCGCCAAGCCTGCTTCACCAGCAAGGGGAAAAGCGAGAGAGGGCAGGATCAGGAAGGCTTTAAAGCGAGGCCGTGAAGTTTGAATAAATCTCTTTCGCAACTGCACCTCACCGACTCTGTGTCGTTGTTTCAGCGCTGCGTGTAGCACACCGCTACAATTGGTGACATCGATGACCCAATATGAAGATGAACGATGCCGCATCTGTTCATGCAGTTTCGTTGAAACTGCCAAGCTTCTGGGTGCTGCGACCTCACCTATGGTTCCAGCAAGCAGAAGCCCAGTTCCACATTCGTCAGATAACCTCGGATGCCACACGTTACTACTACGTGGTGAGCTCCCTCGACCAGGAGACAGCCGCCCAGGTTGAGGAGTTCATACAGTCACCCCCGGAGGACAGCAAATACACAGAATTCAAAGCCTTGCTCATAAGGACTTTTGGACTCTCACGGTGTGAGCGAGCTGCCCGCTTACTGCATTGGGATGGTTTGGGAGTCAGGCCACCATCAGCTTTGATGAACGAGATGCTGTCCCTGGCTGGAGGTCACAAGCCCTGCCTCATGTTTGAGCAGGCATTCCTGGAGTAGCTGCCCGAGGACGTAGGCCTGCTGCTGTCCGACGCGGATTTCAACGACCCCCAGGCAGACGTTCTGTGGAAAGCCAAGAAGGTGAGTGGGGCGTCTGTTGCACAGATCACCAGGCCACGCTCCCAGCAGCAAACCAGATCAGGCCCGGCCACGGAGCCCACTAACCCCAGAGGCAGGGGTGAGGAGACCAACAAACAATGGTGCTTCTACCATCAGCGGTGGGGTGCAAAAGCCCGCCCTGCAAGTTACCGGGAAACGCCAGGGCCAGCTACTGCTGTTGGCTACAGCAGCTGGCCATTGGGATAGCCTCCTGTATGTCTGGGACAAGCAATCAGGACGCTGCTTTTTGGTCGACACCGGAGCCGAGATCAGTGTGTTAACTCCGATGAGTTAAGACACCCGCAACAGGGCACCGGGTCCCAGCCTGAGGGCCGCGAACAGCAGCACAGTAAGGACCTACGGCACCCGTACGGTGCGGCTGCAGTTCGGCTCCAGCTGGTTATGTGGGACTTCATGCTGGCCGCCGTAGCCCAACTGCTCCTGGGCGCAGATTTTTTGCCGTTTCACAGCCTACTGGCCGACCTGCCAAGGAAGAGACTGGTACATGCCGAGACCTTTCAGACATTCTCCCTGGGTGAAGCCCAGTTGCCAGCCCCACACCTAGACTCCATCATGCTGTCCGACTTCACTAGAGTCCTGGCGGATTTCCCATCGGTTCTGACACCGCAGTTCACGGCAGCCATGCCCAGACACGGCATACAGCACCACATCCTGACACAGGGACCACCCCTCCATGCCCATGCTCGAAGGCTTCCCCTGGACAAGCTCCAACTGGCGAAGGAGAAGTTCAAGAGGATGGAGGAATTGGGGATCATATGGTGGTCCAACAGCCCATGGGCCTCACCCCTGCACATGGTACCCAAAGCGACGGGGCTGGAGACCGTTTGGCGACTACCGCAGGCTGAACGAGGCTACAACACCGGACCGCTACCCTGTGCTGCACATTCAGGACTTTGCAGCAAACCTGCACGGCGCACGGATCTTCTCCAAGATAGACCTTGTCCAGGGATACCATCAAATCCCGATGCATCCAGACGACGTCCCCAAAACGGCACTCATCACCCCGTTCAGCCTTTTCGAGTTCCTCCGCATGCCATTCGGCCTAAAGTATGCCGCACAGACGTTTCAGCAGTTAATGGAAGCGGTGGGACGCGACCTGGACTTCACTTTCATCTATGTGGACGACATCCTCATAGCCAGCAGCAGTCGTCAGGAGCATCTGTCCCACCTCCGTCAACTCTATGCCCGACTGAGTGAGTACACCCTGACAATTAACCCGACCAAACGCCAGTTCGGGTCGACACCATCAACTTCCTGGGCCACAGGATTACTAAAACCCCTCTGCCCGCCAAGGTAGATGCAGTCTGCCATTTTCCCCGACCCACCACAATCAAAGGCCTTCAGGAATTCGTGGGTATGGTGAATTTCTACCACCGCTTCCTCCCTTCAGCTGCCCGAATCATGTGCCCCCTGTTCACCCTGATGTCGGGTAAGGGCAAGGACATTACCCGGGACGAGGAGTCCACTGCCACTTTCATTAAAACCAAAGAAGCCCTGGCAAACACCACAATGCTGGTGCACCCCAGAATGGACGTCCCTACCGCCCTCACAGTGGACACATCTAACACGGCAGTCGATGGGGTGCTGGAACAACTCATCGAGGGTCGCTGGCAACCCCTGGTGTTTTTCAGCAAACACCTACGACCACCCGAGCTCAAATACAGTGCTTTCGACTGGGAACTGTTACACTATACCTGGCAATCCAGCATTTCAGGTACTTCTTAGAAGGTAGGCCCTTCACCGTGTTAACGGACCACAAACCGTTTACCTTTGCATTCACAAAAGCATCCGACCCCTGGTCATCCCGCCAGCAATGACATCTGTCCTACATCTCTGAATACATGACGGATGTCCGGCCTGTGGTCAGCTATGGCCAGCCTTTTGGGGACTCAGCTGCACCACACAACTGCCTACCACCCACAGTCGAACGGCCTGGTGGAGCATTTCCACTGTCACCTGAAGTCGGCTCTCATGGCCCACCTCAAAGGACCTAACTGGGTGGACAAGCTTCCCTGGGTCCTGCTAGGAATCCGCACGGCGCCCAAAGAGGATCTGCACACCTCGTCGTCCGAGTTGGTGTACGGCGCACTCCTGGTCATCTTGGGAGAGTTCATACTAGCCCAAAGGGGTCAAGAGGAAGAATCTGCAGCAGTCCTGGGCAGACTACGCGAGAAGCTTGGTAACCTGGCCCCCATACCCCCTTCGCAGCATGGGCAGAACCCGACCTGCATACCCAAAGACCTGCAAAACTGTAAGTTTGTTTTTGTACGATGGGGCGGACATCGGGCCCTACAGCGGCCCTACGAGGGGCCGTTCAAGGTGATCAACAACAACAGGTCCATGTACATTCTGGACATTGGGGGGAGAGAGGAGGTTTTCACGGTGGACCGACTCAAACCGGCCCATTTGGACTTAGCGCAGCCAGTGGAGATTCCAGCACTGCGGCGCAGAGGCAGACCTCCCAAACAGAGTCGGACCCAGACTGTGGACATTGGGGGGTGTATTGCCGGTTCTGGGGGGGGAGGTTATGTGGTGACCCACTTCCCAGTGCACTTGAACCAGCTCACAAAGTGGCGCGCGCCGGCATTGAGGCCGGTTGCAAAAAGGGCATCAAGCCTGCTTCACCAGCAAGGGGAAAAGCCCGCGCGCGGTACGGGACTGTGAATATGTGCCCCCTACAGCATTCCAGCCCGGGGAGGGCAGGAACAGGAAGGCTTTAAAGCGAGGCCGCAAAGTTTGAATAAATCTTTTTTGCAACTGCACCTCACCGACTCAGTGTCGTTATTTCAGCACTGTGTGTAGCACACCGCTACACCAACATAATTTTGCAAAGATTTCATTGAATCAGAAGAATGTTGCAGAATCAAAAAAGATAGATTAACAAAAGTTGGCCTGGGTGGTACAATTTAGAGTGTTGAAAAGGAGGAAATGTAAGTGGACAGATTTATACAGAATATTCTGTGCTAATGGTCTCTTTGGATGGCAGCACAGGCACCAATGTAGAGAAGAGCAGGAAGCTGGATTTAGAGGAACAGCCATAAGAGGGTCATGGAACCAAAGGTATTAATATGAGCTCATGAAAGGATTTGATAACAAGGATGATCATTTTAATTCAAGTCATTGGTTTGCCTAGTGCTATTGTAGGAAAACAATCATAGTGATGATTCAGCTGGAGAAGTTACATGTTTAAAATTAATTCAGCCAAACAAAATATCAGACAGACAGGCATACTTTATTGATCCCGAGGGGAATTGGGAAATTGGTATCATAGCTACTCAAAGATGAAAGACTAGTTGTTACTTGTTAATACCATTAAGATTTATAAATATATATATTCCCGTTAATTTTCTTACAGTTGAAGTCAGAAGTTTACATACACTTTAGCCAAGTACATTTAAACTCAATTTTTCGCAATTCCTGACTTTTAATCCTAGAAATCATTCCCTGTCTTAGGTCAGTTAGGACCACTACTTTATTTTAAGGATGTGAAATATCAGAATAATAGTAGAAAGAATGATTTATTTCAGCTTTTATTTCTTTCATCACTTTCCTAGTGGGTGAGAAGTTTACAAACACTTAGGTTGAAGTAGTTAAAACTCATTGTTTAACCACTCCACAGGTTTCATATTAGCAAACTACAGTTTTGGTAAGACGTTGAGGACATCTACTTTGTGCATGACACAAGGAATTTTTCCAACAAATGTTTACAGACAGATTATTTCACTTTTAAGTGACTAAACCACAATTCCAGTGGGTCAGAAGTTTACAAACAAAATCAAAAGAAATCAGCCAAGACCTCAGAAAGAAAAATTGCGGACTTCCACAAGTCTGGTTCATCCTTGGGAGCAATTTCCAAACGCCTGAAAGGCGCTACGTTCATCTGTACAAACAATAGAACGCAAGTATAAACATCATGGGACCATGCAGCCATCATACCGTTCAGGAAGGAGATGCATTCTATCTCCTAGAGATGAACATACTTTGGTGTAATAAGTGCAAATCAGTCCCAGAACAACAGCAAAGGACCTTGTGAAGATGCTGGAGGAAACAGGTAGATAAGTATCTACATCCACAGTAAAATATGTCCCATATCGACATAACCTGAAAGGCTGCTCAGCAAGGAAGAAGCCACTGCTCCAAAACTGCCATAAAAAAGCCAGACTACAGTTTGCAAGTGCACATCGGGGCAAAGATCTTACTTTTTGGAGAAATGTCCTCTGGTCTGATGAAACAATAATTGAAATGATGGCCATAATGACCATCATTATGTCTGGAGGAAAAAGGGTGAAGAACAAGCTGAAGAACACCATCCCAACCGTGAAGCATCATGTTGTGGGGGTGCTTTGCTGCAGGAGGGACTGGTGCACTTCACAGAATAGATGGCATCATGAGGAAGGAAAATTATGTGGATATATTGAAGCAACATTTCAAGACGTCAGCCAGCAAGTTAAAGCTGGGTTGCAAATGGGGCTTCCAAATAGACGATGACCCCAAGCATACCTCCAAAGTTGTGACAAAATTGCTTAAGGCCAACAAAGTCAAGGTTTTGGAGTGGCCATCACAAAGCCCTGACCTCAATCTGATAGAAAATTTGTGGGCTGAACTGAAAAAGCGTGTGCGAGCAAGGAGGCCTACAAGCCTGACTCAGTTGCACCAGTTCTGCCTGGAGGAATGGAACAAAATTCCAGCAATTTATTGTGAGAAGCTTGTGGAAGGCTACCCAAAATGTTTGACCCAAGTTAAACAATTTAAAGGCAATACTACCAAATACTAACAAAGGGCATGTAAACTTCTAACCCACTGGGAATGTGATGAAAGAAATAAAAGCTGAGATAAATCATCCTCTCTAGTACTACTCTGAGAATGCACATTCTTAAAATAGTGATCCTAACTGACCTAAGACAGGGAATGTTTTCTAGGATTAAATGTAAGGAATTGTGAAAAACTGAGTTTAAATGTATTTGGCTAAGATGTATGTAAACTTCTGACTTCAACTGTATATCAATTGACCATTGTAGTGAATTAGGAGTTCCATGAAGAATTGCGCATTTGTCGTTAAAATAAGTCTTAGTAAACACTCAATCTATGTAAATTCCATTGGAAACAATAGTGATCCTCCCAGAGTTTCTGGGCTCCACATTACTATGTACAGTAAGAAGCAAGATAAGAGGTTTGTGAACCCTTTGTAATTACATTTTCTGCATTAATTTCTCACAAATTGTGGTCTGATCTTCATCTAAGTC
This sequence comes from Hypanus sabinus, assembly GCF_030144855.1. NCBI lineage: Eukaryota > Metazoa > Chordata > Chondrichthyes > Myliobatiformes > Dasyatidae > Hypanus > Hypanus sabinus. Next base: position 850,677 of record NW_026779021.1, read on the forward strand.
ATAGTAATACACGAACAATTGTACTTTTTATGACCTTATTGAACACATCATTTACTCATTCATAGTCCAGCCTGGAAAATCTATGTGAACCCTTCTATTTATTAACTGATAGAACTTCCTTTGGCAGCAATAACCTTCAGCAAAAGTTTTCTCTAGCCCCTGATCAGTCTTGTACAATGCTGAAGAGGAACGTTAGACCATCCTGTTGGCAAAACTCTTCTAGTTCAATATTTGTGAAATACGTCATGAAGAGCCCTTTTCTAGTGATGCCACAGTATCTCAATTGGGTTAAAGTCTGGACTCTAACCTTACCATTCCAAAGCACAAATTTTTTTCCTTTAAACTTCTGTTACTGATTTACTCTTGTGTTTCATTCTTGTTGCATCATTCAAGTTGTATTAAGCTTTGGCTAAAGGACTATTAATCTGACCTTTTACTGTAAAATACCTTGAAACAATTTTGTATTCATTGTTCCTTCAACAATTGCAAGCTATCCGGGCCCTGAGGTAGCAAATTATGATGTCCTTCAACCATACTTCAGTTATGATGAGGTTTTGGTTTTGGTGTGCAGTGTCCATTTTCTTTCAAGCATAGCAACGTGCATTTCTGCCAAAAAAGTTCAACTTTGTCTCATAAATCCACGGAAATCTGTCCCAAGTATGTTGTGGAACATACAGGTGGTCTTTTGCAAGCTTGAGACAGTCATCTTTTTTTTGCAGAGCAGTGTTTTTCTCTGTGGTGTCTCTCCTTGAATGTCATTCTTGTTCAGTGCTTATTTAATAGTGGACACATAAAAGAGATTTTAGTGAGTTCTAGAGGTTGCTGCAGATCTTTTACTGTTATCCTTGGGTTCTTTTCCACCTCCTTCAGGATTGCACCTTGTGCTCCTGGTGTGATCTTTGTACGGTGTCTTGTTCACTTCAAGGGACAATAGCAACAGTACTGAATTTCCTCCATTTGTAGACAATTTCTCTTACTGTGGACTGATGAACACTCAGGTCTTTAGAAATGCCTTTTCCAGCTTCATGCATCTACATTTCTTCTTCTAAGGCCCATTGAAAAGTTATTTTAATTGGGGCATGGAGTACCTCAACAGATCTTTCTTGAGAAGATCAAGCTGTTACCTGACCCATGTTTTTTGTCACCTGTCTCCAAATAGCTTTTTTAGAAGGCATTACCCCAGAAGTTCACTTACTTTTTAAAAACCTAGACTGTGATACTTAAATGTTGTTAGAAAAGTACTAAAGGTTGTTACTAGTTTAGACAGATTGTTGTTTATTATTTGTTTGTTTATAATTGTGACTTGGATGAAGATCAGACCAAATTTAATGAGTAATTAACACAGAAAAACAAATTTCTTCTTGCAATTGTATGTATTGTTTTATTAGCCTTAATACCTTATTGTTTCATATTACATGGAACCTATCTTTTTATAGAAAAGGTGGAAAGCGGCCAGTGAATGAGTGGGCCAGTGAAGGAGTGTAGATTTGAGGGTTTGACTCGAGAGATTCTGGCAGTTTTGGCAGTTGGACTATGCAATCAAATCAATCAAAATTTGAATAGCTCAGCAGAAAGCAGTTGATCAGACAATCAAGATTTGAATAACTCAGATTCGGCAGAAAGCAGCTGATTGTGCAATCAAGGTCAGGTGACCAAGCGGTTTGAAAAGCACAAACAAATAAACAGAGAGGTAGTTCAAGTGGAGCGGCCTGTGGAAAGCAGCCAGTGAAGGAGTGGAGATTTGAGGCTTTGACTTGAGAGGCTTCGACGATAAGAGGCAGAGGATGAGTTTGTTCCCAGTTAGTCTTTACAATGCCTCCTGAGACGGTGATGTACCTCTCCTGTGAGATGTGGCTGTCTTGGGGGATCTCCCCTCTCCCACAGAGTCACATCTGCCAGAAGGGCATGCGGCTGGGCAATCTTGAAGACAGTCCGAGGGGGGAAAGTGAAGGTGAGTAGACAGGTAGTGCAGAGCACCCCTGTAGCCATTCCCCTGAATAATAAGTTTACCGTCCTGGATACTGTTGGCAGGGTTCACCAACCAGGTGTGAGCCACGGTGGCAGGGCCTCTGGCACTGAGTCTGACCCTGTGGTGCAGAAGGGTGGGACAGAGAAGAGGAGAGATGTTGGGGAGCAGACAGGAGATTTTGTGGACATGAGAAGGAAACCCGTATGGTTTGTTGCCTCCTGGGTGCCAGGGTCTGGGATGTCTCTGACTGGGTGTACAACATCCTGGTACGAGAGGGAAAGCAACCAGAAGTCATGATACATGTTGAGACCAGCAACATAGGCAGGAAGAGGGATGAGGTCCTGAAGTGTGAGTTTCAGGAACTAGGCAGAAGGCTGAAGAACAGGACCTCGAGGGTGGCGTTCTCAGGATTGCTGCCAGTGCTACGTGATAGTGATGGTAAGAGTTGGAGGAGATGGCGGCTGACTGTGTGGCTGAGGAGTTGGTGCAGGGGGCAGGGTTTTAGATTTTTGGACCATTGAGATCTCTTCTGGGAAAGGTGGTACCTGTACAGATTGGATGGGTTGCACCTGAACTCAAGGGGGAGTAATATCATGCAGGTAGGTTTGCTAGCATTGTTCGGGAGGGTTTAAACTAATTTGCAAGGGGGATGGGACCTGGACGATAGAGCAGTGAAATAAGTGCATGGAGTAAAGCCAGATCTAACATACAGAGAGGTTTTGAGGAAACAGAAGCAGAATAAAGGGTATAAAGGTAGTAAGGCAGAAGGGCTAAAGTGTGTGTACTTCAATGCAAGAAGCATCAGGAACAAAGGTGATGAACTGGATACATACATGGAATTATGATGTAGTGGCCATTACAGAGACTTGGCTGGCACCAGGGCAGGAATGGATTCTCAATATTCCTGGTTTTCAGTGCTTTAAAATGTATAAGAGAGGGAGGAAAAGGGGAGGAGGGGATACTATTACAGCTACAGAAAGGGTGGGTAATGTAGCAGGATCCTCTTTAGAGTCAGTTTGGGTGGAAGTCAGGAACAGGAAGGGAGCAGTTACTCTACGGGGGTACTCTGTAGGCCCCTTGGTAGCCGCAGAGATACTGAGGAGCAGATCGGGAGGAAAAATATTGGAGAAGTGCAAAAATAACAGAGTTATTAACATGGGTGATTTTAACTTCCCTAATATTGATTGGCACTTAATTAGTTCCAAGGGTTTAGATGGGGTAGAGTTTGTTAATTGTGTCCAGGATGGATTCCTGTCACAGTACATTGACAGGCCGAATAGGGGGAATCCCATACTAGATCTAATATTAGGTAACAAACCGGGTCAGGTCACAGATCTGTCAGTGGGTGAGCATCTGGGGGACGGTGATCACCGCTCCCTGGCTTTTAGCATTATCAGGGAAAAGGATAGAATCAGAAAGGACAGGAAAATTTTTAATTGAGGAAGGGCAAATTATCAGGCTATAAGACTAGAACTTGCAGGTTTGAATTGGGATGATGTTTTTGCAGGGAAATGAACTATGGACATGTGGTCGATGTTTAAGGATCTCTTGCAGGATGTTAGGGATGAATTTGTCCCAGTGGGAAAGATAAAGAATGATAGGGTGAAGGAACCATGGGTGACAAGTGAGGTGGAAAATCTAGTCAGGTGGAAGAAGGCAGCATACATGAGATTTAGGAAGCAAGGATCAGATGGGTCTATTGAGGAATATAGGGTAGCAAGAAAGGAGCTTAAGAAGGGGCTGAGGAGAGCAAGAAGGGGCATGAGAAGGCCTTGGCAAGTAGGGTAAAGGAAAACCCCAAGGCATTCTTCAATTATTGAAGTACAAAAGGATGACAGGGGTGAAGGTAGGGCCGAGTAGAGATAAAAGTGGGAAGATGTGCCTGGAGGCTGTGGAAGTGAGCGAGGTCCTCAATGAATACTTCTCTTCGGTATTCACCACTGAGAGGGAACTTGGTGATGGTGAGGACAATATGAGTGAGGTTGATGTTCTGGAGCATGTTGATATTAAGGGAGAGGAGGTGTTGAAGTTGTTAAAATACATTAGGATGGATGTCCCCGGGGCCTGACGGAATATTCCCCAGGCTGCTCTACGAGGCGAGGGAAGAGATTGCTGAGCCTCTGGCTAGGATCTTTATGTTCTCGTTGTCCTCGGGAATGGTACTGGAGGATTGGAGGGAGATGAATGTTGTCCCCTTGTTCAAAAAGGTAGTAGGGATAGTCCGGGTAATTATTGACCAGTGAGCCTTATGTCTGTGGTGGGAAAGCTGTTGGGAAAGATTCTTTGAGATAGGATCTATGGGCATTTAGAGAATCATGGTCTGATCAGGGACAGTCTACATGGCTTTGTGAAGGGCAGATCGTGTCTAACAAGCCTGATAGAGTTCTTTGAGGAGGTGACCAGGCATATAGATGAGGGTAGTGCAATGGATATGATCTACATGGATTTTAGTAGGGCATGTGACAAGGTTCCACACAGTAGGCTTATTCAGAAAGTCAGAAGGCATGGGATCCAGGGAAGTTTGGCCAGGTGGATTCAGAATTGGCTTGCCTGCAGAAAGCAGAGGGTTGTGGTGGAGGGAGTACATTCAGATTGGGGGGTTATGACTAGTGGTGTCCCTCAAGGATCTGTTCTGTGACCTTTACTTTTCGTGATTTTTATTAACGACCTGGATGAGGGGGTAGAAGAGTGGGTTCGCAAGTTTGCAGACGACACAAAGGTTGGTGGTGTTGTAAATAGTGTAGAGGATTGTTGAAGATTGCAGAGAGACAGTGATAGGATGCAGAAGTGGGCTGAGCTGTGGCAGATGGAGTTCAACCCAGAGAAGTGTGAGGTGGTACACTTTGGAAGGACAAACTCCAAGGCAGAGTACAAAGTAAATGGCAGGATACTTGGGAGTGTTGAGGAGCAGAGGGATCTGCGGGTGCATGTCCACAGATCCCTGAAAGTTGCCTCACAGGTAGATAGGGTAGTTAAGAAAGCTTATGGGGTGTTAGCTTTCATAAGTCGAGGAATAGAGTTTAAGAGACGCGATGTAATGATGCAGCTCTATAAAATTCTGGTTAGGCCACACTTGGAGTACTGTGTCCAGTTCTGGTTGCCTCACTATAGGAAGGATGTGGAAGCATTGGAAAGGGTACAGAGGAGATTTACCAGGATGCTGCCTGGTTTAGAGAGCATACATTATGATCAGAGATTAAGGGAGCTAGGGCTTTACTCTTTGGAGAGAAGGAGGATGAGAGGAGACATGATAGAGGTGTACAAGATATTAAGAGGAATAGACAGAGTGGACAGCTAGCGCCTCTTCTCCAGGGCACCACTGCTCAGTACAAGAGGACATGGCTTTAAGGTAAAGGGAGGGAAGTTCAAGGGGGATATTAGAGGAAGGTTTTTCACTCAGAGAGTGGTTGGTGCGTGGAATGCACTGCCTGAGTCAGTGGTGGAGGCAGATACACTACTGAAGTTTAAGAGACTATTGGATAGGTATATAGAGGAATTTAAGGTGGGGTGTTATATGGGAGGCAGGGTTTGAGGGTCGGCACAGTATTGTGGGCCGAAGTGCCTGTAATGTGCTGTACTATTCTATGTTCTATGTTCTAACATTCAGCCTATCTGGTTTAACATAAGGGAATCTGAAAATTAACTGTAATTCATGTACTAATTGATTAGAACGACATATGGAGAAGAACAAAGAACATTATTGTTTTGAGTTTCAAATACACATTCATTGCTTTATCTTTGGTTTGTAAATGAGTGATAGTTATATTCAAAAGCAGGGAGGTTTTCATTTTCATTTTTAGTATATGAACAATAACACTAGGTGTAGCGTTCCTCTACTTGTTTTTCATCCTTTGAGAAAGCATGTACACGTAGTATTTTCTTGCTAACATCATCGTTAAAGTACATTTTTCATTTGCCAGCAGTCTTTGTTAAAAGATTTGTCTTGATTACCAAACTGCTAAGTCTTAATTAACAGTTGGAGGCTACCCAGCTGTTTGGAGTTTGGAGAAAACAAGACACTTTTAAACATTAACTGATTGTTCAACAAATATGTTTATAGATGATTGATCTAAATTATGAGTTTTAAAATGTGAAGTATTTATAATTATTCTAAACATCATTTCAAAAGTTATCAATATGTTTACAGATTTCTCAGTGACTACTGAGGTGAAGGATCAAATGATCAAGGATAATTTGATGTGGATTTGTCACAGATAAAATTTAGATACTACAGTAGGTGAAAAACAAGTATATATGAATACAAAACCCTTTGATATTTTCCCAACTTCATGGGGCTTAGTTAATCACATTTGTGTATTTCATTTTGTACTATAGGGATCTAAAGATATACTCTACATGTTGTAAGATCTTGCAAGAATTTTATGTTCTGAGTTATTCTTTAAAACAGGAATCAAATCAATTTAAGTCAAAATGCAAATAATATAATTAAGCAGTTGTATTAAAAATTAGCCATGGGTCTAGGCTGACTACAACTTAGATAGTGCAAGATTTATTTACCCATCTGCAACCCAGACTGAAATCATATGTCTGTGCTTAGCTGATTTGCTGCTCTTTACATATTGGAAATTTTAACATGGACAAGATGAAGACCTGTTGAACTTCTCCATCTACAAAAATGATGGAGAAAACTAACACGAAAACAGCAGGAAGTATCTTCTGTAATGATATATATTTGTTTCTTCTAGAGTATGACTTTATTGTTAGCCAGCATTATTTTCGGATTTAGAGCTTATGAAAATAGTTTTAATATACTGTGCAACAGACACACACAATGTTGAAGGAGCTCAGCAGGCCAGGCACTAACTATGGAAAAGAGTACAGTTGATGTTTTGTACTGAGACCCTTCATCAGGACTGGAGAAAAAAAAGCTGAGGAGTAGATTTAAAAGGTGGGGTGAGAGGAGAGAGAGAAATACAAGGTGATAGATGAAAACAGGATGGAGAAGGGTGAAGTAAAGAGCTGGGAAGCTGATGGGTGGGAGAGGTATAGGGCTGGAGAAGGAGATATCTGACAGGACAGAAGACCATGAAAGAAAGAAAAAGTGGAGTGGGGCACCAGAGGCAGGCAAGGAGATAAGGTGAGAGAGAGTATCAAGGGCATGCGTAGCCTCCAATCTGAAGGCATAAACGTTGATTTCTTGAATTTATGGTAATACCCCCCTTCACCATGCACAACTACCCCATCCCCTTTTCCCTCTCTCACTTCATCTTACCTGTCCATCATCTCCCTCTGGTGCTTTTCCCCCTTTCTTATATGGCCTTTTGCCCTCTCCTGTTAGGTTCCCCTTTCTCCAGTCCTGTAACTGTTTCACCAATATCCCAGCTTTACTTCACCCCTTCCCCTCCAGGTTTCACCTATTAACTTGTGTTTCTCCCCCCCCACCCCCACCCCAGCTTTTAACTCGGCAACTCATCTTTTTTTTACCTCCAGTTCTGATGAAGGGTCTTGCCCCAAAATATCAATTGCTGTTTCCATTGATGCTGTCTGGCCTGCTGTGTTCCTCCAGCATTTTGTCCATGTTACTTGGATTTCCAGCATCTTAAGGAGTTTCTCTTGCTTTTAATTTTTTCTATTTCCTATCTCTCCAAGTTTTCTGTTTTTTTATTGTTTGTTCCTTCTCACTGGATTACAGCAAATATTTCCCAGGACGAGAGCAACAAATGAAGTTCATTTACCAAGGCCAGCTTCTGCAAGATCAGTCCCGCACTCTTAGATCGCTCAACATCAAAGACAACTGTGTTATTCATTGTAATATTTCACAAACTTCATCCTCTCCCGGCCCTGCTGTTTCTTCAATGGTGGAACAGAACCAATCTGCCCTTAATGTTGGTAATCTGATGATCCCAATTTTTGTCATCATGCTTGCTGTAGTCTGGTACTACCGCATTAACTACCGCCAGTTTTTCACTGCACCAGCCACAGTTTCCCTGGTTGGTGTTACTGTTTTCTTCAGTTTCCTTGTATTTGGCATTTATGGTCGTTAAAGGCACAATGATATTTCCTCTCTTTTCATCAATGCTTATCCAGATTAAAGTGAATATAGTGTTATTGGTCAATGTTGGAATAAAATGTGATGTTGAATCAATGTATTTACGAAAAGTAAAATAGAAACCCACTTTAGCATTGATTATCACAATGAGCAGATTTTGTGATGGGAAATTAATTACCTGATTTAAAAAGGGATATTAAGTCAAAAAACTTAATAAAATCAAATCCTATTAAATATAAATGTCCTCCAAAAGAAAATATGATCTTTTGTTGTATGTCAGGTCTTCTATATTGAATTAATATTTTTCATCTTTGTGGGTTACTGTCTGTGTATCAGAAATTTAAAAAATTTAAATTAGATTTTCAGCAAGCATTCATTTATTTGGAATTCCTGTATTTACATAGTCTGTCTAATGACTTGAGATGCGACTATGTTATTATAAAACATAATAAAATTATTGCACTAACAGGCAAGTAGAAGGTGGTAATTTTGCATGACATTATGGTATCAGTTTCCAAATGCCATAGACACTGGGTGTTCTTATTAATGGCAGTTGGCAAAGGACCTCAACAAATTAATTATTAATTCTATTACATTTGACTAGTTAACCAGCCACCCTCCTCCCCTCATCCTCATCTCCACTCCCCCTCCACCCCTCTCCTCCCCCATCCCTCACCCCTCTACCAACCAACTGAATAGGAGTGCATACACAGAAAGAGCATTCATATTTTAACAGAAGATCTTTTAAGTTAGATGTCAAATTTGTCCACATTAAGGTTGTGTTTGATGGTGCATCATTTATTCTTGCTGATGATAATTCCAGGTAAGAAATGTCCAGAAAGCTCCAAAGCCAGTGAGTACTTGAAATGTCATGAGGAGAGTTCCAACGCTGGACTACAGTCTCCTTAGCTTCAGTCAGGCCTGCCAGCCAGACTGCAAGTTTTTTCCATTTGGGAAAGGTGGGAGTCGCCATTTAGAAGATGTATAGTGGGGTCCATTGGTAATTGTACCTCCGTTAGTTTGGTAAGAGTACTGATAACCTTTCCCCACAAACCAAAAACCCCTGGGCAAATACCCATACAACATGTATAAAAGAGCGAACGGTTCCGTGGGGGCAAAATGAGCAATATGGGTCAGGAACCAGTCCCAGTTGATGTCTAATTCTCGGTGTTAGATATGCTCTATGACAAAATTTCAAGTGTATGTATCGATGATTTAGGTTTTTCAAAGCACTGGTAGCATTATCCCAAATCGCATCCCAGTCTAAGTCTTGTCCCAGTTCAGATGTATCCCTATCCCAGGCTTTCATTCCTGATGTGGGCATATATTTCTGGGAGTTTATCATAAATATATGACACTATCTGTCTTGGAGCACTCTTTATCCAACTTAACATGGGATGGTCCTATAAATTTGACCCCCAGGGAACCCCAAAGGCTTTACGAGCTCATCTTACTCTAAAGTAGAACAAAAGAGAGTGTTTATCAATATTATATTGAGATACCAGTTCTTGAAAGCTAAGGATAGTACTTTCCCCATTTATTACATGAAGAGTAATAATACCTTTATCCTCCCAAGTTGTGTTAGTGAATGGTTCCCCCCCCAATAGAAAATGATTATTGTACTATAATGGAGATGATTTGCACCATACGCTTTTAAATTTTAGGAATTTTTCTGCTTCTCTAAACATTTGTAGCATATGGGTTAAAATTGGACTGTAATACAAATCACATTTTTTGGTAGACAAACCTATGAGGAGAAAGTCCTTCAACCTTATTGGTGCTATTAGCTCTTGTTCTGTATTTTTCCATGACGAAACTTTATCCTCCTCCATCCAATAGCTAAGACTTTTTAGTACAAATGCCCAGTGATAGAATTTAAACTTTGGACATGTCAATCCCCCATCCGATTTTTTGAATTGTAGACCTGACCACTTTATATTGGGTCGTTTACCGTTCCAAACATAGTATCGTAGTAAGGAGTCCAGTTTTTGCCAATATCCTCCTGGAGACGCAAGTGGGAGCATTGAGCTGATAAAATTAATGCGGGGTAAGATGTTCATTTTAATGACCGATATATGGGCTGGGACTGATGCTGGCAGGTGTCTCCATCTGTTAATATCTTATTCTATTTTTTTTTCAAAATTAAAGAGTGATTTGTTTAAGCCACAGACTTTAATATCCAAGCAGAGTACCTCATTTGTAACCTTAATCTGGGGAGGGAGAGACATCTTACTTTTATCTGTATTAATCAGCATCAGTGCTGATTTTGACAGATTAGCTTTGTATCCTGAAAAAAATACAAATTGTTCCAGTGTTTTTAAAACATAGGGGAGATTTTGTTGAACGTTTGCCATAGAAACTGATCTGTCATTCACGTAAAGTGATACCAAATGTGATGTTGTACCTATTGTAATAGGGGAGATCTGAGGACAGTTTCTAATTAACCGTGCAAGCGGTTCAATAGATATAGTAAAAATTTAAGGGACAAAGGGTCCCCTTGTCGTGTGCCCCATCCAATGTCAAATATCACTGAGAAACCTCCAACCACAGATACACGGTCTGAGGGATTAGCATACAATGTTCGAATCAACTAGGAAGGGGAGGAGGGAAGAAAGAGAGCGGTAGTGATAGGGGATTCTATAGTCAGGGGGGTAGATAGGAAATTTTGTGGGGAAGATCGGGAGTCTCGGATGGTATGTTACCTCCCTGGTGCCAGGGTCCGGGACATCTCAGATCGGGTGCAGGTTATTCTCAAGAGGGAGGGCAAGAACCCAGATATTGTGGTCCACGTAGGGACCAGTGACGAGGGTAGGATAAGTGAGGGGGTCCTGCATAGTGAGTTCAGGGAGTTAGGTGCGAAGCTGAAGGGCAGGACCTCCAGGGTAACAATCTCAGGATTGCTACCTGTGCCACGTGTGAGTGAGGCAATGAACAGAAAGATTATAAAGATTAATACATGGCTGAGAGGATGGTGCAGGAGGGAGGGCTTCAGGTTTTTAGATAATTGGGCTGTGTTCCAGGGAAGGTGGGATCTGTTCCCATGGGACGGTTTACACCTGAACTGGCGCGGTACTAACATTCTTGCAGGAAAGTTCGCTAGTGCTTCTCGGGGGGGGGGGGGGTGGGTTTAAACTAAATTTGCACGGGGCAGGGATCCAGAATGCGAGAGAGGATAGCGAGATGAAGAATAAAGGACAGGTGGGGACTACACGGTTCTGGAATATTAAGTGTGTAATAGAGAAAGGTGAGGCGGAACAAGTGATAAGGAGGACACATGTACAGAGGGATGGTCTGACAGAACATGGAGTTAAATGTGCAGAAAGAATAAGTAAATTTAGGAAGGACAACAAAATTCAAGGGGCGTATAGCCCGATGGAAGTTCGGGGAGCTGGGTTAAGCACTATAGGCAGCGATTTAAACACAGAGAGGAGAAATGGGCTAAAAATTCTATATCTGAATGCACGAAGTGTCAGAAATAAGGCGGATGAGCTTGAAGCTCAGGTGCGAATGGGTAACTATGATGTTGGGTTAACGGAGACATGGCTGCAGGGAGATCAGACCTGGGAAATGAATGTACAAGGGTATACATGCTATCATAGGGTCAGAAATGTGGGCAGAGGGGATGGGGTGGCCCTGTTGGTGAGGAGTGAGATTCAGTCCTTTGCAAGGGGGGACATAGGATCAGGAGAAGTAGAGTCTGTGAGGATAGAATTGAGGAACAGTATGGATAAAAAGACCCTAATGGGTGTTGTCTAAGGCCACCAAACAGTAGCATGGATATTGGGTGCAAGTTGAATAGGGAGTTAACATTGGCGTGTGGCAAAGGTAATGTTGCAGTAGTTACGGGGGATTTCAACATGCAGGTGAACTGGGAGAATCAGGTTGGTGCTGGACCCCAGGATAGGGAGTTTGTAGTGTGCCTACGGGATGCATTCTTGGAACAGCTTGTACAAGAGCCGACCAGGGACAAGACTATTCTGGATTTAGTCTTGTGTAGTGAACAGGATTTGATAAGCAATCTTGAAGTAAAGGAGCCATTAGGAGGTAATGACCATAATATGATAAGTTTTTGTCTGCAATTTGAGAAGGATAAGGGCAGATTGGAGGTGTCAGTGTTGCAGTTGAACAGGGGAAACTATGGAGCCATGAGGGAGGAGCTGGCCAAAGTTGACTGGATGGATATCCTAACAAAAGACAGTGTAACAGCAATGGCAGGTATTCTTGGGAATAATGCACAAGGTGAAAAATCAGTTCATTCCCCAGAGAAGGAAGGATTCAAAGTGGGGAAAGGGGCCACAGTGGTTGACAAAGGAAGTCAGAGATTGCATGGCATTAAAAAAAAGGAAGTATGACAGAGCTAAGGTGAGTGGGAGGACAGATGATTGGGAAATTTTTAAGGAACAGCAGAACTTAACTAAAAAGGCAGTACAGGGAGAAAAAAATGAGGTACGAACGCAAGGAATATAAAGGAGGATAGCAAAAGCTTTGTTAGATATGTGAAGAGAAAGAAGATAGTTAAGAACAATGTTGGGCCCTTGAAAAATGAATTGGGTGAAATTGTTATGGGAAACAGAGAAATGGCAGAAGCATTTAATAAGTACTTTAGATCTGTCTTCACTAGGGAAGACACAGGCAATCTCCCAGATGTATGGATGGGCCAAGGACATAGGGTAACAGAGGAAATGAAACAGACTGACATTAGGAAGGAAATGGTGATGAGTAGACTGATGGGACTGAAGGCTGACAAATACCCAGGTCCAAATGGTCTGCATCCTAGGGTACTAAAGGAGGTGGCCCTGGAAATTGCGGATGCATTGGTAATTATTTTCCAATGTTCCTTAGATTCAGGATCAGTTCCTGAGGATTGGAGAATGGCTAATGTTATCCCACATTTTAAGAAAGGAAAGAGGGAGAAAATGGAGAACTATCGTCCTGTCAGCCTAACATCAGTAGTGGGGAAGATTCCATTATTAAAGATGAAATAGTGGCATATCTAGGTAGCAGTGATAGGTTTGGGCTGAGCCAGCATGGATTTACTAAGGGCAAATCATGCTTGACTAATCTATTGGAGTTTTTCGAGGATGTAACCAGGAAGTTAGACAAGGGAGATCCAGTGGATGTAGTGTACCTCGATTTTCAGAAGGCATTTGATAAGGTCCCACATAGGAGATTGGTGGGTAAAATCGGAGCTCATGACATTGGGGGGAAGACATTGACATAGATAGAAAACTGGTTGGCAGATAGAAAGCAAAGGGTAACAGTGAATGGGTGTTTCTCGGAATGGCAGGTGGTGACTAGTGGGGTGCCACAGGGCTCAGTATTGGGACCACAGCTGTTTACAATTTACATCAACGATTTAGATGAAGGCATTGAGAATAACATCAGCAAGTTTGCTGATGATACTAAGCTGGATGGCAGTGCGACATGATGAGGATGTTAGGAGGATTCAGGGTGACTTTGATAGGCTAAATGAGTGGGCAGATGACGTTTAATGTTGTTACGAATCCCGTAACTGGGTCACTTACCAGCAAAGATAGAGAGGTCCGTTGAAGTCTGATGATACTATTTTTAACAGTATTAGTAAAAATACACAAAAATAATAACAGTGCATATATACAGATAATATACATCATCCTAAATCTGAAAGTGCGGGTATAATAATAATCAATAAGAAATAAGCTCTATCGTTGTCTAGGGGATAATGTATTGTCTGATGGAAATATAAAGTTCACTCAGTTCATGCAGGCTGCAGCCATTGTAATTGTTGAAGAGAGAAAGAGAGAGATGGGATGGGAACAGTTACCTCTACGGGTTTTTTTACAACCTTCCTTTATGTTTTCAATCCGTCAGGTGTCTCGTTGCTGTGGCCATTCAAGTGTGACCTCTCCTTTAGCTAAACCTGTCTTCCGTGGTGAGCCCGCCACCCAAGCAAGGGAGGACGCACACGAGCCCCCACCGGCTGTCGCTATAAAACACTGTCATGGGATTTCTAGTGTTTCTCCTGGTGCATCTAAACGGGTTGTCCCCAGACCCCTCTTTTATCCTTACTCACAGGGTCTCAGATGTCAGTCAGGTTGGGATGATGCAATCCCTCAGCCAGACCACTCTGGTTGTCCCCTGAGGGGTTTCAATGAATAGTACAGTACTCAATACACAATTCCGTCTCCAAGAGACAATGGCAGTGATCATTGGTTCCATTCCACTGAGGCCAGGACACATTCCAAACCTTGTGTATTCTGCATGTCTCCCTCATTTACTGGGTCCCAGACCCGAAATAATAGCGATCTTGCGATTCTCAAAAAGGAGGGGCCGACTTTGTACCCTTCAGCCCCTCAGAGTTGCTTCACATTCATCACACCCCCTTCCTTCTAGGATTTTTACCACCGTTAAAAATGAATTAATACAGAGTCTTACAGGATTTCAGAATCTAACACAATACAAAAGAGTTTTTTTTTCATTAATTCAGCATCTTTAATATCTTAATATCTTGTACCTTAATAAATTCTTGTAATCTTGTTATTAAACACCAATTTAATAACCACCTATTTTTATTCCTTTTCTTCAGCAAACAAAAACTAAAGAGTTGTGATCTTAGCTTACGTGTATATTACAAAAGTTCATGCAAATACTAATCTTTATTTTACTTTCAAACTTAACAGTCAATCTTCCATGGTGTTGTCTTTATTATTTACATGCTTTGTCGAAATCCCTTAAAACCGGATCCTGTTATTTAAAGTGAAATCCCGTCAACCCTCGCCCCTTTTCCAGTTAACTCCCACGTGGTTACTTTGCGCACCAGTGTGGAATAGACTTTCGCATGCTCCTTTCATAGGAGTTATTTTATCAACAATGTTTTCCAAACTTAGCCCATTTGCTGAATTTCCACACAATTCTTTATTTTTAAGCAAGTTGTTAGTTTTATCTTCAGGACCCTTCATTCTATTGGTTTTCAGGTTAACATCTGCAAGCGATCCCTCTTTGTCCAAACAACATTTCAAATTCTGCCTCTTCACACCACACCCTTGAATAACAATAGTGTGTGGGGCAACTTTACATTCCAAATCAACCTGTAATTGATTCGCAGGCACCTTGGTAACAAACCATTGTTCCTTCAGCCTGGTTACTGCTTCTGACACCAATCCAGACTTTAAACTTTCTTCATTCAATTTAGGAACTACACTTTTCCCTTTTCCTTCAATAATAATATCCACATCACCACCTTTTATCTCCTCACTAACTTCTAACACACCTTCGAACACAAACAACTGGGAATTCTCACTTCCCACTGTTACCAAGGTTAACCCTTTCTTCACTGAACCACATCCATCTGACCCACAAGAACTGCATTCCTTTTTAACTGAATCAAATACCTCAGACTTTTTCTGAGCTCCATTACTAGGTTCAGTACCACGTGCATCCACATCTTGAACACAAACGGGACATCTGCCTCTTCCAGGCTTTCAATACCCATCCCCTTTTCAAATTCTAAGTTCCCCTGATCCTCCCAGTTACTCTCTGGGCAACTCCCTTCCGGAGTAAACTCAACCCTGCGGGCTGAAACAACCTCATCTGCCACCCCAGCAGACTCCTTCAAGGTAATGGCATCCTTTTCATCTAGGACTGCCCTCATTTCATTATCGGGAACACATTTAAAATTTTCAACTTCTTCAGACAGTTCTGCCAAACCAGACAGATCATCCATGTCCAACCCTGGACCTTTCAACAGCCTTATCTGTTTCTCATTTTTACTCCGTGCCTCTATAAAATTCCTCCTGGCCAAGGGTAGGTCTACCTCCTCTCCTTTACTCTCTTTCACCTCCCTATTCTCTGTTTTACCACCCTCTAACCCCTCTTGGTACAGGGTCGGTAAAAACGTCTCAGCCAAATTGATACTGGCCTGAATTAAACTGGTTTCTTTCTCAGCTGCCTTTCTCGACATGCTGCGAGTGGTTGCCACCACCAGCTAAATCATTACCCAGAAGGATGTCTACATCAGTTCTCGGAAATTTTGATTGCACCCCTATTTCAACTGGTCCAGATACCAGCTCACAATTTATAATGATTCTATGCAAAGGCACAGCTTCTGTCCCTTTTCCTATGCCTCTCAAAGCCACCTCTCCCATCTCGGGACCAAAATCTAGTACCGTACTGCGAATCAATGATAGCTCAGCTCCAGTGTCTCTTCAGATCCGCACTGGAACTGGTGTGTCTCCCTCTTTCACAGACACGGTTCCTTCTGAAATAAATTTCTCAGGCCCCTCTTATATTCTGTCTACCTGGGGCTTTCTCATCGATTTACTGATCGACACAATACACCCTGTAGGGACTGCTGCTTTCCATTTTCCTGTCTTCTTCCTCGGAGCAAAGCACTTAGATGCAATATGACCCACCTTTCCACAATTAAAACAGGTCAAGCCAGGACCCCTCCTGCCATCTTGCCTTTCCCCCTCCTTATTTTCACCACTAGCTCCCAGTGGGATCTCTGCCTCAGCCGGCGGGCTTTCTCTACCGTTCCCACGGTCTTTCTGGTAACTCTTATTCGAGGAAAACTTTGTCTTGTGGGTTAGGTCATATTCATCTGCGAACCTGGCAAATTCGGATATGGACTTACTCGGCTTCTTGTTCAAATACATCTGGTTATCATCCGAAATACAACCTTTAAATTCCTCAATCAGAATTAACTCTCTGAAACGCTGAAAATCTTCTTCCACTATTTCTGCTGCACACCAACGATCCAAGAGCACACCCTTCTCATAGGCAAACTCTGCATACGTCTGATTCCACCCTTTCTTTAAATTTCTGAACTTTTGTCTATAGGCCTCAGGTACCAATTCGTAGGCCCGAAGAATGGCCTATTTTACTCCCTCATAATTCTCACACACCTCCTCCGCCTTGGACAACATGCATATGCATGCAAATGCCCGTTGTGCATTCCCTTTTAACACACTTTGTAATAACACTGATCTCTTGGCCACTTCTGACTCACTGCCACCTTTTCAAAATGCAAGAAATAACTATCAACATCGGTCTCATCGAACGGAGGTACTAACCTAAACTCCCTACTAACATTAAATCTCTCCTCTCGGTCTGGCCCTTGAGCTCTTTGCTCTTGCCTGAACTTCTCCATGTCCAACTCATGTTGCCTCTGTTTCTCCTTCTCCTCATACTCCCTCTCCTTTTTGGCTCTCTCCTTCTCTTTTTTTGCCCTTTCCTTCTCTTGTTCAGCTGCTTCCAACTGTTTTAACTTAATTTCATGCTCCCTCTTCACCTCTTAACTCCTTTAGCTGGAGCTCATGCTTCCTTTCCTTTTCTGCTCTTTCTGTTTCCTTTTCGGCTCTTTCCTTCTCTTTTTCGGCTGCTTCCAGCTGTTTTAACTTAGTTTCATGTTCCAATCTTAATTTCTCCAACTCTAACTGAGCCGTCCCACTAGCTGGTACCTTTTCAGGGATATTTTCCAATACCTCAGCTGAAAACACATTCTTCACAATATAATACTGAGTTATGGCACTCCGCACCTCCCACTTTTTCATTGACAACCTCACCTCTGCGAGGTTTAGTCCTTTCGCAATATTTATCAAGTCCGACCTTATGGCAGCCTCTAGCGCCTCCAGAGTCAGGTTTTCTATAAATTCATCCACGTCCATCTTTGCTGGTTTCCCGTCTGGTTACCCGCGCAACCAGACCCACGTTTGGATTTAAAAGCCCGATTTACTGGCCCTCCAATTTGGTATCAAATCTTGAGACGATGCCCCAAGTTGTTATGAACCCTGTAACTGGGTCACTTACCAGCAAATAGAGACATCCATTGAAGTCTGATGGTACTATTTTTAACAGTATTTATTAGTAAAAATACACAAAAATAATATCAGTGCAAATATACAAATAATATACATTGTCAATCCTAAATCTAAAAGTGCGGGTATAATAATAATAAGAAATAAGCTCTATCATTGTCTAGGGGATAATGTATTGTCTGATGGAAATATAAAGTTCACTCAGTTCATGTGTTGCAGTTGTTGGGGAGAGAGATAGGATGGGAACAGTTACCGCTACGGGTTTTTTCCAACCTTACTTTATGACTTTGATCCATCAGGTGTCTCGTTGTCGTGGCCGTTCAAGTGTGACCTCTCCTTTAGCTAAACCGTTCTTCCGTGATGAGCCCGCCACCCAGGCAAGGGAGGACACACACGAGCCCCCACCGGCTGTCGCTATAAAACGCTGTCACGGGATTTCTAGCGTTTCTCCTGGTGCGTCTAAAGGGGTTGTTCCCCAGACCCTCTTTTATCCTTACTCACGGGGTCTCAGATGTCAATCAGGTTGGGATGATGCAATCCCTCAACCAGACCACTCTGGTTGGCCCCTGAGGGGTTTCAATGAATAGTACAGTACTCAATACACAATTCCGTCTCCAAGAGACAATGGCCGTTATCAATGGTTCCATTCCACTGATGTCAGGACACATTCCAAACTTTGTGTATTCTGGATCCCTCTCTCTCTCTTGGGTCCCAGACCCGAAATAATAGCGATCTTGCGATTCTCAGAAAGGGGGGGGGGGTGCGACTTTGTACCCTTCGGCCCCTCGGAGTTGCTTCACATTCGTAACAATGTGAATAAGTGTGAGGCTATCCACTTTGGGAGTAAGAACTGGAAGGCAGATTATTACCTGAACGGTGTAGAGTTAGGTAAGGGAGAAATACAAAGATCTCAGAGTCCTTGTTCATCAGTCACTGAAGGTGAATGAGCAAGTGCAGCAGGCAGTGAAGAAGGCTAATGGAATGTTGGCCTTTATTACAAAGGGAATTGAGTACAAGAGCAAGGAAATTCTTTTGCATTTGTACAGGGCCCTGGTCAGACCACACCTGGGGTATTGTGTACAGTTTTGGTCTCCAGGGTTAAGGAAGGACATCCTGGCTATAGAGGAAGTGCAGTGTAGATTCACGAGGTTAATTCCAGGGATGTCTGGGCTGTCTTACGCAGAGAGGTTAGAGAGACTGGGCTTGTACACGCAGGAATTAAGGAGGTTGAGAGGGGATCTGATTGAAACATATAAGATTATTAAGGGATTGGACAAGATAGAGGCAGGAAATATGTTCCAGATGCTGGAAGAGTGCAGTACCAGGGGGCAACGTTTGAGAATAAGAGGTAGGTCATTTAGGACAGAGTTAAGGAAAAACTTCTTCTCCCAGAGAGTTGTGGGGGTCTGGAATGCACTGCCTCAGAAGGCAGCGGAGGCCAACTCTCTGGATGCTTTCAAGAAGGAGCTAGATAGGTATCTTACGGATAGAGGAATCAAGGAATATGGGGACAAGGCAGGAACCAGGTATTGATAGTAGATGATCAGCCATGATCTCAAAATGGCGGTGTAGGCTCAAAGGGCCGAATGGTCTACTTCTGCCTATTGTCTATTGAATCATATTGATAAATTTATCACCAAACTTAAATTCTTCTAGAACTCTCCGAAGAGCTGGCTATTCAAGGCAATCAAATGCTTTTTCAGCATCTAGTGTCGTGGTTTCTCGTGCCCCACAAAAGATTAGGAGACGTATAAGATTCTTCAAGAAGGGTTAAACTTTAATTTGTAAATCAAAGCTGAGACAGTAATTGAGCTAGTCTCTGATTGCCCACCGATCTTTGGACACAGCATTTTTTATAGCAATCTCCTGGTCCAGTTGCTATAGTTGTGTATCCCACGTACCACACGTACATCTTGTCCCTACTGTTTCTACCCATTGACTTAATCATGTTCTAATCTACATCTCTTAGCTACCTCTCATTAACCCACCATTGTCTTTTACATTCAATTGGATACATGCATAGCAAATAGCAAACTCAGAACTGACCAATGTTCTAATCAGCATCTCTTTAGCTACCTTTCATTAACACACCATTGTCTCCTACATTCTTAATATTTCATTCTCCTGCTAAATTGGGTACATGCATAGCAAATAGCAAGTTCAGATTATATAATTTACATCTCTTAACTTCCTCTAACACACCATTGTCTTTTACCTTCCTAGGATTTCATCTTGGATACATGCACAGCAAGTCGACCACACAGTCTTGGCCACACAGCAAACAATGCAACCTTTATTCTCCATTTTGGATACATGCATAGCAAGCTGACTACATAGTTTTGGTTACACAGCAAATAATGCAACTTTTATACTCCAATACTAGAAATAGCAGGCCACAGGCAGGCTGGATTTTATGTGTTGCACTCAGTATGTGTTAGAGCAGGCAAATATTATCAGTTTTGAGACATCCCCTGATAAAGCCCGTTTGATCTGGGCTAATTATTTTCCCGTCTACTGGCTAAGACTTCAGAAAATATCTTGAGGTCGGCATTTATCAAGGAGATTGGACGGTTACTGGCACACTCCAAGGGGTCCTTACCGGGCTTAGTTATAACTGTGATCAGGGCTGCGTTTAGCTCTCTATGGAAAGTTCCATTTCCAATAGCATAATTTAATGTTTCTAACCACACTGGTCCAAGAATATCCCAACGTGCTAGGTAGAGTTCCACAGGTATGCCATCTATACCCGGCGTATGGCCTTATTTGTAGTTTTGGCTGCTTTAAGTAGCTCATCCAGTGTAATAGGAGAGTCTAGAGTTTTGGTGTCCTCTAATGACAATGCAGGGAGGTCTAATCCATTAAAAAAATCTGCAAAGTCATTCTCAGAAGGAACTGAGCCACTTGTATACAATTATATAACCATATAACAATCACAGCACGGAAACAGGCCATCTCGGCCCTCCTAGTCCGTGCCGAACTCTTAATCTCACCTAGTCCCACCTACCCGCACTCAGCCCATAACCCTCCATTCCTTTCCTGTCCATATACCTATCCAATTTTACCTTAAATGATACAACTGAACTGGCCTCAACTACTTCTACAGGAAGCTCATTCCACACAGCTATCACTCTCTGAGTAAAGAAATACCCCCTCGTGATTCCCTTAAACTTCTGCCCCCTAACTCTCAAATCATGTCCTCTCGTTTGAATCTCCCCTACTCTCAATGGAAACAGCCTATTCACTTCAACTCTATCTATCCCTCTCAAAATTTTAAATACCTCGATCAAATCCCCCCTCAACCTTCTACGCTCCAATGAATAGAGACCTAACTCGTTCAACCTTTCTCTGTAACTTAAGTGCTGAAACCCAGGTAATATCCTAGTAAATCGTCTCTGCACTCTCTCTAATTTATTGATATCTTTCCTATAATTCGGTGACCAGAACTGTACACAATATTTCAAATTTGGCCTTACCAATGCCTTGTACAATTTTAATATTACATCCCAACTTCTGTACTCAATGCTCTGATTTATAAAGGCCAGCATTCCAAAAGCCCTCTTCACCACCCTATCTACATGAGAATCCACCTTCAGAGAACTATACACCATTATTCCTAGATCTCTCTGTTCCACTGCATTCCTCAATGCCTTACCATTTACCCTGTATGTTCTATTTGGATTATTCCTGCCAAAATGTAGAACCTCACACTTCTCAGCATTAAACTCCATCTGCCAACGTTCAGCCCATTCTTCTAACTGGCATAAATCTCCCTGCAAGTTTTGAAAATCCACCTCATTATCACAACACCTCCTACCTTAGTATCATCGGCATACTTACTAATCCAATTTACCACCCCATCATCCAGATCATTTATGTATATTACAAACAACATTGGGCCCAAAACAGATCCCTGAGGCACCCCGCTAGTCACCGGCCTCCATCCCGATAAACAATTATCCACCACTACTCTCTGGCATCTCCCATCTAGCCACTGTTGAATCCATTTTATTACTCCAGCATTAATACCTAACGACTGAACCTTCTTAACTAACCTTCCATGTGGAACTTTGTCAAAGGCCTTGCTGAAGTCCATATAGTCTACATCCACTGCCTTACCCTCATCAACATTCCTCGTAACTTCTTCAAAAAATTCAATAAGGTTTGTCAAACATGACCTTCCACGCACAAATCCATGCTGGCTACTCCTAATCAGATCCTGTCTATCCAGATAATTATTAATACTATCTCTAAGAATACTTTCCATTAATTTACCCACCACTGATGTCAAACTGACAGGTCTATAATTGCTAGGCTTACTTCTAGAACCCTTTTTAAACAATGGAACCACATGAGCAATACGCCAATCCTCCGGCACAATCCCCGTTTCTAATGACATCTTAAAGATCTCCGTCAGAGCTCCAGCTATTTATACACAAACTTCCCTCAAGGTCCTGGGGAATATCCTGTCAGGACCCAGAGATTTATCCACTTTTAAATTTCTTAAAAGCGCCAGTACTTCCACCTCTTTAATTGTCATAGGTTCCATAACTTCCTTACTTGTTTCCCACAGCTTACACAATTCAATATCCTTCTCCTTAGTGAATACCGAAGAGAAGAAATCATTCAAAATCTCCTCGGCTCCACACATAGCTGACCACCCTGATTCTCTAAGGGGCCAATTTTATCCCTCACTATCCTCTTGCTTTTAATATAACTGTAGAAACCTTTAAAGTATTCTTTAAAGTAATTCGTGAATGTATCATTTATTTCCTCTGTTGAAGATACTACTCATGTTTAGCACATCTAATCGCTGGTATAGATCTTTTAGCTTCCTGTTGTTTGAGTTCCTGTTAGTGCCAAAAGATGGCCTGGTCTGCTGCCTTCTGCATAATACTTAATGTTTGTTTAAATGGATAATATATTCTGCCCTGCTTCTTAATAGATCATTTAATTCTGTTTATTTTGTTTTGAGCTCGTTTTCTTTTGTTATAGTGTATCTCCTTACATTGTTCTATTATGGTGGAAATCTTCTGAAGCCATTAATATCTTGAAGAATAGTAATACCTTTATCCTCCCAAGTTCTGTTAGTGAATAGTTTCCCCCAGATAGAAAATCATTATTGTACTATAATGGAGATGATTTGCACCATACGCTTTTAAATTGTAGGATTTTTCCTGCTTCCCTAAACACTTGTAGCGTGTGGGTTAAAATTGGACCGTAATACAAATCACATTTTTTGGTAGCTGGGAACGAAACTAATGTCACATGACACCCACAGGGATGGAAACTGTGGTCACGTAAACAGCTCATTCAATGTAATTTAAACTTGGAATTTACCTACGCCTCGTCACTCTGCAATTCACCGCCAAAATGGTAGTTGGCGACAGCACATCATATTGCGGTTGGAGCTAATAAATGTTGAACAGGGGTTACTTTTATTGAAATTACTGCAATGCAGAAAAGAGAAAAGACGTGGGAGGAGATGGTATGTACGACTATTGAACAGATTGAGGCAGAGACAGTGCATTTCAGAATATTTTTGGGTGTCAGCAGGTAGATTGGACGATTTTGTTCATCGTCTCCAACCATTTATTTCGCGTCAGTGTACACACTGTATGCCTATAGACAGGAGGAATGTGATACTACCAAGCGGACTAATCACTGTTGTTGCGGTCTGCATCACTGCGACGCGCAGTTACATTTTTGGAGAGGTGCACGTAGGGTAGCGTTCATTTGACACAGAGGTATAAATCAGCCTGGTGCCCATGAAAGTAAACAAGTCTGGAGACATAACCCGAAATTAAGTTATTCAAAACACAGTGCTGTTTTCAGCTTCATTCTTGATGAAGTTTGACATTTGGCTGAGTTTATTATTACCTTAGGACTAGGGTCAGCAACCTTTACCACTGAAAGAGCCACTTGGACCCGTTTCCCACAGAAAAGAAAACACTGGGAGCCGCAAAACCCGTTTGACATTTAAAATGAAATAACACTGCATACAACGTTTTGTTTTGCCTTTATGCTATGTATAAACAAACTATAATGTGTTGCATTTATGAAATTGATGAACTCCTGCAGAGAAAACGAAATTACATTTCTGCATGCAACAAAAACATTTTGAACTCCGAAAAAAAGACGTTGGGTTGAAGGTTACTTTTAAGTAAAATACTCAACGTCTATTTGAGTCCTTCTTGTATTTATGAAAAACGCCAAACTTGAATTTGCCGCCAGCAGCAAACCAAAAATAACGTCAGCCAGCTGTTAACCTGAAAAATAAAAGGACTATTTCACTGAACAATGAAAACATTTGAATATACGTAAAATAATAGGCAATTAAAATATTTATCATACTTGTTCAGGTTGACTCACGCCTGACAATGCAGTCGTATTCAGTAGGGATGGATCGATGCTTAGGGGAGTGACCGGGAAGGATAATGTGTTTTTTTCCTCTCTGAACTCACAGAAGCGTTTCCCAAACAATGTTTGCATTGCGATGATTGCAGAATGTAAATACTCCGAATTTATCATGTCGTGACCTTGTTTGAACTCTCTCAAATTGGGGAAGTGAGACAAAGTGCCTTTCTGTAAATCTCTGGCAAGCACTGTCAACTTGCGCTCGAATGCCAAAACATCCTCCAACATGTGCAGGGCTGTATGTGCTTACCCCTGAAGAGCTGTGTTCAGCGTGTTCAGGTGCGCTGTCATGTCTACCATGAAGTGTAGCTTTTACAGCCACTCTGGCTGTTCCAGCTCAGGAAAGGTGAGCCCTTTGCTGCCCAGGAAAGTTTTCACTTCTTCCAGACATGCGACAAAGCGTTTCAGCACCTCCCCTCTGGACAGCCAGCGATAAAAACACGTTGTAGCAGTGCGCTACACACAGTCAGTAAACTGCAGTCAAAGATAGCTTTATTCGAACTAAACAGCCTTGCTTTTAAGCCTCCCTCAACCCGCCCCCCATGGGCGCAGATGCTCCAAAAGACACGTACTCACAAACCCCCGTAGGCTATCTCCCTTAGTCTGAACGCTGGCTAATTGTGAGCCGGTTCGGATGTGTCAGGAAATGGGTCGCCACAACGTCTTATTTAGATTGTACAAGATCACCATAATCTTCAAATTTAGATTTACATTTCAAAAACTAACAAACTAACATAAAATACATTTTAATTAAATACTGACCACGTAGCGGTGTGCTACACGCAGCGCTAAAATTACGACACGGAGTCGGTAACTGCAGTCGAAGGAAAAAATCTTCAGCCTCACTTTTAAGCCTCCCTCAACCTGCCCCCCGTGACGCAGAGGCTCCAAAGCTCTGTGCTCGCAAACCCCCGTAAGCTTGTGAGTCGGTTCGGATGTGCCAGGAAAAGGGTCGCCACAACCAATTATTTCCCAAAGCAACAGGGAGCCGCAGCACAGACATAAAAGAGCCACATGTGGCTCCGGAGCCGCAGGTTGCCAACCCCCGCCTTAGGAAGTAAAAGATAAGTATATTCTAGGCAGACTTGTAACACATTACCATGTTATCCTTGTACTAACAAGTTGACTGAGCCATTGCTTTAAAACACTGAACTGCAATACTCAAAAACAAACTGGCCCCTTAATTAACTATATACAAAAGTGCATCAAATGACTTTCCAATAAAAGAAAATTTCACACCTAGGATGCTAATGCCGCTGCCTGTTAGATTGCAGATAGAGTCTGGTCGGAGCTCTTAATGCAATTCCATTTCCTCCTGAGGGGTGTGTGGACTTTGCCCAGGGTTTTCTTCCATATCTCCCAGCACTGATGAGTTCAGGGCTTCTTTCGCTTCCTCTGCCAGGTTAAACGACATCCTCATTGTATTTACATTAATATATTGATACATGTTTAATCTCTGACTTATTCCATGACTGCTTTCCTAATCATGTATCACGTTATTATAAAGAAAATACAATAAACTTGCTGAAGTTCAGAAAGAAAATGGAGAGAGTAAATAATAATCCAGAGATACTGGCCATGGGACAGATGCACTGCCTCCTGGCTGGTCAGAGGACACACCACATGCCAATCAACATTTGGTCCCTCCCAACTAATCAATGCACACCTAAATTATAGGTCACCTTAATTGGATTATCTCACCCAGCCCCATGCTTTAAAAGGTGAGACTTGCCCTTGGCTCACCCTCTCTTACAGACCACCTCATTGAAGGTAAGTGCATTGATTTATGTTTGGGAAGGTCTATCGTTTGTCCTGGTAAGGGAGCCGCAGCTATTCAAGGTCAAAGGAGAATAGCTGTCGTAGTGCTTTTCCCTTGTTCCTTGTTCGTGTAACTGTACCCTGTCCCCACACCGCTTCCTGTGTATTGTAGTTGCTTGTGTTGACCCGACTTCCCTTGTAAATAAATTCCTTATTATTAAAACTGTGAGTGTCCAGGCCTCTACTGTTGAGACGAAGAACCAGTTATTTCCATCACAACATTTGGCGCTGCAAGCAGGGTCTCACAGATTTTGGCTGGACACAAGCACAGGGGATAATGTTCTGGAATAAGGGGAAGAAAGCCAGTGGAGGCCGCCAGGTTAGAATTACTGATTACCTGCAGCACTTGTGTGGTCAGAAGGACGGGGAAATTGAAGACCTCGGTCAGCGTTGTTGCACACTGAAGGAAGCAGCACAGGCTGCCCAGGCCCGAGCCGATGACCTTGAAGTTCGGGGAACTGAACTTGCCTGTCGCCTCATAAAACTTCAGCCAGCCAGAGCAGCCCGTCGGTCTGGCTGGCAGCCGAACCCATTAAAGATTCGAGCCTTCGTCCAGTGTGGCGACAAGCTGGACGCATGGCTGGGGGGTGGGGACGATGAGGGGGTGCCCGAGGAGCCAAGGTCCCACAACCACCCACCCCCCTTCTCACCCGAGCTCCAACATGCCCGACCCGTCACCACGTGGCACCAGGTTCACCGCAGGGAGGAAGGGACTGAGGGGGAGACGCCTGGACCTTCCCCTAGTCATTCCAAGACCACGGAGACCCGGTACTTCTCCCCCAAGGAGCTGACCCAACTGGCGGATCAGTACCGAGCACCTGGCCACCTGGCTGCTCCAGCTGTGGGACGAGGGGGGCCCAACCTCAGCCTCCCCCATCAGGAGGCAAGCGCCCTGGGAAGCCTCTCTGACCAGCAGAGCATAAACAATGCGCTGCAGGTGCCACAAGCAGAAATCCACGACGGCACAACCCTGTGGGATCGGGTAGTGACCGCGGTACGAGCTCGCTATCCCACACTTCTGGAGTGGGATCTACACGGGTGCCCGCAATGGGGTACGGTCAGTGAGGGCACCCGGGTTATCAGGGAATGGGCACTGGTCAATGGCATCTATCAAGGTGCCTGCGACCGTAACTTCCTTGAAAACACACGCGTGACCAGTGCCCTAGTGGGATACTTGGTCACTACCGCGTGCCCCGATCTGAAGTCGGTAATCCTGCCCCTCATGGAACCAGCCAGCGATAGGACCATATGGGATGCCATCACCCTCCTGGAGGGATTAGAACATATGCAGAGGGGGGGGCATCTACGCAGGTCCGCATGATGGAGATGAGGGCCCTAGACACTATCCCTCTCAGATATACACGCAGGCAGCTGTACACGGACCTGCTGCGTGCAAGGGTGGATCGTAACCAGATAGATGGCATCCCCACCCCCAACCTATATGCCCTGTGGAAGGAGCATTGCAGGGGCAAGACTACTTACAAAAAGACCACCAGGCCAGACCATGCCCACACTGAGCCACCCTCCGTGCCTCCCCTGCCCGAAACTGTCTTGAAGGCCCTCAAAGCAGGACTCAGGCAGGAAATGTCCCACCTCCACCAGCAAAGTGCCTCACCCCCGGCGTGGCAGCCCTCTTCCCCCCTCCCATAGGATGAAGGCCAGGGCCCTGCCGCATTTGCTCTCTTGCCCTTTCCCCCTGGGGGACCTGAGGCCACATATACCCGTCACAGTACATTGGGGAAAGGGAAACACACAGAGGCGGATGGCGCTTGTCAAACAGGCGCCCAGCACACCATTATCCCAGGCAATCCTGCCTTATGGAGGGGTACGGACATGCAGATAGAGGGATTGGGGGGGGCACCCTTTTACCCGCTAGGGAGGTCACACCGCCTAGCCATAGGCAGCCATTCCCCCAGACATGTACAATTCCTTATTGCCTCCTCCCCAGAATGTATCCTTGGGATCAATGTTTTAAAAGGACAATCACTTGAAACAAACAGGGGCAAGTTCACCTTCGGCATCGCGCGAGCCACTATTGTCGTCGGGGCGGCTAAGTGGGAGCCAATTGTTATTTCCCCCCCTCCAAGATCATCTGTAACAGTCAGTACAGAGTGCCCGGGAGGGGGGGGGGGGTGCCAAGAAATCGCAGACTCCATTCAAGCCCTGTTACGGGAGGGAATTATTAGAACCGCTGCCTCGCCTTTCAATAGCCCCATTTGGCCCGTCCGTAAGAGGAACGGTTCCTGGCGGATGACCGTTGATTATAGGCAATGAACAAGGCTGGCCTGACATTGTCACCCTTATTGAAGACATCGCAGGCCGTGCCCATAAACCCTGGTACACTGTTGTCGATTTAGCGAATGCATTTTTGTCGATTCCCCTGCACTCAGACAGCCAAGACCAGTTTGCCTTTACTTGGGATAGCAGACAATACACATTTAATCGCCTGCCCCAAGGCTGCATTCACAGCCCCACTACCTGCTATGGCCTTGTCTCCCGCGACTTACACAACGTCCAATTCCCACCGGAGATTTCGATTGCACATTATATAGACGATATTCTTCTCCAAGGCCCTTCTGAGACCATTGTGTCAAAGGCCCTTCACATGCTGATTGAATCCCTCAGGGGACGGGGCTGGGCCATTAATATGGAAAAGATACAGGGCCCCAGCCAAGGTGTCATTTTCCTCGGACTACCATGGAACTCCGGGCACAGAAGCATACCCGATGCCGCCAAAAATAAAATTTAAATTTTGCCGTCCCCTCGAATAAAACTGACACACAGAGATTCGTGGGGCTCCTGGGCTATTGGCAGCAGCATATACCCCACTTGACCATGCTTCTCCGGCTGCTCGATAGGATCTCCAGGAAAAATCCACATTTCTCTGGGGGCCAGCGGAACAGGCTGCCTTTGATACGGTAAAAATGGCGGTGGAACAAGCCATGGCACTTTCTTCCCGCCAGGCGGGTCTGCCTTTTGAGTTACAGGTCTCAGCGAGCGAGACGGTCGCTGATTGGAGCCTCTGGCAGAAGATCCCAAGACGTAGAGTCCCCCTCGGTTTCTGGACTAAGTCCCTACCTGAAGCGGCAGTGCGCTACAGCCCCTTTGTGCGCCAGCTACTAGCCTGCTACCTGGCGCTCCTCGCCACAGAACACCAAACAGGCACCGACCCTGTCGTCCTTCGCCCCCATCTGCCCATAATGCGATGGGTCAAGTCCCCTGATTCTACCTACGAGGAGGGCTGTGCCCAGAGGTCCTCCATTGTCAAGTGGAAGTGGTACATTGCGGACCGGGCTCAGCCCGGTCCTGAAGTGGTCAGCCGCTTCCATGAACAAGTCATGGCTTTCCCACAGTCCCAGGACCCTACCCCAGACATCCCTGAGGTACAACCCTCCCCAGCATGTTGGGGTCCACCCTTCGATTCCCTCGACACCGGCAGCAAACTGCGCACCTGGTTCACAGACGGCTCCACCCGCTGGAAAGGGGGTAAACAATTTTGGAAAGCGGCAGCACTTCATCCCGCCACGGGTAGAATTTTAACCACCGAGGGAGAGGGGGGGTTCCAGTCCTCATCTATACTGACTCCTGGGCAGTAGCTAAGGGCATTGCAGTATGGATGGCCCGGTGGCAAGACATGGGGTGGGAAATACACGGATGTCCCCTCTGGGGACAGCACCACTGGCGTTTCATTTGGGACCAGGCTACCCACAGGAAAACTTCTGTCCGCCATGTGGATTCCCATACCCGGAAAGATAATGAAGAGGCAACGTTTAATGCTGCTGTGGACCAGGCTGCCCAAATATCATCTGCCACCACTTCCACCCCTGACACAGACCCCAGTGCACTGGCTGCGTGGGCACACCGCAAAGGTGGCCACTTAGGGGCCGATGGCACGTGGCGCTGGGCTGAACAATTCGGTGTCGCCGTGACACTCGATCAATGTAAAACCTCTGTAGATAACTGCCCCATCTGCCAGCAAGTCCGGCCACGGGACTGGCCGATAGGGCCACCGGGCCACATTCGTCGCGGCACGAGAGCGGGTCAGGTATGGCAAATCGACTATATTCAGCAGGCCATCGACCAGTTAAACACACGGCCCACTAGCCAAGGGGGATCCCCACTGGCCCGCCACCTGGCACAGTCCCCATCTCCTAACTGGGAAACCACCGAGCCCCCCGAGACCGAGGACTCGGGCAGAGTATGGATCTGACAGCCACAGAGCCTCCCCAGAAGGGGAGAAATTGTCACGCGCGGTCCAGGGGACACCCGCTGCGTTGCCATTCCGGGTAAATCTGATTTGTCCTGTATACATACCCGGCATTTAACCAGATGGGAATGAGTTTCCTCCTACACCTACCCCCAAACCTCCACCCCCGTCTCTCTCTATAGCGGGGGTGTCAAACTCATTTTAGGTCCCGGGCCGGATTGGGCAAAATGCAGCTTCATGCGGGCCAGATCAGTCGGGCGCGTGCGAACGCAGCTTTCATTGCCTCTGTTTTTTCAGCCTGTTCTCATGTGTCAGTCTCTGCTATAACTACAAAGTGTTTTACTTCACAAATTCCGTTTCTTATGAAGAAGACTGCTGAGCAAGCATTATTAACTTACAATCATAGGCTTCATATCGCCGGGCCATTAATAATTAAAATAATAGATCTATCCGGCCCGCGGGCCTTGAGTTTGACACCTATGCTCTACAGCACAATGGTGCGACTCCAGTCATCCCTCCTGGTCGCTGCGATGCTCGGCTCCGTGACAGCTGCCAAAACCTACCTCAGGGTCGCTTACGAGTTTGCCAGCAAGACCAACAGATCGGACTGCTGGATCTGCTTGCGGGCCCCAGCACACGCTGATGATGCACTGCCACTCACGCCGATCCCGCTGGATGACATCGAGGTGAACTGTTTACACAGACTTTGCTCCTGCTGGTTTTGGTATATCTGTTTGGGGGGGGGGCCCTGTTGGCAGTCCCCCACCACTCTCCTCCCCACTCCACAACATCTCTTCCCTTGACCCCCGCTGGGGTGGGTGCTTCCGGAACTGGTATTTCCCTCCCTACAATCTGACCTCCCCCAAGTCCCCACCCTCAGAGTTAATCCACAGCCACCTAACGAATGCTGGTGCAGACTCCGCGATGCGCACACTTCTAACTTTTCCGTTGGTCACAGCAACTGTCAGCGAAACTGGTAGTCGGGTGCCCCAGTGACCACTGCCGACGATGCCGCTAAGCTGGGAGCTCCCTGGACTCTAAACGGGACCCATTGGATCTGCGGCCACCGCGCCAACCAGTGGCTCCTCACGAGCTGGTACGGCTGCTGCTTTCCAGCATATGTGGTGCCCTTCATCCACCCCCTGAATGACCTTGGGGAGCATCTGGCGTACAGCGGCCACCGGGACAAGAGGGCCATTACAGAGGCAGAGAGGTTCTGGATGATAGCCTTTCCCAGTTATGGTACGGCCCGGCTGTCCCGGGAGGTGATCCAGATGGCCAGTGTGCTCGAGACTCTGGCCAACGAGACGGCAGGGGCCCTGCAACACACGGAGGATGCCCTCACCCGAACGGCGGCAGAACTGACCCCTGTCAGGATGGTCGCCCTGCAGAACCGAATGGCACTGGACTACCTACTCGCTGCTGGTGGTGGAACGTGTGCAGTGGTTGGTGAGGAATGCTGTACCTTTATCCCTGATGAGTCCAGCAACATCACTCACTTGGCCGTTCACATTTGAGACGGTGGCTAAAATTCAAAAATCAAGGGACCAGCTCCTTCAGCACAACACCTCATGGGGCAATTGGTGGCCGTTTGGGTCCCTAGGGGGGTGGTGGACAACTGTCATTCACTGGTCCATCACACTCATTCTTGTGATCATAGCCATTTCTATACTATGTTGCGCATGCCAGTGGTTTAAGAGTGTCAACAACACACACAAAATGCTGGTGGAACACAGCAGGCCAGGCAGCATCTATAGGGAGAAGCAGTGTCGACGTTTCGGGCCGAGACCCTTCGTCAGGACTAACTGAAAGGAAAGATAGTAAGAGATTTGAAAGTAGTAGGGGGAGGGGGAAATGTGAAATGACAGGAGAAGACCGGAGGGGGTGGGATGAAGCTAAGAGCTGGAAAGGTGATTGGCGAAAGTGATACAGAGCTGGAGAAGGGAAAGGATCATGGGATGGGAGGCCTCGGGAGAAAGAAAGGAAGGAGGGGAGCACCAGAGGGAGATGGAGAACAGGCAAACAACTAAATATGTCAGGGATGGGGTAAGATGGGGAGGAGGGGCATTAACAGAAGTTAGAGAAGTCAATGTTCATGCCATCAGGTTGGAGGCTACCCAGCCAGTATATAAGGTGTTGTTCCTCCAACCTGAGTTTGATTCATTTTGACAATAGAGCCATGGGTAGATATATCAGAATGGGAATGGGACGTGGAATTAAAATGTATGGCCATTGGGTGATCCCGCTTTCTCTGGCGGACCGAGCGTAGGTGTTCAGTGAAACGGTCTCCCAGTCTGCGTCAGGTCTCACCAATATATAAAAGGCCACACCGGGAGCACCTGACGCCAGCACCATCACCGCATGTTCCAACGGCCATGGATTCACCCCAGCTGTCGATCTCGGCTGCCCCAGCGACGCAGGGCATTTTGGAAATCCGGATTCCACACATTCTAATTCCACGTCCCATTCCCATTCTGATATGTCTATATCAATGCCCCTCCTCCCCTTCTTACCCCATCCCTGACATATTTAGTTGTTTGCCTGTTCTCCATCTCCCTCTGGTGCTCCCCACCCACTTTCTTTCTCCTGAGCCCTCCTGTCCCATGATCCTTTCCCTTCTCCAGCTCTGTATCACTTTCGCCAATCACCTTTCCAGCTCTTAGCTTCATCCCACCCCTACCGGTCTTCTCCTATCATTTCGCATTTCCCCTCCCCCACTACTCTCAAATCTCTTACTATCTTTCCTTTCGGTTAGTCCTGACGAAGGGTCTCGGCCCGAAACGTCAACAGTGCTTCTCCCTATAGATGCAGCCTGGCCTGCTGTGTTCCACCAGCATTTTGTGTGTGATGTTTGAATTTCCAGCATCTGCAGATTTCCTCGTGTTTGCTGCTTAAGAGTGTCCCTGCATTTACTTAGCCGCTCCAAATCGGTTTTTTCTGGTATATGTGATATTGGTTCACCCTCATGTGTGTTGGCTACGTGGTGCGTCTTCCGAGGGGTGGAGTGTATCCAGAGGTACTGGCCATGTGACACACCACATGCCAATCAACGTTCGGTACACTGCCACCTGGCTGGTCGGAGGACACACCACATGTCAATCAACATTCGGTGCACTGCCACCTGGCTGGTCGGAGGACACACCACATGTCAATCAACATTCGGTGCACTGCCACCTGGCTGGTCGGAGGACACACCACATGCCAATCAACATTTGGTGCACTGCCACCTGGCTGGTCGGAGGACACACCACATGCCAATCAACAATCGGTGCACTGCCACCTGGCTGGTCGGAGGACACACCACATGCCAATCAACATTCGGTGCACAGCCACCTGGCTGGTCGGAGGACACACCACATGCCAATCAACATTCGGTGCACTGCCACCTGGCGGGTCGGAGGACACACCACATGCCAATCAACGTTCTGTGCACTGCCACCTGGCTGGTCGGAGGACACACCACATGCCAATCAACATTCGGTGCACTGCCACCTGGTTACTCGGAGGACACAGCACATGCCAATCAACGTTCTGTGCACTGCCACCTGGCTGGTCGGAGGACAAACCACATGTCAATCAACATTCGGTGCACTGCCACCTGGCTGGTCGGAGAACACACCACATGCCAATCAACGTTCAGTGCACTGCCAATTGGCTGGTCGGAGGACACACAACATGCCAATCAACAATCGGTGCACTGCCACCTGGCTGGTCGGTGGTCACACCACATCCCAATCAACGTTCGGTGCACTGCCAACAGGCTGGTCGGAGGACACACCCCATGCCAATCAACATTCGGTGCACTGCCAACTGGCGGGTCGGTGGACACACCACATGCCAATCAACGATCGGTGCACTGCCACCTGGCTGGTCGGAGGACACACCACATGCCAATCAACGTTCTGTGCACTGCCACCTGGCTGGTCGGAGGACAAACCACATGTCAATCAACATTCGGTGCACTGCCACCTGGCTGGTCAGTGGTCACACCACATGCCAATCAACGTTCGGTGCACTGCCACCAGGCTGGTCGGAGGACACACCCCATGCCAATCAACATTCGGTGCACTGCCACTTGGCTGGTCGGAGGACACACAACATGCCAATCAACAATCAGTGCACTGCGACCTGGCTGGTCGGAGGACACACCACATGCCAATCAACATTCGGTGCACTGCCACCTGGCTGGTCGGAGGACACACCACATGCCAATCAACAATCGGTGCACTGCCACCTGGCTGGTCGGAGGACACACCACATGCCAATCAACATTCGGTGCACTGCCACCTGGCTGGTCGGAGGACACACCACAGGCCAATCAACATTCGGTGCACTGCCACTTGGCTGGTCGGAGGACACACAACATGCCAATCAATGATCGGTGCACTGCCAACAGGCTGGTCGGAGGACACACCCCATGCCAATCAACATTCGGTGCACTGCCAACTGGCGGGTCGGTGGACACACCACATGCCAATCAACGATCGGTGCACTGCCACCTGGCTGGTCGGAGGACACACCACATGCCAATCAACGTTCTGTGCACTGCCACCTGGCTGGTCGGAGGACAAACCACATGTCAATCAACATTCGGTGCACTGCCACCTGGCTGGTCAGTGGTCACACCACATGCCAATCAACGTTCGGTGCACTGCCACCAGGCTGGTCGGAGGACACACCACATGCCAATCAACATTCGGTGCACTGCCACTTGGCTGGTCGGAGGACACACAACATGCCAATCAACAATCGGTGCACTGCCACCTGGCTGGTCGGAGGACACACCACATGCCAATCAACATTCGGTGCACTGCCACCTGGCTGGTCGGAGGACACACCACATGCCAATCAACATTCGGTGCACTGCCAACTGGCTGGTCGGAGGACACAGCACATGCCAATCAACGTTCTGTGCACTGCCACCTGGCTGGTCGGAGGACAAACCACATGTCAATCAACATTCGGTGCACTGCCACCTGGCTGGTCGGAGAACACACCACATGCCAATCAACGTTCTGTGCACTGCCACCTGGCTGGTCGGAGGACACACCACATGCCAATCAACATTCGCTGCACTGCCACCAGGCTGGTCGGAGGACACACCACATGCCAATCAACGTTCTGTGCACTGCCACCTGGCTGGTCGGAGGACACACCACATGCCAATCAACATTCGGTGCAATGCCACCTGGCTGGTCGGAGGACACACCACATGCCAATCAACATTCGGTGCACTGCCACTTGGCTGGTCGGAGGACACACAACGTGCCAATCAACATTCGGTGCACTGCCACCTGGCTGGTCGGAGGACACACCACATGCCAATCAACATTCGGTGCACTGCCACCTGGCTGGTCGGAGGACACACCACATGCCAATCAACATTCGGTGCACTGCCACCTGGCTGGTCGGAGGACACACCACAGGCCAATCAACATTCGGTGCACTGCCACTTGGCTGGTCGGAGGACACACAACATGCCAATCAACGATCGGTGCACTGCCAACAGGCTGGTCGGAGGACACACCCCATGCCAATCAACATTCGGTGCACTGCCAACTGGCGGGTCGGTGGACACACCACATGCCAATCAACGATCGGTGCACTGCCACCTGGCTGGTCGGAGGACACACCACATGCCAATCAACGTTCTGTGCACTGCCACCTGGCTGGTCGGAGGACAAACCACATGTCAATCAACATTCGGTGCACTGCAACCTGGCTGGTCAGTGGTCACACCACATGCCAATCAACAATCGGTGCACTGCCACCAGGCTGGTCGGAGGACACACAACATGCCAATCAACAATCGGTGCACTGCCACCTGGCTGGTCGGAGGACACACCACATGCCAATCAACATTCGGTGCACTGCCACCTGGCTGGTCGGAGGACACACCACATGCCAATCAACATTCGGTGCACTGCCAACTGGCTGGTCGGAGGACACAGCACATGCCAATCAACGTTCTGTGCACTGCCACCTGGCTGGTCGGAGGACAAACCATATGTCAATCAACATTCGGTGCACGGCCACCTGGCTGGTCGGAGAACACACCACATGCCAATCAACGTTCTGTGCACTGCCACCTGGCTGGTCGGAGGACACACCACATGCCAATCAACATTCGCTGCACTGCCACCTGGCTGGTCGGAGGACACACCACATGCCAATCAACGTTCTGTGCACTGCCACCTGGCTGGTCGGAGGACACACCACATGCCAATCAACATTCGGTGCAATGCCACCTGGCTGGTCGGAGGACACACCACATGCCAATCAACATTCGGTGCACTGCCACTTGGCTGGTCGGAGGACACACAACGTGCCAATCAACATTCGGTGCACTGCCACCTGGCTGGTCGGAGGACACACCACATGCCAATCAACATTCGGTGCACAGCCACCTGGCTGGTCGGAGGACACACCACATGCCAATCAACATTCGGTGCACTGCCACCTGGCGGGTCGGAGGACACACCACATGCCAATCAACGTTCTGTGCACTGCCACCTGGCCGGTCGGATGACACACCACATGCCAATCAACATTCGGTGCACTGCCAACTGGCTGGTCGGAGGACACAGCACATGCCAATCAACGTTCTGTGCACTGCCACCTGGCTGGTCGGAGGACGAACTACATGTCAATCAACATTCGGTGCACTGCCACCTGGCTGGTCGGAGAACACACCACATGCCAATCAACGTTCTGTGCACTGCCACCTGGCTGGTCGGAGGACACACCACATGCCAATCAACATTCGCTGCACTGCCACCTGGCTGGTCGGAGGACACACCACATGCCAATCAACATTCGCTGCACTGCCACCTGGCTGGTCGGAGGACAAACCACATGTCAATCAACATTCGGTGCACTGCCACCTGGCTGGTCAGTGGTCACAACACATGCCAATCAACGTTCGGTGCACTGCCACCATGCTGGTCGGAGGACACACCCCATGCCAATCAACATTCGGTGCACTGCCACTTGGCTGGTCGGAGGACACACAACATGCCAATCAACA
The DNA here is from genome assembly GCF_030144855.1 of Hypanus sabinus. NCBI lineage: Eukaryota > Metazoa > Chordata > Chondrichthyes > Myliobatiformes > Dasyatidae > Hypanus > Hypanus sabinus. Next base: position 887,916 of record NW_026779021.1, read on the forward strand.
TTCGGTGCACTGCCACCTGGCTGGTCGGAGGACACAGCACATGCCAATCAACGTAATGTGCACTGCCACCTGGCTGGTCGGAGGACACACGACATGCCAATCAACATTCGCTGCACTGCCACCTGGCTGGTCGGAGGACACACCACATGCCAATCAACATTCGGTGCACTGCCACCTGGCTGGTCGGAGGACAAACCACATGTCAATCAACATTCGGTGCACTGCCACCTGGCTGGTCAGTGGTCACACCACATGCCAATCAACGTTCGGTGCACTGCCACCAGGCTGGTCGGAGGACACACCCCATGCCAATCAACATTCGGTGCACTGCCACCTGGCTGGTCGGAGGACAAACCACATGCCAATCAACATTCGCTGCACTGCCACCTGGCTGGTCGGAGGACACACCACATGCCAATCAACATTCGCTGCACTGCCACCTGGCTGGTCGGAGGACAAACCACATGTCAATCAACATTCGGTGCACTGCCACCTGGCTGGTCAGTGGTCACAACACATGCCAATCAACGTTCGGTGCACTGCCACCATGCTGGTCGGAGGACACACCCCATGCCAATCAACATTCGGTGCACTGCCACTTGGCTGGTCGGAGGACACACAACATGCCAATCAACATTCGGTGCACTGCCACCTGGCTGGTCGGAGGACACAGCACATGCCAATCAACGTAATGTGCACTGCCACCTGGCTGGTCGGAGGACACACGACATGCCAATCAACATTCGCTGCACTGCCACCTGGCTGGTCGGAGGACAGACCACATGCCAATCAACATTCGGTGCACTGCCACCTGGCTGGTCGGAGGACAAACCACATGTCAATCAACATTCGGTGCACTGCCACCTGGCTGGTCGGAGAACACACCACATGCCAATCAACGTTCTGTGCACTGCCACCTGGCTGGTCGGAGGACACACCACATGCCAATCAACATTCGCTGCACTGCCACCTGGCTGGTCGGAGGACACACCACATGCCAATCAACATTCGCTGCACTGCCACCTGGCTGGTCGGAGGACAAACCACATGTCAATCAACATTCGGTGCACTGCCACCTGGCTGGTCAGTGGTCACAACACATGCCAATCAACGTTCGGTGCACTGCCACCATGCTGGTCGGAGGACACACCCCATGCCAATCAACATTCGGTGCACTGCCACTTGGCTGGTCGGAGGACACACAACATGCCAATCAACATTCGGTGCACTGCCACCTGGCTGGTCGGAGGACACAGCACATGCCAATCAACGTAATGTGCACTGCCACCTGGCTGGTCGGAGGACACACGACATGCCAATCAACATTCGCTGCACTGCCACCTGGCTGGTCGGAGGACACACCACATGCCAATCAACATTCGGTGCACTGCCACCTGGCTGGTCGGAGGACAAACCACATGTCAATCAACATTCGGTGCACTGCCACCTGGCTGGTCAGTGGTCACACCACATGCCAATCAACGTTCGGTGCACTGCCACCAGGCTGGTCGGAGGACACACCCCATGCCAATCAACATTCGGTGCACTGCCACCTGGCTGGTCGGAGGACAAACCACATGCCAATCAACATTCGCTGCACTGCCACCTGGCTGGTCGGAGGACACACCACATGCCAATCAACATTCGCTGCACTGCCACCTGGCTGGTCGGAGGACAAACCACATGTCAATCAACATTCGGTGCACTGCCACCTGGCTGGTCAGTGGTCACAACACATGCCAATCAACGTTCGGTGCACTGCCACCATGCTGGTCGGAGGACACACCCCATGCCAATCAACATTCGGTGCACTGCCACTTGGCTGGTCGGAGGACACACAACATGCCAATCAACATTCGGTGCACTGCCACCTGGCTGGTCGGAGGACACAGCACATGCCAATCAACGTAATGTGCACTGCCACCTGGCTGGTCGGAGGACACACGACATGCCAATCAACATTCGCTGCACTGCCACCTGGCTGGTCGGAGGACACACCACATGCCAATCAACATTCGGTGCACTGCCACCTGGCTGGTCGGAGGACAAACCACATGTCAATCAACATTCGGTGCACTGCCACCTGGCTGGTCGGAGAACACACCACATGCCAATCAACGTTCTGTGCACTGCCACCTGGCTGGTCGGAGGACACACCACATGCCAATCAACATTCGCTGCACTGCCACCTGGCTGGTCGGAGGACACACCACATGCCAATCAACATTCGCTGCACTGCCACCTGGCTGGTCGGAGGACAAACCACATGTCAATCAACATTCGGTGCACTGCCACCTGGCTGGTCAGTGGTCACAACACATGCCAATCAACGTTCGGTGCACTGCCACCATGCTGGTCGGAGGACACACCCCATGCCAATCAACATTCGGTGCACTGCCACTTGGCTGGTCGGAGGACACACAACATGCCAATCAACATTCGGTGCACTGCCACCTGGCTGGTCGGAGGACACAGCACATGCCAATCAACGTAATGTGCACTGCCACCTGGCTGGTCGGAGGACACACGACATGCCAATCAACATTCGCTGCACTGCCACCTGGCTGGTCGGAGGACACACCACATGCCAATCAACATTCGGTGCACTGCCACCTGGCTGGTCGGAGGACAAACCACATGTCAATCAACATTCGGTGCACTGCCACCTGGCTGGTCAGTGGTCACACCACATGCCAATCAACGTTCGGTGCACTGCCACCAGGCTGGTCGGAGGACACACCCCATGCCAATCAACATTCGGTGCACTGCCACCTGGCTGGTCGGAGGACAAACCACATGTCAATCAACATTCGGTGCACTGCCACCTGGCTGGTCGGAGAACACACCACATGCCAATCAACATTCGGTGCAATGCCACCTGGCTGGTCGGAGGACACACCACATGCCAATCAACATTCGGTGCACTGCCACTTGGCTGGTCGGAGGACACACAACGTGCCAATCAACATTCGGTGCACTGCCACCTGGCTGGTCGGAGGACACACCACATGCCAATCAACATTCGGTGCACAGCCACCTGGCTGGTCGGAGGACACACCACATGCCAATCAACATTCGGTGCACTGCCACCTGGCGGGTCGGAGGACACACCACATGCCAATCAACGTTCTGTGCACTGCCACCTGGCCGGTCGGATGACACACCACATGCCAATCAACATTCGGTGCACTGCCAACTGGCTGGTCGGAGGACACAGCACATGCCAATCAACGTTCTGTGCACTGCCACCTGGCTGGTCGGAGGACGAACTACATGTCAATCAACATTCGGTGCACTGCCACCTGGCTGGTCGGAGAACACACCACATGCCAATCAACGTTCTGTGCACTGCCACCTGGCTGGTCGGAGGACACACCACATGCCAATCAACATTCGCTGCACTGCCACCTGGCTGGTCGGAGGACACACCACATGCCAATCAACATTCGCTGCACTGCCACCTGGCTGGTCGGAGGACAAACCACATGTCAATCAACATTCGGTGCACTGCCACCTGGCTGGTCAGTGGTCACAACACATGCCAATCAACGTTCGGTGCACTGCCACCATGCTGGTCGGAGGACACACCCCATGCCAATCAACATTCGGTGCACTGCCACTTGGCTGGTCGGAGGACACACAACATGCCAATCAACATTCGGTGCACTGCCACCTGGCTGGTCGGAGGACACAGCACATGCCAATCAACGTAATGTGCTCTGCCACCTGGCTGGTCGGAGGACACACCACATGCCAATCAACATTCGGTGCACTGCCACCTGGCTGGTCGGAGGACAAACCACATGTCAATCAACATTCGGTGCACTGCCACCTGGCTGGTCAGTGGTCACACCACATGCCAATCAACGTTCGGTGCACTGCCACCAGGCTGGTCGGAGGACACACCCCATGCCAATCAACATTCGGTGCACTGCCACCTGGCTGGTCGGAGGACAAACCACATGCCAATCAACATTCGCTGCACTGCCACCTGGCTGGTCGGAGGACACACCACATGCCAATCAACATTCGCTGCACTGCCACCTGGCTGGTCGGAGGACAAACCACATGTCAATCAACATTCGGTGCACTGCCACCTGGCTGGTCAGTGGTCACAACACATGCCAATCAACGTTCGGTGCACTGCCACCATGCTGGTCGGAGGACACACCCCATGCCAATCAACATTCGGTGCACTGCCACTTGGCTGGTCGGAGGACACACAACATGCCAATCAACATTCGGTGCACTGCCACCTGGCTGGTCGGAGGACACAGCACATGCCAATCAACGTAATGTGCACTGCCACCTGACTGGTCGGAGGACACACGACATGCCAATCAACATTCGCTGCACTGCCACCTGGCTGGTCGGAGGACACACCACATGCCAATCAACATTCGGTGCACTGCCACCTGGCTGGTCGGAGGACAAACCACATGTCAATCAACATTCGGTGCACTGCCACCTGGCTGGTCGGAGAACACACCACATGCCAATCAACGTTCTGTGCACTGCCACCTGGCTGGTCGGAGGACACACCACATGCCAATCAACATTCGCTGCACTGCCACCTGGCTGGTCGGAGGACACACCACATGCCAATCAACATTCGCTGCACTGCCACCTGGCTGGTCGGAGGACAAACCACATGTCAATCAACATTCGGTGCACTGCCACCTGGCTGGTCAGTGGTCACAACACATGCCAATCAACGTTCGGTGCACTGCCACCATGCTGGTCGGAGGACACACCCCATGCCAATCAACATTCGGTGCACTGCCACTTGGCTGGTCGGAGGACACACAACATGCCAATCAACATTCGGTGCACTGCCACCTGGCTGGTCGGAGGACACAGCACATGCCAATCAACGTAATGTGCACTGCCACCTGGCTGGTCGGAGGACACACGACATGCCAATCAACATTCGCTGCACTGCCACCTGGCTGGTCGGAGGACACACCACATGCCAATCAACATTCGGTGCACTGCCACCTGGCTGGTCGGAGGACAAACCACATGTCAATCAACATTCGGTGCACTGCCACCTGGCTGGTCAGTGGTCACACCACATGCCAATCAACGTTCGGTGCACTGCCACCAGGCTGGTCGGAGGACACACCCCATGCCAATCAACATTCGGTGCACTGCCACCTGGCTGGTCGGAGGACAAACCACATGCCAATCAACATTCGCTGCACTGCCACCTGGCTGGTCGGAGGACACACCACATGCCAATCAACATTCGCTGCACTGCCACCTGGCTGGTCGGAGGACAAACCACATGTCAATCAACATTCGGTGCACTGCCACCTGGCTGGTCAGTGGTCACAACACATGCCAATCAACGTTCGGTGCACTGCCACCATGCTGGTCGGAGGACACACCCCATGCCAATCAACATTCGGTGCACTGCCACCTGGCTGGTCGGAGGACAAACCACATGCCAATCAACATTCGCTGCACTGCCACCTGGCTGGTCGGAGGACACACCACATGCCAATCAACATTCGCTGCACTGCCACCTGGCTGGTCGGAGGACAAACCACATGTCAATCAACATTCGGTGCACTGCCACCTGGCTGGTCAGTGGTCACAACACATGCCAATCAACGTTCGGTGCACTGCCACCATGCTGGTCGGAGGACACACCCCATGCCAATCAACATTCGGTGCACTGCCACCTGGCTGGTCGGAGGACAAACCACATGCCAATCAACATTCGCTGCACTGCCACCTGGCTGGTCGGAGGACACACCACATGCCAATCAACATTCGGTGCACTGCCACCTGGCTGGTCGGAGGACAAACCACATGTCAATCAACATTCGGTGCACTGCCACCTGGCTGGTCAGTGGTCACACCACATGCCAATCAACGTTCGGTGCACTGCCACCAGGCTGGTCGGAGGACACACCCCATGCCAATCAACATTCGGTGCACTGCCACCTGGCTGGTCGGAGGACAAACCACATGCCAATCAACATTCGCTGCACTGCCACCTGGCTGGTCGGAGGACACACCACATGCCAATCAACATTCGCTGCACTGCCACCTGGCTGGTCGGAGGACAAACCACATGTCAATCAACATTCGGTGCACTGCCACCTGGCTGGTCAGTGGTCACAACACATGCCAATCAACGTTCGGTGCACTGCCACCATGCTGGTCGGAGGACACACCCCATGCCAATCAACATTCGGTGCACTGCCACTTGGCTGGTCGGAGGACACACAACATGCCAATCAACATTCGGTGCACTGCCACCTGGCTGGTCGGAGGACACAGCACATGCCAATCAACGTAATGTGCACTGCCACCTGGCTGGTCGGAGGACACACGACATGCCAATCAACATTCGCTGCACTGCCACCTGGCTGGTCGGAGGACAGACCACATGCCAATCAACATTCGGTGCACTGCCACCTGGCTGGTCGGAGGACAAACCACATGTCAATCAACATTCGGTGCACTGCCACCTGGCTGGTCGGAGAACACACCACATGCCAATCAACGTTCTGTGCACTGCCACCTGGCTGGTCGGAGGACACACCACATGCCAATCAACATTCGCTGCACTGCCACCTGGCTGGTCGGAGGACACACCACATGCCAATCAACATTCGCTGCACTGCCACCTGGCTGGTCGGAGGACAAACCACATGTCAATCAACATTCGGTGCACTGCCACCTGGCTGGTCAGTGGTCACAACACATGCCAATCAACGTTCGGTGCACTGCCACCATGCTGGTCGGAGGACACACCCCATGCCAATCAACATTCGGTGCACTGCCACTTGGCTGGTCGGAGGACACACAACATGCCAATCAACATTCGGTGCACTGCCACCTGGCTGGTCGGAGGACACAGCACATGCCAATCAACGTAATGTGCACTGCCACCTGGCTGGTCGGAGGACACACGACATGCCAATCAACATTCGCTGCACTGCCAACTGGCTGGTCGGAGGACACACCACATGCCAATCAACATTCGGTGCACTGCCACCTGGCTGGTCGGAGGACAAACCACATGTCAATCAACATTCGGTGCACTGCCACCTGGCTGGTCAGTGGTCACACCACATGCCAATCAACGTTCGGTGCACTGCCACCAGGCTGGTCGGAGGACACACCCCATGCCAATCAACATTCGGTGCACTGCCACCTGGCTGGTCGGAGGACAAACCACATGCCAATCAACATTCGCTGCACTGCCACCTGGCTGGTCGGAGGACACACCACATGCCAATCAACATTCGCTGCACTGCCACCTGGCTGGTCGGAGGACAAACCACATGTCAATCAACATTCGGTGCACTGCCACCTGGCTGGTCGGAGAACACACCACATGCCAATCAACGTTCTGTGCACTGCCACCTGGCTGGTCGGAGGACACACCACATGCCAATCAACATTCGCTGCACTGCCACCTGGCTGGTCGGAGGACACACCACATGCCAATCAACATTCGGTGCACTGCCACCTGGCTGGTCGGAGGACACACCACATGCCAATCATCGTTCTGTGCACTGCCACCTGGCTGGTCGGAGGACAAACCACATGTCAATCAACATTCGGTGCACTGCCACCTGGCTGGTCAGTGGTCACACCACATGCCAATCAACGTTCGGTGCACTGCCACCTGGCTGGTCGGAGGACACACCACATGCCAATCAACATTCGGTGCACTGCCAACTGGCTGGTCGGAGGACACAGCACATGCCAATCAACGTTCTGTGCACTGCCACCTGGCTGGTCGGAGGACAAACCACATGTCAATCAACATTCGGTGCACTGCCACCTGGCTGGCCGGAGAACACACCACATGCCAATCAACGTTCTGTGCACTGCCAACTGGCTGGTCGGAGGACACACCACATGCCAATCAACATTCGCTGCACTGCCACCTGGCTGGTCGGAGGGCACACCACATGCCAATCAACGTTCTGTGCACTGCCACCTGGCTGGTCGGAGGACACAACACATGCCAATCAACATTCGGTGCAATGCCACCTGGCTGGTCGGAGGACACACCACATGGCAATCAACATTCGGTGCACTGCCACTTGGCTGGTCGGAGGACACACAACATGCCAATCAACATTCGGTGCACTGCCACCTGGCTGTTCGGAGGACACACCACATGCCAATCAACATTCGGTGCACTGCCACCTGGCTGGTCGGAGGACACACCACATGCCAATCAACATTCGGTGCACTGCCACCTGGCGGGTCGGAGGACACACCACATGCCAATCAACGTTCTGTGCACTGCCACCTGGCTGGTCGGAGGACACACCACATGCCAATCAACATTCGGTGCACTGCCAACTGGCTGGTCGGAGGACAGAACACATGCCAATCAACGTTCTGTGCACTGCCACCTGGCTGGTCGGAGGACGAACCACATGTCAATCAACATTCGGTGCACTGCCACCTGGCTGGTCGGAGAACACACCACATGCCAATCAACGTTCTGTGCACTGCCACCTGGCTGGTCGGAGGACACACCACATGCCAATCAACATTCGCTGCACTGCCACCTGGCTGGTCGGAGGACAAACCACATGTCAATCAACATTCGGTGCACTGCCACCTGGCTGGTCAGTGGTCACACCACATGCCAAACAACGTTCGGTGCACTGCCACTTGGCTGGTCGGAGGACACACAACATGCCAATCAACAATCGGTGCACTGCCACCTGGCTGGTCGGAGAACACACCACATGCCAATCAACATTCGGTGCACTGCCACCTGGCTGGTCGGAGGACACACCACATGCCAATGAACATTCGGTGAACTGCCAACTGGCTGGTCGGAGGACACAGCACATGCCAATCAACGTTCTGTGCACTGCCACCTGGCTGGTCGGAGGACAAACCACATGTCAATCAACAGTCGGTGCACTGCCACCTGGCTGGTCGGAGAACACACCACATGCCAATCAGCGTTCTGTGCACTGCCACCTGGCTGGTCGTAGGACACACGACATGCCAATCAACATTCGCTGCACTGCCACCTGGCTGGTCGGAGGAAACACCATATGCCAATCAACATTCGGTACACTGCCATCTGGCTGGTTGGAGGACACACCACAGGCCAAACAACATTCGCTGCACTGCCACCTGGCTGGTCGGAGGACACACCACATGCCAATCAACATTCGGTGCACTGCCACCTGGCTGGTCGGAGGACACACCACATGCCAATCATCGTTCTGTGCACTGCCACCTGGCTGGTCGGAGGACAAACCACATGTCAATCAACATTCGGTGCACTGCCACCTGGCTGGTCAGTGGTCACACCACATGCCAATCAACGTTCGGTGCACTGCCACCAGGCTGGTCGGAGGACACACCCCATGCCAATCAACATTCGGTGCACTGCCACTTGGCTGGTCGGAGGACACACAACATGCCAATCAACAATCGGTGCACTGCCACCTGGCTGGTCGGAGGACACACCACATGCCAATCAACATTCGGTGCACTGCCAACTGGCTGGTCGGAGGACACAGCACATGCCAATCAACGTTCTGTGCACTGCCACCTGGCTGGTCGGAGGACAAACCACATGTCAATCAACATTCGGTGCACTGCCACCTGGCTGGCCGGAGAACACACCACATGCCAATCAACATTCGCTGCACTGCCACCTGGCTGGTCGGAGGACACACCACATGCCAATCAACATTCGGTGCACTGCCACCTGGCTGGTCGGAGGACACACCACATGCCAATCATCGTTCTGTGCACTGCCACCTGGCTGGTCGGAGGACAAACCACATGTCAATCAACATTCGGTGCACTGCCACCTGGCTGGTCAGTGGTCACACCACATGCCAATCAACGTTCGGTGCACTGCCACCAGGCTGGTCGGAGGACACACCCCATGCCAATCAACATTCGGTGCACTGCCACTTGGCTGGTCGGAGGACACACAACATGTCAATCAACATTCGGTGCACTGTCACCTGGCTGGCCAGAGAACACACCACATGCCAATCAACGTTCTGTGCACTGCCACCTGGCTGGTCGGAGGACACACCACATGCCAATCAACATTCGCTGCACTGCCACCTGGCTGGTCGGAGGACACACCACATGCCAATCAACGTTCTGTGCACTGCCACCTGGCTGGTCGGAGGACACAACACATGCCAATCAACATTCGGTGCAATGCCACCTGGCTGGTCGGAGGACACACCACATGGCAATCAACATTCGGTGCACTGCCACTTGGCTGGTCGGAGGACACACAACATGCCAATCAACATTCGGTGCACTGCCACCTGGCTGTTCGGAGGACACACCACAAGCCAATCAACATTCGGTGCACTGCCACCTGGCTGGTCGGAGGACACACCACATGCCAATCAACATTCGGTGCACTGCCACCTGGCGGGTCGGAGGACACACCACATGCCAATCAACGTTCTGTGCACTGCCACCTGGCTGGTCGGAGGACACACCACATGCCAATCAACATTCGGTGCACTGCCACTTGGCTGGTCGGAGGACACACAACATGCCAATCAACAATCGGTGCACTGCCACCTGGCTGGTCGGAGAACACACCACATGCCAATCAACATTCGGTGCACTGCCACCTGGCTGGTCGGAGGACACACCACATGCCAATCAACATTCGGTGCACTGCCAACTGGCTGGTCGGAGGACACAGCACATGCCAATCAACGTTCTGTGCACTGCCACCTGGCTGGTCGGAGGACAAACCACATGTCAATCAACATTCGGTGCACTGCCACCTGGCTGGTCGGAGAACACACCACATGCCAATCAGCGTTCTGTGCACTGCCACCTGGCTGGTCGGAAGACACACCACATGCCAATCAACATTCGCTGCACTGCCACCTGGCTGGTCGGAGGAAACACCATATGCCAATCAACATTCGGTACACTGCCATCTGGCTGGTTGGAGGACACACCACAGGCCAAACAACATTCGCTGCACTGCCACCTGGCTGGTCGGAGGACACACCACATGCCAATCAAAATTCGGTGCACTGCCACCTGGCTGGTCGGAGGACACACCACATGCCAATCATCGTTCTGTGCACTGCCACCTGGCTGGTCGGAGGACAAACCACATGTCAATCAACATTCGGTGCACTGCCACCTGGCTGGTCAGTGGTCACACCACATGCCAATCAACGTTCGGTGCACTGCCACCAGGCTGGTCGGAGGACACACCCCATGCCAATCAACATTCGGTGCACTGCCACTTGGCTGGTCGGAGGACACACAACATGCCAGTCAACAATCGGTGCACTGCCACCTGGCTGGTCGGAGGACACACCACATGCCAATCAACATTCGGTGCACTGCCAACTGGCTGGTCGGAGGACACAGCACATGCCAATCAACATTCTGTGCACTGCCACCTGGCTGGTCGGAGGACAAACCACATGTCAATCAACATTCGGTGCACTGCCACCTGGCTGGCCGGAGAACACACCACATGCCAATCAACGTTCTGTGCACTTCCACCTGGCTGGTCGGAGGACACACCACATGCCAATCAACATTCGCTGCACTGCCACCTGGCTGGTCGGAGGACACACCACATGCCAATCAACGTTCTGTGCACTGCCATCTGGCTGGTCGGAGGACACAACACATGCCAATCAACATTCGGTGCAATGCCACCTGGCTGGTCGGAGGACACACCACATGGCAATCAACATTCGGTGCACTGCCACTTGGCTGGTCGGAGGACACACAACATGCCAATCAACATTCGGTGCACTGCCACCTGGCTGTTCGGAGGACACACCACATGCCAATCAACATTCGGTGCACTGCCACCTGGCTGGTCGGAGGACACACCACATGCCAATCAACATTCGGTGCACTGCCACCTGGCGGGTCGGAGGACACACCACATGCCAATCAACGTTCTGTGCACTGCCACCTGGCTGGTCGGAGGACACACCACATGTCAATCAACTTTCGGTGCACTGCCACCTGGCTGGTCGGAGAACACAACACATGCCAATCAACGTTCTGTGCACTGCCACCTGGCTGGTCGGAGGACACACCACATGCCAATCAACATTCGCTGCACTGCCACCTGGCTGGTCGGAGGACAAACCACATGTCAATCAACATTCGGTGCACTGCCACCTGGCTGGTCAGTGGTCACACCACATGCCAATCAACGTTCGGTGCACTGCCACCAGGCTGGTCGGAGGACACACCCCATGCCAATCAACATTCGGTGCACTGCCAACTGGCGGGTCGGTGGACACACCACATGCCAATCAACGATCGGTGCACTGCCACCTGGCTGGTCGGAGGACACACCCCATGCCAATCAACATTCGGTGCACTGCCACTTGGCTGGTCGGAGGACACACAACATGCCAATCAACATTCGGTGCACTGCCACCTGGCTGGTCGGAGGACACACCAAATGCCAATCAACATTCGGTGCACTGCCAACTGGCTGGTCGGAGGACACAGCACATGCCAATCAACGTTCTGTGCACTGCCACCTGGCTGGTCGGAGGACAAACCACATGTCAATCAACATTCGGTGCACTGCCACCTGGCTGGTAGGAGAACACACCACATGTCAATCAGCGTTCTGTGCACTGCCACCTGGCTGGTCGGAGGACACACGACATGCCAATCAACATTCGCTGCACTGCCACCTGGCTGGTCGGAGGAAACACCATATGCCAATCAACATTCGGTACACTGCCATCTGGCTGGTTGGAGGACACACCACAGGCCAAACAACATTCGGTGCACTGCCACCTGGCTAGTTGGTGGACACACCACACGTGCCAATCAACGTTCGGTGCACTGCCACCTGGCTGGTCGGAGGACACACCACATGCCAATCAACATTCGGTGCACTGCCACCTGGCGGGTCGGAGGACACACCACATGCCAATCAAGGTTCGGTGCACTGCCACCCGGCTGGTCGGACGACACACCACATGCCAATCAACATTCGGTGCACTGCCACCTGGCTGGTCGGAGGACACACCACATGCCAATCAACATTCAGTGCACTGCCACCTGGCTGGTCTGAGGACACACCACATGCCAATCAACATTCGGTGCACTACCACCTGGCTGGTCGGAGGACACACCACATGCCAATCAACATTCGGTGCACTGCCACCTGGCTGGTCGGAGGACACACCACATGCCAATCAACATTCGGTGCACTGCCACCAGGCTGGTCGGAGGGAACACCGCATGCCAATCAACATTCGGTGCACTGCCATCTGGCTGGTCGTTGGACACACCACATGCTAATCAACATTCGGTGCACTGCCAACTGGCTAGTCGGTGGACACCCCCCATGCCAATCAACATTCGGTGCACTGCCACCTGGCTGGTCGGAGGACACACCATATGCCAATCAACATTCGGTGCACTGCCATCTAGCTGGTTGGAGGACACACCACAGGCCAAACAACATTCGGTGCACTGCCACCTGGCTAGTTGGTGGACACACCACATGCCAATCAACATTCGGTGCAATGCCACCTGGCTGGTCAGAGGACACACAACATGCCAATCAGCATTCTGTGCACTGCCACCTGGCTGGTCGGAGGACACACCACATGCCAATCAACATTCGGTGCACTGCCACCTGCCTGGTCGGAGGACACACCACATTCCAATTAACATTCGGTTCACTGCCACATGGCTGGTCGGAGGACACACCACATGCCAATCAACGTTCTGTGCACTGCCACCAGGCTGGTCTGTGGACACACCACATTCCAATCAACATTCGGTGCACTGCCACCAGACTGGTCGGTGGACACAACACATGCCAATCAACATTCGGTGCACTGCCACCAGGCTGGTCTGTGGTCACACCACATGCCAATCAACATTCGGTGCACTGCCACCTGGCTGGTCGGAGGACACACCACATGCCAATCAACATTAGGTGCACTGACACCTGGCTGGTCGCAGGACACACGATATGCCAATCAACATTCGGTGCACTTCCGCCTGGCTGGTCGGAGGACACAACACATGCCAATCAACATTCTGTGCACTGCCACCTGGTTGGTCGGAGGACACACCACATGCCAATCCACATTCGCTGCACTGCCACCTGGCTGGTGGGAGGACACACCACATGCCAATCAACGTACTGTACACTGCCATCTGACTGGTCGGTGGACACACCACATGCCAATCAACATTCGCTGCACTGCCACCTGGCTGGTCGGAGGACACACCACATGCCAATCAACATTCGGTGCACTGCCAACTGGCTGGTCGGAGGACACAGCACATGCCAATCAACGTTCTGTGCACTGCCACCTCGGCTTTCCGAATGATCCCGAGTTCATCCAGTTTCAGATCCAACTCTGTAACACAGTGTGTTAGAAGGCGCATCTGGATAGCCTTCCTACAAGTGAAGTTGTCAGGAGCTCTTGAGGACTCCCTGCCTTCCCACATCTCGCAAAGGAGTATTCAACTGTCCGGCCAGACATTGCTACTGCTCTGACCTTGCGAATATAAAGAAAGAAACAATAATTAAACAGTAAACAAATCCACTTGGCTGGTCGGAGGACAAACCACATGTCAATCAACATTCGGTGCACTGGCACCTGGCTGGTCGGAGAACACACCACATGCCAATCAGAGTTCTGTGCACTGCCACCTGGCTGGTCGGAGGACACACGACATGTCAATCAACATTCGCTGCACTGCCACCTGGCTGGTCGGAGGACACACCACATGCCAATCAACATTCGGTGCACTGCCACCTGGCTGGTCGGAGGACACACCACATGCCAATCAACGTTCTGTGCACTGCCACCTGGCTGGTCGGAGGACAAACCACATGTCAATTAACATTCGGTGCACTGCCACCTGGCTGGTCAGTGGTCACACCACATGCCAATCAACGTTCGGTGCACTGCCACCAGGCTGGTCGGAGGACACACCCCATGCCAATCAACATTCGGTGCACTGCCAACTGGAGGGTCGGTGGACACACCACATGCCAATCAACATTCGGTGCACTGCCACCTGGCGGGTCGGAGGACACACCACATGCCAATCAAGGTTCGGTGCACTGCCACCCGGCTGGTCGTACGACACACCACATGCCAATCAACATTCGGTGCACTGCCACCTGGCTGGTCGGAGGACACACCACATGCCAATCAACATTCAGTGCACTGCCACCTGGCTGGTCTGAGGACACACCACATGCCAATCAACATTCGGTGCACTGCCACCTGGCTGGTCGGAGGACACACCACATGCCAATCAACATTCGGTGCACTGCCACCTGGCTGGTCGGAGGACACACCACATGCCAATCAACATTCGGTGCACTGCCACCAGGCTGGTCGGAGGGAACACCGCATGCCAATCAACATTCGGTGCACTGCCATCTGGCTGGTCGTTGGACACACCACATGCCAATCAACATTCGGTGCACTGCCAACTGGCTGGTCGGTGGACACCCCCCATGCCAATCAACATTCGGTGCACTGCCACCTGGCTGGTCGGAGGACACACCATATGCCAATCTACATTCGGTGCACTGCCATCTGGCTGGTTGGAGGACACACCACAGGCCAAACAACATTCGGTGCACTGCCACCTGGCTAGTTGGTGGACACACCACATGCCAATCAACATTCGGTGCAATGCCACCTGGCTGGTCAGAGGACACACAACATGCCAATCAGCATTCTGTGCACTGCCACCTGGCTGGTCGGAGGACACACCACATGCCAATCAACATTCGGTGCACTGCCACCTGCCTGGTCGGAGGACACACCACATTCCAATTAACATTCGGTTCACTGCCACATGGCTGGTCGGAGGACACACCACATGCCAATCAACGATCGGTGCACTGCCACCTGGCTGGTCGGAGGACACACCACATGCCAATCAACGTTCTGTGCACTGCCACCTGGCTGGTCGGAGGACAAACCACATGTCAATCAACATTCGGTGCACTGCAACCTGGCTGGTCAGTGGTCACACCACATGCCAATCAACGTTCGGTGCACTGCCACCAGGCTGGTCGGAGGACACACCACATGCCAATCAACATTCGGTGCACTGCCACTTGGCTGGTCGGAGGACACACAACATGCCAATCAACAATCGGTGCACTGCCACCTGGCTGGTCGGAGGACACACCACATGCCAATCAACATTCGGTGCACTGCCACCTGGCTGGTCGGAGGACACACCACATGCCAATCAACATTCGGTGCACTGCCAACTGGCTGGTCGGAGGACACAGCACATGCCAATCAACGTTCTGTGCACTGCCACCTGGCTGGTCGGAGGACAAACCATATGTCAATCAACATTCGGTGCACGGCCACCTGGCTGGTCGGAGAACACACCACATGCCAATCAACGTTCTGTGCACTGCCACCTGGCTGGTCGGAGGACACACCACATGCCAATCAACATTCGCTGCACTGCCACCTGGCTGGTCGGAGGACACACCACATGCCAATCAACGTTCTGTGCACTGCCACCTGGCTGGTCGGAGGACACACCACATGCCAATCAACATTCGGTGCAATGCCACCTGGCTGGTCGGAGGACACACCACATGCCAATCAACATTCGGTGCACTGCCACTTGGCTGGTCGGAGGACACACAACGTGCCAATCAACATTCGGTGCACTGCCACCTGGCTGGTCGGAGGACACACCACATGCCAATCAACATTCGGTGCACTGCCACCTGGCTGGTCGGAGGACACACCACATGCCAATCAACATTCGGTGCACTGCCACCTGGCGGGTCGGAGGACACACCACATGCCAATCAACGTTCTGTGCACTGCCACCTGGCTGGTCGGATGACACACCACATGCCAATCAACATTCGGTGCACTGCCAACTGGCTGGTCGGAGGACACACCCCATGCCAATCAACATTCGGTGCACTGCCACTTGGCTGGTCGGAGGACACACAACATGCCAATCAACATTCGGTGCACTGCCACCTGGCTGGTCGGAGAACACACCACATGCCAATCAACGTTCTGTGCACTGCCACCCGGCTGGTCGGAGGACACACCACATGCCAATCAACATTCGCTGCACTGCCACCTGGCTGGTCGGAGGACACACCACATGCCAATCAACATTCGGTGCACTGCCACCTGGCTGGTCGGAGGACACACCACATGCCAATCATCGTTCTGTGCACTGCCACCTGGCTGGTCGGAGGACAAACCACATGTCAATCAACATTCGGTGCACTGCCACCTGGCTGGTCAGTGGTCACACCACATGCCAATCAACGTTCGGTGCACTGCCACCAGGCTGGTCGGAGGACACACCCCATGCCAATCAACATTCGGTGCACTGCCACTTGGCTGGTCGGAGGACACACAACATGCCAATCAACAATCGGTGCACTGCCACCTGGCTGGTCGGAGGACACACCACATGCCAATCAACATTCGGTGCACTGCCACCTGGCTGGTCGGAGGACACAGCACATGCCAATCAACGTTCTGTGCACTGCCACCTGGCTGGTCGGAGGACAAACCACATGTCAATCAACATTCGGTGCACTGCCACCTGGCTGGCCGGAGAACACACCACATGCCAATCAACGTTCTGTGCACTGCCACCTGGCTGGTCGGAGGACACACCACATGCCAATCAACATTCGCTGCACTGCCACCTGGCTGGTCGGAGGACACACCACATGCCAATCAACGTTCTGTGCACTGCCACCTGGCTGGTCGGAGGACACAACACATGCCAATCAACATTCGGTGCAATGCCACCTGGCTGGTCGGAGGACACACCACATGGCAATCAACATTCGGTGCACTGCCACTTGGCTGGTCGGAGGACACACAACATGCCAATCAACATTCGGTGCACTGCCACCTGGCTGTTCGGAGGACACACCACATGCCAATCAACATTCGGTGCACTGCCACCTGGCTGGTCGGAGGACACACCACATGCCAATCAACATTCGGTGCACTGCCACCTGGCGGGTCGGAGGACACACCACATGCCAATCAACGTTCTGTGCACTGCCACCTGGCTGGTCGGAGGACACACCACATGCCAATCAACATTCGGTGCACTGCCAACTGGCTGGTCGGAGGACAGAACACATGCCAATCAACGTTCTGTGCACTGCCACCTGGCTGGTCGGAGGACGAACCACATGTCAATCAGCGTTCTGTGCACTGCCACCTGGCTGGTCGGAGGACACACCACATGCCAATCAACATTCGCTGCACTGCCACCTGGCTGGTCGGAGGACACACCACATGCCAATCAACATTCGGTGCACTGCCACCTGGCTGGTCGGAGGTCACACCACATGCCAATCATCGTTCTGTGCACTGCCACCTGGCTGGTCGGAGGACACACCACATGCCAATCAACATTCGGTGCACTGCCAACTGGCTGGTCGGAGGACACAGCACATGCCAATCAACGTTCTGTGCACTGCCACCTGGCTGGTCGGAGGACAAACCATATGTCAATCAACATTCGGTGCACGGCCACCTGGCTGGTCGGAGAACACACCACATGCCAATCAACGTTCTGTGCACTGCCACCTGGCTGGTCGGAGGACACACCACATGCCAATCAACATTCGCTGCACTGCCACCTGGCTGGTCGGAGGACACACCACATGCCAATCAACGTTCTGTGCACTGCCACCTGGCTGGTCGGAGGACACACCACATGCCAATCAACATTCGCTGCACTGCCACCTGGCTGGTCGGAGGACACACCACATGCCAATCAACGTTCTGTGCACTGCCACCTGGCTGGTCGGAGGACACACCACATGCCAATCAACATTCGGTGCAATGCCACCTGGCTGGTCGGAGGACACACCACATGCCAATCAACATTCGGTGCACTGCCACTTGGCTGGTCGGAGGACACACAACGTGCCAATCAACATTCGGTGCACTGCCACCTGGCTGGTCGGAGGACACACCACATGCCAATCAACATTCGGTGCACTGCCACCTGGCTGGTCGGAGGACACACCACATGCCAATCAACATTCGGTGCACTGCCACCTGGCGGGTCGGAGGACACACCACATGCCAATCAACGTTCTGTGCACTGCCACCTGGCTGGTCGGATGACACACCACATGCCAATCAACATTCGGTGCACTGCCAACTGGCTGGTCGGAGGACACACCCCATGCCAATCAACATTCGGTGCACTGCCACTTGGCTGGTCGGAGGACACACAACATGCCAATCAACATTCGGTGCACTGCCACCTGGCTGGTCGGAGAACACACCACATGCCAATCAACGTTCTGTGCACTGCCACCCGGCTGGTCGGAGGACACACCACATGCCAATCAACATTCGCTGCACTGCCACCTGGCTGGTCGGAGGACACACCACATGCCAATCAACATTCGGTGCACTGCCACCTGGCTGGTCGGAGGACACACCACATGCCAATCATCGTTCTGTGCACTGCCACCTGGCTGGTCGGAGGACAAACCACATGTCAATCAACATTCGGTGCACTGCCACCTGGCTGGTCAGTGGTCACACCACATGCCAATCAACGTTCGGTGCACTGCCACCAGGCTGGTCGGAGGACACACCCCATGCCAATCAACATTCGGTGCACTGCCACTTGGCTGGTCGGAGGACACACAACATGCCAATCAACAATCGGTGCACTGCCACCTGGCTGGTCGGAGGACACACCACATGCCAATCAACATTCGGTGCACTGCCACCTGGCTGGTCGGAGGACACAGCACATGCCAATCAACGTTCTGTGCACTGCCACCTGGCTGGTCGGAGGACAAACCACATGTCAATCAACATTCGGTGCACTGCCACCTGGCTGGCCGGAGAACACACCACATGCCAATCAACGTTCTGTGCACTGCCACCTGGCTGGTCGGAGGACACACCACATGCCAATCAACATTCGCTGCACTGCCACCTGGCTGGTCGGAGGACACACCACATGCCAATCAACGTTCTGTGCACTGCCACCTGGCTGGTCGGAGGACACAACACATGCCAATCAACATTCGGTGCAATGCCACCTGGCTGGTCGGAGGACACACCACATGGCAATCAACATTCGGTGCACTGCCACTTGGCTGGTCGGAGGACACACAACATGCCAATCAACATTCGGTGCACTGCCACCTGGCTGTTCGGAGGACACACCACATGCCAATCAACATTCGGTGCACTGCCACCTGGCTGGTCGGAGGACACACCACATGCCAATCAACATTCGGTGCACTGCCACCTGGCGGGTCGGAGGACACACCACATGCCAATCAACGTTCTGTGCACTGCCACCTGGCTGGTCGGAGGACACACCACATGCCAATCAACATTCGGTGCACTGCCAACTGGCTGGTCGGAGGACAGAACACATGCCAATCAACGTTCTGTGCACTGCCACCTGGCTGGTCGGAGGACGAACCACATGTCAATCAGCGTTCTGTGCACTGCCACCTGGCTGGTCGGAGGACACACCACATGCCAATCAACATTCGCTGCACTGCCACCTGGCTGGTCGGAGGACACACCACATGCCAATCAACATTCGGTGCACTGCCACCTGGCTGGTCGGAGGACACACCACATGCCAATCATCGTTCTGTGCACTGCCACCTGGCTGGTCGGAGGACACACCACATGCCAATCAACATTCGCTGCACTGCCACCTGGCTGGTCGGAGGACACACCACATGCCAATCAACATTCGGTGCACTGCCACCTGGCTGGTCGGAGGACACACCACATGCCAATCATCGTTCTGTGCACTGCCACCTGGCTGGTCGGAGGACACACCACATGCCAATCAACATTCGGTGCACTGCCAACTGGCTGGTCGGAGGACACAGCACATGCCAATCAACGTTCTGTGCACTGCCACCTGGCTGGTCGGAGGACAAACCATATGTCAATCAACATTCGGTGCACGGCCACCTGGCTGGTCGGAGAACACACCACATGCCAATCAACGTTCTGTGCACTGCCACCTGGCTGGTCGGAGGACACACCACATGCCAATCAACATTCGCTGCACTGCCACCTGGCTGGTCGGAGGACACACCACATGCCAATCAACGTTCTGTGCACTGCCACCTGGCTGGTCGGAGGACAAACCACATGTCAATCAACATTCGCTGCACTGCCACCTGGCTGGCCGGAGAACACACCACATGCCAATCAACATTCGGTGCACTGCCAACTGGCTGGTCGGAGGACAGAACACATGCCAATCAACGTTCTGTGCACTGCCACCTGGCTGGTCGGAGGACGAACCACATGTCAATCAGCGTTCTGTGCACTGCCACCTGGCTGGTCGGAGGACACACCACATGCCAATCAACATTCGCTGCACTGCCACCTGGCTGGTCGGAGGACACACCACATGCCAATCAACATTCGGTGCACTGCCACCTGGCTGGTCGGAGGACACACCACATGCCAATCATCGTTCTGTGCACTGCCACCTGGCTGGTCGGAGGACACACCACATGCCAATCAACATTCGCTGCACTGCCACCTGGCTGGTCGGAGGACACACCACATGCCAATCAACATTCGGTGCACTGCCACCTGGCTGGTCGGAGGACACACCACATGCCAATCATCGTTCTGTGCACTGCCACCTGGCTGGTCGGAGGACACACCACATGCCAATCAACATTCGGTGCACTGCCAACTGGCTGGTCGGAGGACACAGCACATGCCAATCAACGTTCTGTGCACTGCCACCTGGCTGGTCGGAGGACAAACCATATGTCAATCAACATTCGGTGCACGGCCACCTGGCTGGTCGGAGAACACACCACATGCCAATCAACGTTCTGTGCACTGCCACCTGGCTGGTCGGAGGACACACCACATGCCAATCAACATTCGGTGCACTGCCAACTGGCTGGTCGGAGGACAGAACACATGCCAATCAACGTTCTGTGCACTGCCACCTGGCTGGTCGGAGGACGAACCACATGTCAATCAGCGTTCTGTGCACTGCCACCTGGCTGGTCGGAGGACACACCACATGCCAATCAACATTCGCTGCACTGCCACCTGGCTGGTCGGAGGACACACCACATGCCAATCAACATTCGGTGCACTGCCACCTGGCTGGTCGGAGGACACACCACATGCCAATCATCGTTCTGTGCACTGCCACCTGGCTGGTCGGAGGACAAACCACATGTCAATCAACATTCGGTGCACTGCCACCTGGCTGGTCGGTGGTCACACCACATGCCAATCAACGTTCGGTGCACTGCCACCAGGCTGGTCGGAGGACACACCCCATGCCAATCAACATTCGGTGCACTGCCACTTGGCTGGTCGGAGGACACACAACATGCCAATCAACAATCGGTGCACTGCCACCTGGCTGGTCGGAGGACACACCACATTCCAATCAACATTCGGTGCACTGCCAACTGGCTGGTCGGAGGACACAGCACATGCCAATCAACGTTCTGTGCACTGCCACCTGGCTGGTCGGAGGACAAACCACATGTCAATCAACATTCGGTGCACTGCCACCTGGCTGGCCGGAGAACACACCACATGCCAATCAACGTTCTGTGCACTGCCACCTGGCTGGTCGGAGGACACACCACATGCCAATCAACATTCGCTGCACTGCCACCTGGCTGGTCGGAGGACACACCACATGCCAATCAACGTTCTGTGCACTGCCACCTGGCTGGTCGGAGGACACAACACATGCCAATCAACATTCGGTGCAATGCCACCTGGCTGGTCGGAGGACACACCACATGGCAATCAACATTCGGTGCACTGCCACTTGGCTGGTCGGAGGACACACAACATGCCAATCAACATTCGGTGCACTGCCACCTGGCTGTTCGGAGGACACACCACATGCCAATCAACATTCGGTGCACTGCCACCTGGCTGGTCGGAGGACACACCACATGCCAATCAACATTCGGTGCACTGCCACCTGGCGGGTCGGAGGACACACCACATGCCAATCAACGTTCTGTGCACTGCCACCTGGCTGGTCGGAGGACACACCACATGCCAATCAACATTCGGTGCACTGCCAACTGGCTGGTCGGAGGACAGAACACATGCCAATCAACGTTCTGTGCACTGCCACCTGGCTGGTCGGAGGACGAACCACATGTCAATCAACATTCGGTGCACTGCCACCTGGCTGGTCGGAGAACACACCACATGCCAATCAACGTTCTGTGCACTGCCACCTGGCTGGTCGGAGGACACACCACATGCCAATCAACATTCGCTGCACTGCCACCTGGCTGGTCGGAGGACAAACCACATGTCAATCAACATTCGGTGCACTGCCACCTGGCTGGTCAGTGGTCACACCACATGCCAATCAACGTTCGGTGCACTGCCACCAGGCTGGTCGGAGGACACACCCCATGCCAATCAACATTCGGTGCACTGCCAACTGGCGGGTCGGTGGACACACCACATGCCAATCAACGATCGGTGCACTGCCACCTGGCTGGTCGGAGGTCACACCCCATGCCAATCAACATTCGGTGCACTGCCACTTGGCTGGTCGGAGGACACACAACATGCCAATCAACAATCGGTGCACTGCCACCTGGCTGGTCGGAGAACACACCACATGCCAATCAACATTCGGTGCACTGCCACCTGGCTGGTCGGAGGACACACCACATGCCAATCAACATTCGGTGCACTGCCAACTGGCTGGTCGGAGGACACAGCACATGCCAATCAACGTTCTGTGCACTGCCACCTGGCTGGTCGGAGGACAAACCACATGTCAATCAACATTCGGTTCACTGCCACCTGGCTGGTCGGAGAACACACCACATGCCAATCAGCGTTCTGTGCACTGCCACCTGGCTGGTCGTAGGACACACGACATGCCAATCAACATTCGCTGCACTGCCACGTGGCTGGTCGGAGGAAACACCATATGCCAATCAACATTCGGTACACTGCCATCTGGCTGGTTGGAGGACACACCACAGGCCAAACAACATTCGCTGCACTGCCACCTGGCTGGTCGGAGGACACACCACATGCCAATCAACATTCGGTGCACTGCCACCTGGCTGGTCGGAGGACACACCACATGCCAATCATCGTTCTGTGCACTGCCACCTGGCTGGTCGGAGGACAAACCACATGTCAATCAACATTCGGTGCACTGCCACCTGGCTGGTCAGTGCTCACACCACATGCCAATCAACGTTCGGTGCACTGCCACCAGGCTGGTCGGAGGACACACCCCATGCCAATCAACATTCGGTGCACTGCCACTTGGCTGGTCGGAGGACACACAACATGCCAATCAACAATCGGTGCACTGCCACCTGGCTGGTCGGAGGACACACCACATGCCAATCAACATTCGGTGCACTGCCAACTGGCTGGTCGGAGGACACAGCACATGCCAATCAACGTTCTGTGCACTGCCACCTGGCTGGTCGGAGGACAAACCACATGTCAATCAACATTCGTTGCACTGCCACCTGGCTGGCCGGAGAACACACCACATGCCAATCAACATTCGCTGCACTGCCACCTGGCTGGTCGGAGGACACACCACATGCCAATCAACATTCGTTGCACTGCCACCTGGCTGGTCGGAGGACACACCACATGCCAATCATCGTTCTGTGCACTGCCACCTGGCTGGTCGGAGGACAAACCACATGTCAATCAACATTCGGTGCACTGCCACCTGGCTGGTCAGTGGTCACACCACATGCCAATCAACGTTCGGTGCACTGCCACCAGGCTGGTCGGAGGACACACCCCATGCCAATCAACATTCGGTGCACTGCCACTTGGCTGGTCGGAGGACACACAACATGCCAATCAACAATCGGTGCACTGCCACCTGGCTGGTCGGAGGACACACCACATGCCAATCAACATTCGGTGCACTGCCAACTGGCTGGTCGGAGGACACAGCACATGCCAATCAACGTTCTGTGCACTGCCACCTGGCTGGTCGGAGGACAAACCACATGTCAATCAACATTCGGTGCACTGCCACCTGGCTGGCCGGAGAACACACCACATGCCAATCAACGTTCTGTGCACTGCCACCTGGCTGGTCGGAGGACACACCACATGCCAATCAACATTCGCTGCACTGCCACCTGGCTGGTCGGAGGACACACCACATGCCAATCAACGTTCTGTGCACTGCCACCTGGCTGGTCGGAGGACACAACACATGCCAATCAACATTCGGTGCAATGCCACCTGGCTGGTCGGAGGACACACCACATGGCAATCAACATTCGGTGCACTGCCACTTGGCTGGTCGGAGGACACACAACATGCCAATCAACATTCGGTGCACTGCCACCTGGCTGTTCGGAGGACACACCACAAGCCAATCAACATTCGGTGCACTGCCACCTGGCTGGTCGGAGGACACACCACATGCCAATCAACATTCGGTGCACTGCCACCTGGCGGGTCGGAGGACACACCACATGCCAATCAACGTTCTGTGCACTGCCACCTGGCTGGTCGGAGGACACACCACATGCCAATCAACATTCGGTACACTGCCAACTGGCTGGTCGGAGGGCAGAACACATGCCAATCAACGTTCTGTGCACTGCCACCTGGCTGGTCGGAGGACGAACCACATGTCAATCAACATTCGGTGCACTGCCACCTGGCTGGTCGGAGAACACACCACATGCCAATCAACGTTCTGTGCACTGCCACCTGGCTGGTCGGAGGACACACCACATGCCAATCAACATTCGCTGCACTGCCACCTGGCTGGTCGGAGGACAAACCACATGTCAATCAACATTCGGTGCACTGCCACCTGGCTGGTCAGTGGTCACACCACATCCCAATCAACGTTCGGTGCACTGCCACCAGGCTGGTCGGAGGACACACCCCATGCCAATCAACATTCGGTGCACTGCCAACTGGCGGGTCGGTGGACACACCACATGCCAATCAACGATCGGTGCACTGCCACCTGGCTGGTCGGAGGACACACCCCATGCCAATCAACATTCGGTGCACTGCCACTTGGCTGGTCGGAGGACACACAACATGCCAATCAACAATCGGTGCACTGCCACCTGGCTGGTCGGAGAACACACCACATGCCAATCAACATTCGGTGCACTGCCACCTGGCTGGTCGGAGGACACACCACATGCCAATCAACATTCGGTGCACTGCCAACTGGCTGGACGGAGGACACAGCACATGCCAATCAACGTTCTGTGCACTGCCACCTGGCTGGTCGGAGGATAAACCACATGTCAATCAACATTCGGTGCACTGCCACCTGGCTGGTCGGAGAACACACCACATGCCAATCAGCGTTCTGTGCACTGCCACCTGGCTGGTCGGAGGACACACGACATGCCAATCAACATTCGCTGCACTGCCACCTGGCTGGTCGGAGGAAACACCATATGCCAATCAACATTCGGTACACTGCCATCTGGCTGGTTGGAGGACACACCACAGGCCAAACAACATTCGCTGCACTGCCACCTGGCTGGTCGGAGGACACACCACATGCCAATCAACATTCGGTGCACTGCCACCTGGCTGGTCGGAGGAAACACCACATGCCAATCATCGTTCTGTGCACTGCCACCTGGCTGGTCGGAGGACAAACCACATGTCAATCAACATTCGGTGCACTGCCACCTGGCTGGTCAGTGGTCACACCACATGCCAATCAACGTTCGGTGCACTGCCACCAGGCTGGTCGGAGGACACACCCCATGCCAATCAACATTCGGTGCACTGCCACTTGGCTGGTCGGAGGACACACAACATGCCAATCAACAATCGGTGCACTGCCACCTGGCTGGTCGGAGGACACACCACATGCCAATCAACATTCGGTGCACTGCCAACTGGCTGGTCGGAGGACACAGCACATGCCAATCAACATTCTGTGCACTGCCACCTGGCTGGTCGGAGGACAAACCACATGTCAATCAACATTCGGTGCACTGCCACCTGGCTGGCCGGAGAACACACCACATGCCAATCAACGTTCTGTGCACTGCCACCTGGCTGGTCGGAGGACACACCACATGCCAATCAACATTCGCTGTACTGCCACCTGGCTGGTCGGAGGACACACCACATGCCAATCAACGTTCTGTGCACTGCCATCTGGCTGGTCGGAGGACACAACACATGCCAATCAACATTCGGTGCAATGCCACCTGGCTGGTCGGAGGACACACCACATGGCAATCAACATTCGGTGCACTGCCACTTGGCTGGTCGGAGGACACACAACATGCCAATCAACATTCGGTGCACTGCCACCTGGCTGTTCGGAGGACACACGACATGCCAATCAACATTCGGTGCACTGCCACCTGGCTGGTCGGAGGACACACCACATGCCAATCAACATTCGGTGCACTGCCACCTGGCGGGTCGGAGGACACACCACATGCCAATCAACGTTCTGTGCACTGCCACCTGGCTGGTCGGAGGACACACCACATGCCAATCAACATTCGGTGCACTGCCAACTGGCTGGTCGGGGGACAGAACACATGCCAATCAACGTTCTGTGCACTGCCACCTGGCTGGTCGGAGGACGAACCACATGTCAATCAACATTCGGTGCACTGCCACCTGGCTGGTCGGAGAACACAACACATGCCAATCAACGTTCTGTGCACTGCCACCTGGCTGGTCGGAGGACACACCACATGCCA
The DNA here is from genome assembly GCF_030144855.1 of Hypanus sabinus. Classification (NCBI taxonomy): domain Eukaryota; kingdom Metazoa; phylum Chordata; class Chondrichthyes; order Myliobatiformes; family Dasyatidae; genus Hypanus; species Hypanus sabinus. The sequence goes on from NW_026779021.1 coordinate 915,655, forward strand.
ATCAACATTCGCTGCACTGCCACCTGGCTGGTCGGAGGACAAACCACATGTCAATCAACATTCGGTGCACTGCCACCTGGCTGGTCAGTGGTCACACCACATGCCAATCAACGTTCGGTGCACTGCCACCAGGCTGGTCGGAGGACACACCCCATGCCAATCAACATTCGGTGCACTGCCAACTGGCGGGTCGGTGGACACACCAGATGCCAATCAACGATCGGTGCACTGCCACCTGGCTGGTCGGAGGACACACCCCATGCCAATCAACATTCGGTGCACTGCCACTTGGCTGGTCGGAGGACACACAACATGCCAATCAACATTCGGTGCACTGCCACCTGGCTGGTCGGAGGACACACCACATGCCAATCAACATTCGGTGCACTGCCAACTGGCTGGTCGGAGGACACAGCACATGCCAATCAACGTTCTGTGCACTGCCACCTGGCTGGTCGGAGGACAAACCACATGTCAATCAACATTCGGTGCACTGCCACCTGGCTGGTCGGAGAACACACCACATGTCAATCAGCGTTCTGTGCACTGCCACCTGGCTGGTCGGAGGACACACGACATGCCAATCAACATTCGCTGCACTGCCACCTGGCTGGTCGGAGGAAACACCATATGCCAATCAAGATTCGGTACACTGCCATCTGGCTGGTTGGAGGACAGACCACAGGCCAAACAACATTCGGTGCACTGCCACCTGGCTAGTTGGTGGACACACCACACGTGCCAATCAACGTTCGGTGCACTGCCACCTGGCTGGTCGGAGGACACACCACATGCCAATCAACATTCGGTGCACTGCCACCTGGCGGGTCGGAGGACACACCACATGCCAATCAAGGTTCGGTGCACTGCCACCCGGCTGGTCGGACGACACACCACATGCCAATCAACATTCGGTGCACTGCCACCTGGCTGGTCGGAGGACACATCACTTGCCAATCAACATTCGGTGCACTGCCACCTGGCTGGTCGGAGGACACACCACATGCCAATCAACATTCGGTGCACTGCCACCTGGCAGGTCGGAGGACACACCACATGCCAATCAACATTCGGTGCACTGCCACCTGGCTGGTCGGAGGACACACCACATGCCAATCAACATTCGGTGCACTGCCACCAGGCTGGTCGGAGGGAACACCGCATGCCAATCAACATTCGGTGCACTGCCATCTGGCTGGTCGTTGGACACACCACATGCCAATCAACATTCGGTGCACTGCCAACTGGCTGGTCGGTGGACACCCCCCATGCCAATCAACATTCGGTGCACTGCCACCTGGCTGGTCGGAGGACACACCATATGCCAATCAACATTCGGTGCACTGCCATCTGGCTGGTTGGAGGACACACCACAGGCCAAACAACATTCGGTGCACTGCCACCTGGCTAGTTGGTGGACACACCACATGCCAATCAACATTCGTTGCAATGCCACCTGGCTGGTCAGAGGACACACAACATGCCAATCAGCATTCTGTGCACTGCCACCTGGCTGGTCGGAGGACACACCACATGCCAATCAACATTCGGTGCACTGCCACCTGCCTGGTCGGAGGACACACCACATTCCAATTAACATTCGGTTCACTGCCACATGGCTGGTCGGAGGACAGACCGCATGCCAATCAACGTTCTGTGCACTGCCAACAGGCTGGTCTGTGGACACACCACATGCCAATCAACATTCGGTGCACTGCCACCAGACTGGTCGGTGGACACAACACATGCCAATCAACATTCGGTGCACTGCCACCAGGCTGGTCTGTGGTCACACGACATGCCAATCAACATTCGGTGCACTGCCACCTGGCTGGTCGGAGGACACACCACATGCCAATCAACATTAGGTGCACTGACACCTGGCTGGTCGCAGGACACACGATATGCCAATCAACATTCGGTGCACTGCCGCCTGGCTGGTCGGAGGACACAACACATGCCAATCAACATTCTGTGCACTGCCACCTGGTTGGTCGGAGGACACACCACATGCCAATCCACATTCGCTGCACTGCCACCTGGCTGGTGGGAGGACACACCACATGCCAATCAACGTACTGTACACTGCCATCTGACTGGTCGGTGGACACACCACATGCCAATCAACATTCGCTGCACTGCCACCTGGCTGTTCGGAGGACACACCACATGCCAATCAACATTCGGTGCACTGCCAACTGGCTGGTCGGAGGACACAGCACATGCCAATCAACGTTCTGTGCACTGCCACCTGGCTGGTCGGAGGACAAACCACATGTCAATCAACATTCGGTGCACTGGCACCTGGCTGGTCGGAGAACACACCACATGCCAATCAGAGTTCTGTGCACTGCCACCTGGCTGGTCGGAGGACACACGACATGTCAATCAACATTCGCTTCACTGCCACCTGGCTGGTCGGAGGACACACCACATGCCAATCAACATTCCGTGCACTGCCACCTGGCTGGTCGGAGGACACACCACATGCCAATCAACGTTCTGTGCACTGCCACCTGGCTGGTCGGAGGACAAACCACATGTCAATTAACATTCGGTGCACTGCCAACTGGCTGGTCAGTGGTCACACCACATGCCAATCAACGTTCGGTGCACTGCCACCAGGCTGGTCGGAGGACACACCCCATGCCAATCAACATTCGGTGCACTGCCAACTGGAGGGTCGGTGGACACACCACATGCCAATCAACATTCGGTGCACTGCCACCTGGCGGGTCGGAGGACACACCACATGCCAATCAAGGTTCGGTGCACTGCCACCCGGCTGGTCGGACGACACACCACATGCCAATCAACATTCGGTGCACTGCCACCTGGCTGGTCGGAGGACACACCACATGCCAATCAACATTCAGTGCACTGCCACCTGGCTGGTCTGAGGACACACCACATGCCAATCAACATTCGGAGCACTGCCACCTGGCTGGTCGGAGGACACACAACATGCCAATCAACATTCGGTGCACTGCCACCTGGCTGGTCGGAGGACACACCACATGCCAATCAACATTCGGTGCACTGCCACCAGGCTGGTCGGAGGGAACACCGCATGCCAATCAACATTCGGTGCACTGCCATCTGGCTGGTCGTTGGACACACCACATGCCAATCAACATTCGGTGCACTGCCAACTGGCTGGTCGGTGGACACCCCCCATGCCAATCAACATTCGGTGCACTGCCACCTGGCTGGTCGGAGGACACACCATATGCCAATCAACATTCGGTGCACTGCCATCTGGCTGGTTGGAGGACACACCACAGGCCAAACAACATTCGGTGCACTGCCACCTGGCTAGTTGGTGGACACACCACATGCCAATCAACATTCGGTGCAATGCCACCTGGCTGGTCAGAGGACACACAACATGCCAATCAGCATTCTGTGCACTGCCACCTGGCTGGTCGGAGGACACACCACATGCCAATCAACATTCGGTGCACTGCCACCTGCCTGGTCGGAGGACACACCACATTCCAATTAACATTCGGTTCACTGCCACATGGCTGGTCGGAGGACACACCACATGCCAATCAACGTTCTGTGCACTGCCACCAGGCTGGTCTGTGGACACACCACATGCCAATCAACATTCGGTGCACTGCCACCAGACTGGTCGGTGGACACAACACATGCCAATCAACATTCGGTGCACTGCCACCAGGCTGGTCTGTGGTCACACCACATGCCAATCAACATTCGGTGCACTGCCACCTGGCTGGTCGGAGGACACACCACATGCCAATCAACATTAGGTGCACTGACACCTGGCTGGTCGCAGGACACACGATATGCCAATCAACATTCGGTGCACTGCCGCCTGGCTGGTCGGAGGACACAACACATGCCAATCAACATTCTGTGCACTGCCACCTGGTTGGTCGGAGGACACACCACATGCCAATCCACATTCGCTGCACTGCCACCTGGCTGGTGGGAGGACACACCACATGCCAATCAACGTACTGTACACTGCCATCTGACTGGTCGGTGGACACACCACATGCCAATCAACATTCGCTGCACTGCCACCTGGCTGGTCGGAGGACACACCACATGCCAATCAACATTCGGTGCACTGCCACCAGACTGGTCGGTGGACACAACACATGCCAATCAACATTCGGTGCACTGCCACCAGGCTGGTCTGTGGTCACACCACATGCCAATCAACATTCGGTGCACTGCCACCTGGCTGGTCGGAGGACACACCACATGCCAATCAACATTAGGTGCACTGACACCTGGCTGGTCGCAGGACACACGATATGCCAATCAACATTCGGTGCACTGCCGCCTGGCTGGTCGGAGGACACAACACATGCCAGTCAACATTCTGTGCACTGCCACCTGGTTGGTCGGAGGACACACCACATGCCAATCCACATTCGCTGCACTGCCACCTGGCTGGTGGGAGGACACACCACATGCCAATCAACGTACTGTACACTGCCATCTGACTGGTCGGTGGACACACCACATGCCAATCAACATTAGCAGCACTGCCACCTGGCTGGTCGGAGGACACACCACATGCCAATCAACATTCGGTGCACTGCCAACTGGCTGGTCGGAGGACACAGCACATGCCAATCAACGTTCTGTGCACTGCCACCTGGCTGGTCGGAGGACAAACCACATGTCAATCAACATTCGGTGCACTGGCACCTGGCTGGTCGGAGAACACACCACATGCCAATCAGAGTTCTGTGCACTGCCACCTGGCTGGTCGGAGGACACACGACATGTCAATCAACATTCGCTGCACTGCCACCTGGCTGGTCGGAGGACACACCACATGCCAATCAACATTCGGTGCACTGCCACCTGGCTGGTCGGAGGACACACCACATGCCAATCAACGTTCTGTGCACTGCCACCTGGCTGGTCGGAGGACAAACCACATGTCAATTAACATTCGGTGCACTGCCACCTGGCTGGTCAGTGGTCACACCACATGCCAATCAACGTTCGGTGCACTGCCACCAGGCTGGTCGGAGGACACACCCCATGCCAATCAACATTCGGTGCACTGCCAACTGGAGGGTCGGTGGACACACCACATGCCAATCAACGATCGGTGCACTGCCACCTGGCTGATCGGAGGAAACACCACATGCCAATCAGCATTCGGTGCACTGCCACCTGGCTGGTCGGAGGACACACCACATGTCAAACAACATTCTGTGCACTGCCACCTGGCGGGTCGGTGGGCGCACCACATGCCAATCAACATTCGGTGCACTGCCACCTGGCTGGTCGGAGGACACACCACATGCCAATCAACGTTCGGTGCACTGCCACCTGGATGGTCGGAGGACACACCACATGCTAATCAACGGTCGGTGCACTGGCACCTGGCTGGTCGGAGGACACACGTGCCAATCAACGTTCGGTGCACTGCCACCTGGCTGGTCGGAGGAGACACCACATGCCAATCAACATTCGGTGCACTGCGACCTGGCGGGTCGGAGGACACACCACATGCCAATCAACATTCGGTGCACTGCCACCAGGCTGGTCGGAGGGAACACCGCATCCCAATCAACATTCGGTGCACTGCCATCTGGCTGGTCGATGAACACACCACATGCCAATCAACGTTCGGTTCACTTCCACCTGGCGGGTCAGTGGACACACCACATGCCAATCAACGTTCGGTGCACTGGCACCTGGCTGGTCGGAGGACACACGTGCCAATCAACGTTCGGTGCACTGCCACCTGGCTGGTCGGAGGAGACACCACATGCCAATCAACATTCGGTGCACTGCGACCTGGCGGGTCGGAGGACACACCACATGCCAATCAAGGTTCGGCGCACTGCCACCCGGCTGGTCAAACGACACACCACATGCCAATCAACATTCGGTGCACTGCCACCTGGCTGGTCGGAGGACACACCACATGCCAATCAACATTCAGTGCACTGCCACCTGGCTGGTCTGAGGACACACCACATGCCAATCAACATCCGGTGCACTGCCACCTGGCTGGTCGGAGGACACACCACATGCCAATCAACATTCGGTGCACTGCCACCTGGCTGGTCGGAGGACACACCACATGCCAATCAACATTCGGTGCACTGCCACCAGGCTGGTCGGAGGGAACACCGCATCCCAATCAACATTCGGTGCACTGCCATCTGGCTGGTCGATGGACACACCACATGCCAATCAACATTCGGTGCACTGCCAACTGGCTGGTCGGTGGACACCCCACATGCCAATCAACATTCGGTGCACTGCCACCTGGCTGGTCGGAGGACAGACCATATGCCAATCAACATTCGGTGCACTGCCATCTGGCTGGTTGGAGGACACACCACAGGCCAAACAACATTCGGTGCACTGCCACCTGGCTAGTTGGTGGACAGACCACATGCCAATCAACGTTCGGTGCACTGCCACCTGGCTGGTCAGAGGACACACAACATGCCAATCAACGGTCGGTGCACTGGCACCTGGCTGGTCGGTGGACACACCACATGCCAATCAACATTCGGTGCACTGCCACCTGGCTAGTCGGAGGACACACCACATGCCAATCAACATTCGGTGCACTGCCACCAGGCTGGTCGGAGGGAACACCGCATGCCAATCAACATTCGGTGCACTGCCATCTGGCTGGTCGATGGACACACCACATGCCAATCAACATTCGGTGCACCGCCAACTGGCTGGTCGGTGGACACCCCACATGCCAATCAACATTCGGTGCACTGCCACCTGGCTGGTCGGAGGACACACCATATGCCAATCAACATTCGGTGCACTGCCGTCTGGCTGGTTGGAGGACACACCACAGGCCAAACAACATTCGGTGCACTGCCACCTGGCTAGTTGGTGGACACACCACATGCCAATCAACGTTCGGTGGAATGCCACCTGGCTCGTCAGAGAACACACAACATGCCAATCAGCATTCTGTGCACTGCCACCTGGCTGGTCGGAGGACACTCCACATGCCAATCAACATTCGGTGCACTGCCACCTGCCTGGTCGGAGGACACACCACATTCCAATTAACATTCGGTTCACTGCCACATGGCTGGTCGGAGAACACACCACATGCCAATCAACGTTCTGTGCACTGCCACCAGGCTGGTCTGTGGACACACCACATACCAATCAACATTCGGTGCACTGCCACCAGACTGGTCGGTGGACACAACACATGCCAATCAACATTCGGTGCACTGCCACCAGGCTGGTCTGTGGTCACACCACATGCGAATCAACATTCGGTGCACTGCCACCTGGCTGGTCGGAGGACACACCACATGCCAATCAACATTAGGTGCACTGACACCTGGCTGGTCGCAGGACACACGATATGCCAATCAACATTCGGTGCACTGCCGCCTGGCTGGTCGGAGGACACAACACATGCCAAGGAACATTCTGTGCACTGACACCTGGTTGGTCGGAGGACACACCACATGCCAATCAACATTCGCTGCACTGCCACCTGGCTGGTCGGAGGACACACCACATGCCAATCAACATTCGGTGCACTGCCAACTGGCTGGTCGGAGGACACAGCACATGCCTATCAACGTTCTGTGCACTGCCAACTGGCTGATCGGAGGACAAACCACATGTCAATCAACATTCGGTGCACTGCCACCTGGCTGGTCGGAGAACACACCACATGCCAATCAGCGTTCTGTGCACTGCCACCTGGCTGGTCGGAGGACACACGACATGTCAATCAACATTCGCTGCACTGCCACCTGGCTGGTCGGAGGACACACCACATGCCAATCAAGATTCGGTGCACTGCCACCTGGCTGGTCGGAGGACACACCACATGCCAATCAACGTTCTGTGCACTGCCACCTGGCTAGTCGGAGGACAAACCACATGTCAATCAACATTCGGTGCACTGCCACCTGGCTGGTCAGTGGTCACACCACATGCCAATCAACGTTCGGTGCACTGCCACCAGGCTGGTCGGAGGACACACCCCATGCCAATCAACATTCGGTGCACTGCCAACTGGCGGGTCGGTGGACACACCACATGCCAATCAACGATCGGTGCACTGCCACCTGGCTGATCGGAGGAAACACCACATGCCAATCAACATTCGGTGCACTGCCACCTGGCTGGTCGGAGGACACACCACATGTCAAACAACATTCTGTGCACTGCCACCTGGCGGGTCGGTGGGCGCACCACATGCCAATCAACATTCGGTGCACTGCCACCTGGCTGGTCGGAGGACACACCACATGCCAATCAACGTTCGGTGCACTGCCACCTGGATGGTCGGAGGACACACCACATGCCAATCAACGTTCGGTGCACTGCCACCTGGCTGGTCGGAGGACATACCACATGCCAATCAACGTTCGGTGCACTGCCACCTGGATGGTCGGAGGACACACCACATGCCAATCAACGGTCGGTGCACTGGCACCTGGCTGGTCGGAGGACTCACGTGCCAATCAACGATCGGTGCACTGCCACCTGGCTGGTCGGAGGACACACCACATGCGAATCAACATTCGGTGCACTGCCACCTGGCGGGTCGGAGGATACACCACATGCCTATCAAGGTTCGGTGCACTGCCACCCGGCTGGTCGGACGACACACCACATGCCAATCAACATTCGGTGCACTGCCACCTGGCTGGTCGGAGGACAAACCACATTCCAATCAACATTCAGTGCACTGCCACCTGGCTGGTCTGAGGGCACACCACATGCCAATCAACATTCGGTGCACTGCCACCTGGCTGGTCGGAGGACACACCACATGCCAATCAACATTTGGTGCACTGCCACTTGGCTGCTCGGAGGACACACCACATGCCAATCAACTTTCGGTGCACTGCCATCTGGCTGGTCGATGGACACACCACATGCCAATCAACATTCGGTGCACTGCCAACTGGCTGGTCGGTGGACACCCCACATGCCAATCAACATTCGGTGCACTGCCACCTGGCTGGTCGGAGGACACACCATATGCCAATCAACATTCGGTGCACTGCCATCTGGCTGGTTGGAGGACACACCACAGGCCAAAGAACATTCGGTGCACTGCCACCTGGCTAGTTGGTGGACACACCACATGCCAATCAACGTTCGGTGCACTGGCACCTGGCTGGTCGGAGGACACACGTGCCAATCAACGTTCGGTGCACTGCCACCTGGCTGGTCGGAGGACACACCACATGCCAATCAACATTCGGTGCACTGCCACCTGGCGGGTCGGAGGACACACCACATGCCAATCAAGGTTCGGTGCACTGCCACCCGGCTGATCGGACGACACACCACATGCCAATCAACATTCGGTGCAATGCCACCTGGCTGGTCGGAGGACACACCACATGCCAATCAACATTCAGTGTACTGCCACCTGGCTGGTCTGAGGACACACCACATGCCAATCAACATTCGGTTCACTGCCACCTGGCTGGTCGGAGGACACACCACATGCCAATCAACATTCGGTGCACTGCCACCTGGCTGATCAGAGGACACACCACATGCCAATCAACATTCGGTGCACTGCCACCTGGCTGGTCACTGGACACACAACATGCCAATCATCGTTCTGTGCACTGCCACCTGGCTGATCGGAGTTCACACCACATGCCAATCATCGTTCGGTGCACTTCCACTTGGCTGATCGGAGGACACATCACATGCCAATCAACGTTCGGTGCACTGCCACCTGGCTGGTCGGAGGACACACCACATGCCAATCAACATTCGGTGCACTGACACCTGGCTGATCAGAGGACACACCACATGCCAATCAACATTCGGTGCACTGCCACCTGGCTGGTCACTGGACACACCACATGCCAATCATCGTTCTGTGCACTGCCACCTGGCTGATCGGAGGTCACACCACATGCCAATCATCGTTCGGTGCACTGCCACTTGGCTGATCGGAGGACACATCACATGCCAATCAACTTTCGGTGCACTGCCACCTGGCTGGTCGGAGGACACACCACATGCCAATCAACATTCGGTGCACTGCCACCTGGCTGGTCGGAGGACACACCACATACCAATCAACATTCGGTACACTGCCACCTGGCTGGTCGGCGGACAGACCACATGCCAATCAACATTCGGTGCACTGCCACCTGGCTGTACGGAGGACACACCACATGCTAATCAACATTCGGTGCACTGCCACCTGGCTGGTCAGTGGACACACCACATGCCAATCATCGTTCGGTGCACTGCCACCTGGCTGATCGGAGGTCACACCACATGCAAATCATCATTCGGTGCACTGCCACCAGGCTGGTCGGAGGACACACCACATGCCAATCATCATTCGGTGCACTGCCACCAGGCTGGTCGGAGGACACACAACATGCCAATCATCGTTCGGTGCACTGCCACCTGGCTGGTCGGAGGACACACCACATGCCAATCATCGTTCGGTGCACTGCCACCTGGCTGGTCGGAGGACACACCACATGCCAAACAACATTCGGTGCACTGCCACCTGGCTGGTCGGAGGACACACCACATGCCAATCATCGTTCGGTGCACTGCCACCTGGCTGGTCGGTGGACACAACACATGCCAATCAACATTTGGTGCACTGCCACCTGGCTGGTCAGAGGACACCACATGCCAATGAACGTTCGGTGCACTGCCACCTGGCTGGTCAGAGGACACCACATGCCAATCAAGATACGGTGCACTGCCACCTGGCTGGTCTGAGGATACACCACATGCCAATCATCATTCGGTGCACTACCACCTGGCTGGTCGGAGGACACACCACATGCCAATCAACGTTTGGTACACTGCCACCTGGCTGGTCGGAGGACACACCACATGCCAATCAACATTCGGTGCACTGCCACCTGGCTGTACGGAGGACACACCACATGCTAATCAACATTCGGTGCACTGCCACCTGGCTGGTCAGTGGACACACCACATGCCAATCATCGTTCGGTGCACTGCCACCTGACTGATCGGAGGTCACACCACATGCAAATCATCATTCGGTGCACTGCCACCAGGCTGGTCGGAGGACACACCACATGCCAATCATCATTCGGTGCACTGCCACCAGGCTGGTCGGAGGACACACAACATGCCAATCATCGTTCGGTGCACTGCCACCTGGCTGGTCGGAGGACACACCACATGCCAATCATCGTTCGGTGCACTGTCACCTGGCTGGTCGGAGGACACACCACATGCCAAACAACATTCGGTGCACTGCCACCTGGCTGGTCGGAGGACACACCACATGCCAATCATCGTTCGGTGCACTGCCACCTGGATGGTCGGTGGACACAACACATGCCAATCAACATTTGGTGCACTGCCACCTGGCTGGTCGGAGGACACACCACATGCGAATCAACATTCGGTGCACTGCCACCTGGCGGGTCGGAGGATACACCACATGCCAATCAAGGTTCGGTGCACTGCCACCCGGCTGGTCGGACGACACACCACATGCCAATCAACATTCGGTGCACTGCCACCTGGCTGGTCGGAGGACAAACCACATGCCAATCAACATTCAGTGCACTGCCACCTGGCTGGTCTGAGGACACACCACATGCCAATCAACATTCGGTGCACTGCCACCTGGCTGGTCGGAGGACACACCACATGCCAATCAACATTTGGTGCACTGCCACTTGGCTGCTCGGAGGACACACCACATGCCAATCAACTTTCGGTGCACTGCCATCTGGCTGGTCGATGGACACACCACATGCCAATCAACATTCGGTGCACTGCCAGCTGGCTGGTCGGTGGACACCCCACATGCCAATCAACATTCGGTGCACTGCCACCTGGCTGGTCGGAGGACACACCATATGCCAATCAACATTCGGTGCACTGCCATCTGGCTGGTTGGAGGACACACCACAGGCCAAACAACATTCGGTGCACTGCCACCTGGCTAGTTGGTGGACACACCACATGCCAATCAACGTTCGGTGCACTGGCACCTGGCTGGTCGGAGGACACACGTGCCAATCAACGTTCGGTGCACTGCCACCTGGCTGGTCGGAGGACACACCACATGCCAATCAACATTCGGTGCACTGCCACCTGGCGGGTCGGAGGACACACCACATGCCAATCAAGGTTCGGTGCACTGCCACCCGGCTGGTCGGACGACACACCACATGCGAATCAACATTCGGTGCAATGCCACCTGGCTGGTCGGAGGACACACCACATGCCAATCAACATTCAGTGTACTGCCACCTGGCTGGTCTGAGGACACACCACATGCCAATCAACATTCGGTTCACTGCCACCTGGCTGGTCGGAGGACACACCACATGCCAATCAACATTCGGTGCACTGCCACCTGGCTGATCAGAGGACACACCACATGCCAATCAACATTCGGTGCACTGCCACCTGGCTGGTCACTGGACACACCACATGCCAATCATCGTTCTGTGCACTGCCACCTGGCTGATCGGAGGTCACACCACATGCCAATCATCGTTCGGTGCACTTCCACTTGGCTGATCGGAGGACACATCACATGCCAATCAACGTTCGGTGCACTGCCACCTGGCTGGTCGGAGGACACACCACATGCCAATCAACATTCGGTGCACTGACACCTGGCTGATCAGAGGACACACCACATGCCAATCAACATTCGGTGCACTGCCACCTGGCTGGTCACTGGACACACCACATGCCAATCATCGTTCTGTGGACTGCCACCTGGCTGATCGGAGGTCACACCACATGCCAATCATCGTTCGGTGCACTGCCACTTGGCTGATCGGAGGACACATCACATGCCAATCAACGTTCGGTGCACTGCCACCTGGCTGGTCGGAGGACACACCACATGCCAATCAACATTCGGTGCACTGCCACCTGGCTGGTCGGAGGACACACCACATACCAATCAACATTCGGTACACTGCCACCTGGCTGGTCGGCGGACAGACCACATGCCAATCAACATTCGGTGCACTGCCACCTGGCTGTACGGAGGACACACCACATGCTAATCAACATTCGGTGCACTGCCACCTGGCTGGTCAGTGGACACACCACATGCCAATCATCGTTCGGTGCACTGCCACCTGGCTGATCGGAGGTCACACCACATGCAAATCATCATTCGGTGCACTGCCACCAGGCTGGTCGGAGGACACACCACATGCCAATCATCATTCGGTGCACTGCCACCAGGCTGGTCGGAGGACACACAACATGCCAATCATCGTTCGGTGCACTGCCACCTGGCTGGTCGGAGGACACACCACATGCCAATCATCGTTCGGTGCACTGCCACCTGGCTGGTCGGAGGACACACCACATGCCAAACAACATTCGGTGCACTGCCACCTGGCTGGTCGGAGGACACACCACATGCCAATCATCGTTCGGTGCACTGCCACCTGGCTGGTCGGTGGACACAACACATGCCAATCAACATTTGGTGCACTGCCACCTGGCTGGTCAGAGGACACCACATGCCAATGAACGTTCGGTGCACTGCCACCTGGCTGGTCAGAGGACACCACATGCCAATCAAGATTCGGTGCACTGCCACCTGGCTGGTCTGAGGATACACCACATGCCAATCATCATTCGGTGCACTACCACCTGGCTAGTCGGAGGACACACCACATGCCAATCAACGTTTGGTACACTGCCACCTGGCTGGTCGGAGGACACACCACATGCCAATCAACGTTTGGTGCACTGTCACCTGGCTGGTCGGAGGACACACCACATGCCAATCAACGTTCGGTGCACTGCCACCTGGCTGGTCAGAGGACACCACATGCCAATCAACGTTCGGTGCACTGCGACCTGACTGGTCGGAGGACACACCACATGCCAATCAACGTTCGGTGCACTGCCACCTGGCTGGTCAGAGGACACCACATGCCAATCAACGTTCGGTGCACTGCCACCAGGCTGGTCGGTGGACACAACACATGCCAATCAACATTCGGTGCACTGCCACCTGGCTAGTCGGTGGACACACCACATGCCAATCAACATTCGGTGCACTGCCACCTGGCTGGTCGGAGGACACACCACATGCCAATCAACATTCGGTGCACTGCCACCTGGTGTGTCGGAGTATACACCACATGCCAATCAACATTCTGTGCACTGTCACCTGGCTGGTGGGAGGACACACCACAAGCCAATCAACATTCTGTGCACTGCCACCTGGCTGGTCGGAGGACTCACCACAAGCCAATCAACATTCTGTGCACTGCCACCTGGCTGGTGGGAGGACACACCACAAGCCAATCAACATTCTGTGCACTGCCACCTGGCTGGTCGGAGGACTCACCACAAGCCAATCAACATTCTGTGCACTGCCACCTGGCTGGTCGGAGGACACACCACAAGCCAATCAACATTCTGTGCACTGCCACCTGGCTGGTGGGAGGACACACCACAAGCCAATCAACATTCGGTGCACTGTCACCTTGCTGGTCTGAGGACACACCACATGCCAATCAAAGTTTGGTGCACTGCCACCTGGCTTGTCGGAGGACACAACACATGCCAATCAACATTTGGTGCACTTCCACCTGGCGTGTCAGAGGACACAACACATGCCAATCAACATTCGGTGACCTACCAGCTGGCTGGTCGGAGGACACACACCATGCCAATCAACATTCGGTGAACTGCCACCTGGCTGTTCGGAGGACACAACACATGCCAATCAACATTCGGTGCACTGCCACCAGGCTTGTCGGAGGTCACACCACATGCCAATCAACATTCGGTGCACTGCCACCAGGTGTGTCGGAGGACACACCACATGCCAATCAACATTCTGTGCACTGCCACCTGGCGAGTCGGAGGACACACCACATGCCAATCAACATTCGGTGCACTGCCATTTGACTGGTCTGAGGACACACCACAGGCTAATTAACAGTCGGTGCACTGCCACCTGGCGGGTCAGTGCACACACCACATGCCAATCAACGTTCGGTGCACTGCCACCTGGCTGGTCGGTGGACACAACACATGCCAATCAACATTCGGTGCACTGCCACCTGGCTGATCGGTGGACACACCAGATGCCAATCAACATTCTGTGCAATGCCACCTGGCAGGTCGGTGGTCACACCACATGCCAATCAACATTCGGTGCACTGCCACCTGGCTGATCGGTGGACACACCACATGCCAATCAACATTCTGTGCACTGCCACCAGGCTGGTCGGTGGACACAACACATGCCAATCAACATTCGGTGCACTGCCACCTGGCTGGTCGGTGGACACACCACATGCCAATCAACATTCGGTGCACTGACACCTGGCTGATCAGAGGACACACCACATGCCAATCAACATTCGGTGCACTGCCACCTGGCTGGTCACTGGACACACCACATGCCAATCATCGTTCTGTGCACTGCCACCTGGCTGATCGGAGGTCACACCACATGCCAATCATCGTTCGGTGCACTGCCACTTGGCTGATCGGAGGACACATCACATGCCAATCAACGTTCGGTGCACTGCCGCCTGGCTGGTCGGAGGACACACCACATGCCAATCAACATTCGGTGCACTGCCACCTGGCTGGTCGGAGGACACACCACATACCAATCAACATTCGGTACACTGCCACCTGGCTGGTCGGCGGACACACCAGATGCCAATCAACATTCGGTGCACTGCCACCTGGCTGTACGGAGGACACACCACATGCTAATCAACATTCGGTGCACTGCCACCTGGCTGGTCAGTGGACACACCACATGCCAATCATCGTTCGGTGCACTGCCACCTGGCTGATCGGAGGTCACACCACATGCAAATCATCATTCGGTGCACTGCCACCAGGCTGGTCGGAGGACACACCACATGCCAATCATCATTCGGTGCACTGCCAACAGGCTGGTCGGAGGACACACCACATGCCAATCATCGTTCGTTGCACTGCCACCTGGCTGGTCGGAGGACACACCACATGCCAATCAACATTCGGTGCACTGCCACCTGGCTGTTCGGAGGACGCACCGCATGCCAATCAACATTTGGTGCACTGCCACCTGGCGGGTCGGTGGACACACCACATGCCAATCAACATTCGGTGCACTGCCACCTGGCTGATCGGTGGACACACCACATGCCAATCAACATTCTGTGCAATGCCACCTGGCAGGTCGGTGGTCACACCACATGCCAATCAACATTCGGTGCACTGCCACCTGGCTGATCGGTGGACACACCACATGCCAATCAACATTCTGTGCACTGCCACCTGGCTGGTCAGTGGACACACCACATGCCAATCATCGTTCGGTACACTGCCACCTGGCTGGGCAGTGGACACACCACATGCCAATCAACATTCTGTGCACTGCCACCTGGCTGATCGGAGGTCACACCACATGCCAATCATCGTTCGGTGCACTGCCACCTGGCTGATCTGAGTACACACCACATGCCAATCAACATTCGGTGCACTGCCACCTGTCTGGTCGGTGGACATACCACATGCCAATCAACATTCGGTGCACTGCCACCTGGCTGATCAGAGGACACACCACATGCCAATCAACATTCGGTGCACTGCCACCTGGCTGGTCACTGGACACACCACATGCCAATCATCGTTCTGTGCACTGCCACCTGGCTGATCGGAGGTCACACCACATGCCAATCATCGTTCGGTGCACTGCCACTTGGCTGATCGGAGGACACACCACATGCCAATCAACCTTCGGTGCACTGCCACCTGGCTGGTCGGAGGACACACCACATGCCAATCAACATTCGGTGCACTGCCACCTGGCTGATCAGAGGACACACCACATGCCAATCAACATTCGGTGCACTGCCACCTGGCTGGTCACTGGACACACCACATGCCAATCATCGTTCTGTGCACTGCCACCTGGCTGATCGGAGGTCACACCACATGCCAATCATCGTTCGGTGCACTGCCACTTGGCTGATCGGAGGACACATCACATGCCAATCAACGTTCGGTGCACTGCAACCTGGCTGGTCGGAGGACACACCACATGCCAATCAACATTCGGTGCACTGCCACCTGGCTGGTCGGAGGACACACCACATACCAATCAACATTCGGTACACTGCCACCTGGCTGGTCGGCGGACACACCACATGCCAATCAACATTCGGTGCACTGCCACCTGGCTGTACGGAGGACACACCACATGCTAATCAACATTCGGTGCACTGCCACCTGGCTGGTCAGTGGACACACCAACATGCCAATCATCGTTCGGTGCACTGCCACCTGGCTGATCGGAAGTCACACCACATGCAAATCATCATTCGGTGCACTGCCACCAGGCTGGTCGGAGGACACACCACATGCCAATCATCATTCGGTGCACTGCCACCAGGCTGGTCGGAGGACACACCACATGCCAATCATCGTTCGGTGCACTGCCACCTGGCTGGTCGGAGGACACACCACATGCCAATCATCGTTCGGTGCACTGCCACCTGGCTGGTCGGAGGACACACAACATGCCAAACAACATTCGGTGCACTGCCACCTGGCTGGTCGGAGGACACACCACATGCCAATCATCTTTCGGTGCACTGCCACCTGGCTGGTCGGTGGACACAACACATGCCAATCAACATTTGGTGCACTGCCACCTGGCTGGTCAGAGGACACCACATGCCAATGAACTTTCGTTGCACTGCCACCTGGCTGGTCAGAGGACACCACATGCCAATCAAGATTCGGTGCACTGCCACCTGGCTGATCGGTGGACACACCAGATGCCAATCAACATTCTGTGCAATGCCACCTGGCAGGTCGGTGGTCACACCACATGCCAATCAACATTCGGTGCACTGCCACCTGGCTGATCGGTGGACACACCACATGCCAATCAACATTCTGTGCACTGCCACCAGGCTGGTCGGTGGACACAACACATGCCAATCAACATTCGGTGCACTGCCACCTGGCTGGTCGGTGGACACACCACATGCCAATCAACATTCGGTGCACTGACACCTGGCTGATCAGAGGACACACCACATGCCAATCAACATTCGGTGCACTGCCACCTGGCTGGTCACTGGACACACCACATGCCAATCATCGTTCTGTGCACTGCCACCTGGCTGATCGGAGGTCACACCACATGCCAATCATCGTTCGGTGCACTGCCACTTGGCTGATCGGAGGACACATCACATGCCAATCAACGTTCGGTGCACTGCCACCTGGCTGGTCGGAGGACACACCACATGCCAATCAACATTCGGTGCACTGCCACCTGGCTGGTCGGAGGACACACCACATACCAATCAACATTCGGTACACTGCCACCTGGCTGGTTGGCGGACACACCAGATGCCAATCAACATTCGGTGCACTGCCACCTGGCTGTACGGAGGACACACCACATGCTAATCAACATTCGGTGCACTGCCACCTGGCTGGTCAGTGGACACACCACATGCCAATCATCGTTCGGTGCACTGCCACCTGGCTGATCGGAGGTCACACCACATGCAAATCATCATTCGGTGCACTGCCACCAGGCTGGTCGGAGGACACACCACATGCCAATCATCATTCGGTGCACTGCCAACAGGCTGGTCGGAGGACACACCACATGCCAATCATCGTTCGTTGCACTGCCACCTGGCTGGAAGGAGGACACACCACATGCCAATCATCGTTCGGTGCACTGCCACCTGGCTGGTCGGAGGACACACCACATGCCAAACAACATTCGGTGCACTGCCACCTGGCTGGTCGGAGGACACACCACATGCCAATCATCGTTCGGTGCACTGCCACCTGGCTGGTCGGTGGACACAACACATGCCAATCAACATTTGGTGCACTGCCACCTGGCTGGTCAGAGGACACCACATGCCAATGAACGTTCGGTGCACTGCCACCTGGCTGGTCAGAGGACACCACATGCCAATCAAGATTCGGTGCACTGCCACCTGGCAGGTCGGTGGTCACACCACATGCCAATCAACATTCGGTGCACTGCCACCTGGCTGATCGGTGGACACACCACATGCCAATCAACATTCTGTGCACTGCCACCAGGCTGGTCGGTGGACACAACACATGCCAATCAACATTCGGTGCACTGCCACCTGGCTGGTCGGTGGACACACCACATGCCAATCAACATTCGGTGCACTGCCACCTGGCTGGTCGGAGGACACACCACATGCCAATCAACATTCGGTGCACTGCCACCTGGCTGTTCGGAGGACGCACCGCATGCCAATCAACATTTGGTGCACTGCCACCTGGCGGGTCGGTGGACACACCACATGCCAATCAACATTCGGTGCACTGCCACCTGGCTGATCGGTGGACACACCACATGCCAATCAACATTCGGTGCACTGCCACCTGGCTGGTCACTGGACACACCACATGCCAATCATCGTTCTGTGCACTGCCACCTGGCTGATCGGAGGTCACACCACATGCCAATCATCGTTCGGTGCACTTCCACTTGGCTGATCGGAGGACACATCACATGCCAATCAACGTTCGGTGCACTGCCACCTGGCTGGTCGGAGGACACACCACATGCCAATCAACATTCGGTGCACTGACACCTGGCTGATCAGAGGACACACCACATGCCAATCAATATTCGGTGCAATGCCACCTGGCTGGTCACTGGACACACCACATGCCAATCATCGTTCTGTGCACTGCCACCTGGCTGATCGGAGGTCACACCACATGCCAATCATCGTTCGGTGCACTGCCACTTGGCTGATCGGAGGACACATCACATGCCAATCAACGTTCGGTGCACTGCCACCTGGCTGGTCGGAGGACACACCACATGCCAATCAACATTCGGTGCACTGCCACCTGGCTGGTCGGCGGACACACCACATACCAATCAACATTCGGTACACTGCCACCTGGCTGGTCGGCGGACACACCACATGCCAATCAACATTCGGTGCACTGCCACCTGGCTGTACGGAGGACACACCACATGCTAATCAACATTCGGTGCACTGCCACCTGGCTGGTCAGTGGACACACCACATGCCAATCATCGTTCAGTGCACTGCCACCTGGCTGATCGGAGGTCACACCACATGCAAATCATCATTCGGTGCACTGCCACCAGGCTGGTCGGAGGACACACCACATGCCAATCATCGTTCGGTGCACTGCCACCTGGCTGGTCGGAGGACACACCACATGCCAATCATCGTTCGGTGCACTGCCACCTGGCTGGTCGGAGGACACACCACATGCCAAACAACATTCGGTGCACTGCCACCTGGCTGGTCGGAGGACACACCACATGCCAATCATCGTTCGGTGCACTGCCACCTGGCTGGTCGGTGGACACAACACATGCCAATCAACATTTGGTGCACTGCCACCTGGCTGGTCAGAGGACACCACATGCCAATGAACGTTCGGTGCACTGCCACCTGGCTGGTCAGAGGACACCACATGCCAATCAAGATTCGGTGCACTGCCACCTGGCTGGTCTGAGGATACACCACATGCCAATCATCATTCGGTGCACTGCCACCTGGCTGGTCAGAGGACACCACATGCCAATCAAGATTCGGTGCACTGCCACCTGGCTGGTCGGAGGACACACCACATGCCAATCAACGTTTGGTGCACTGCCACCTGGCTGGTCGGAGGACACACCACATGCCAATCAACGTTCGGTGCACTGCCACCTGGCTGGTCAGAGGACACCACATGCCAATCAACGTTCGGTGCACTGCGACCTGACTGGTCGGAGGACACACCACATGCCAATCAACGTTCGGTGCACTGCCACCTGGCTGGTCAGAGGACACCACATGCCAATCAACGTTCGGTGCACTGCCACCAGGCTGGTCGGTGGACACAACACATGCCAATCAACATTCGGTGCACTGCCACCTGGTGTGTCGGAGTATACACCACATGCCAATCAACATTCTGTGCACTGTCACCTGGCTGGTGGGAGGACACACCACAAGCCAATCAACATTCTGTGCACTGCCACCTGGCTGGTCGGAGGACACACCACAAGCCAATCAACATTCTGTGCACTGCCACCTGGCTGGTGGGAGGACACACCACAAGCCAATCAACATTCGGTGCACTGTCACCTTGCTGGTCTGAGGACACACCACATGCCAATCAAAGTTTGGTGCACTGCCACCTGGCTGGTCGGAGGACACAACACATGCCAATCAACATTTGGTGCACTGCCACCTGGCGTGTCAGAGGACACCACATGCCAATCAACATTCGGTGACCTACCAGCTGGCTGGTCGGAGGACACACACCATGCCAATCAACATTCGGTGAACTGCCACCTGGCTGTTCGGAGGACACAACACATGCCAATCAACATTCGGTGCACTGCCACCTGGCTGTTCGGAGGACACAACACATGCCAATCAACATTCGGTGCACTGCCACCAGGCTTGTCGGAGGTCACACCACATGCCAATCAACATTCGGTGCACTGCCACCAGGTGTGTCGGAGGACACACCACATGCCAATCAACATTCTGTGCACTGCCACCTGGCGAGTCGGAGGACACACCACATGCCAATCAACATTCGGTGCACTGCCATTTGACTGGTCTGAGGAGACACCACAGGCCAATTAACAGTCGGTGCACTGCCACCTGGCGGGTCAGTGCACACACCACATGCCAATCAACGTTCGGTGCACTGCCACCTGGCTGGTCGGTGGACACAACACATGCCAATCAACATTCGGTGCACTGCCACCTGGCTGGTCGGAGGACACACGACATGCCAATCAACATTCGGTGCACTGACACCTGGCTGGTCGGTGGACACACCACATGCCAATCAACGTTCCGTGCACTGCCAGCTGGCTGGTCGGAGGACACACCACATGCCAATCAACGTTCGGTGCACTGCCACCTGGCGAGTCGGAGGACACACCACATGCCAATCAACGTTTGTACACTGCCATCTGACTGGTCGGTGGACACACCACAGGCCAATCAACATTCGGTGAACAGCCACATGGCGTGTCGGAGGACACACCACATGCCAATCAACATTCGGTGCACTGCCACCTGGCTGATCGGAGGACACACCACATGCCAATCAACATTCGGTGCACTACCACCTGGCTGGTCAGAGGACACACACCATGCCAATCAAAGTTCGGAGCACTGCCACCTGTCTGGTCGGAGGACACACCACAGGTCAATCAACATTCTGTGCACTACCACCTGGCTGGTCGGAGGACACACCACATGCCAATCAACGTTCGGTGCACTGCCACCTGGCTGGTCGGAGGGCAAACCACATGACAATCAACGTTCGGTGCACTGCCACCTGGCTGGTCGGTGGACACACCACATGCCAATCAACATTCGGTGAACTGCCACCTGGCTGGTCGGAGGACACACCACATGCCAATCAACATTCGGTGCACTGCCACCTGGCTGGTCTGAGGATACACCACAGGCCAATCAAAATTCGGTGCACTACAAGCTGGCTGATCGGTGGACACAGCACAGGCCAATCAACATTCGGTGCACTGCCACATGGCTGGTCGGAGGACACACCACATGCCAATCAAAATTCGGTGAACTACCAGCTGACTGGTCGGAGGACACACCACATGCCAATCAACATTCGCTGCACTGCCACCTGGCTGGTCTGAGGATACACCACAGGCCAATCAACATTCGGTGCACTACAAGCTGGCTGATCGGTGGACACACCACAGGCCAATCAACATTCGTTGCACTGCCACCTGGCGGTTCGGAGGACACACCACATGCCATTCAACATTTGTTGCACTGCCACCTGGCTGGTCGGAGGACACACCACATACCAATCAACATTCGGTACACTGCCACCTGGCTGCTCGGCGGACACACCACATGCCAATCAACATTCGGTGCACTGCCACCTGGCTGTACGGAGGACACACCACATGCCAATCAACATTTGGTGCACTGCCACCTGGCTGATCGGTGGACACACCACATGCCAATCAACATTCTGTGCACTGCCACCAGGCTGGTCGGTGGACACAACACATGCCAATCAACATTCGGTGCACTGCCACCTGGCTGGTCGGTGGACACACCACATGCCAATCAACATTTGGTGCACTGCCACCTGGCTGGACGGGGGACACACCACATGCCAATCAACATTCGGTGCACTGCCACCTGGCTGTTCGGAGGACGCACCGCATGCCAATCAACATTTGGTGCACTGCCACCTGGCGGGTCGGTGGACACACCACATGCCAATCAACATTCGGTGCACTGCCACCTGGCTGATCGGTGGACACACCACATGCCAATCAACATTCTGTGCAATGCCACCTGGCAGGTCGGTGGTCACACCACATGCCAATCAACATTCGGTGCACTGCCACCTGGCTGATCGGTGGACACACCACATGCCAATCAACATTCTGTGCACTGCCACCTGGCTAGTCAGTGGACACACCACATGCCAATCATCGTTCGGTACACTGCCACCTGGCTGGGCAGTGGACACACCACATGCCAATCAACATTCTGTGCACTGCCACCTGGCTGATCGGAGGTCACACCACATGCCAATCATCTTTCGGTGCACTGCCACCTGGCTGATCGGAGGTCACACCACATGCCAATCATCGTTCGGTGCACTGCCACTTGGCTGATCGGAGGAAACATCACATGCCAATCAACGTTCGGTGCACTGCCACCTGGCTGGTCGGAGGACACACCACATGCCAATCAACATTCGGTGCACTGCCACCTGGCTGATCAGAGGACACACCACATGCCAATCAACATTCGGTGCACTGCCACCTGGCTGGTCACTGGACACACCACATGCCAATCATCGTTCTGTGCACTGCCACCTGGCTGATCGGAGGTCACACCACATGCCAATCATCGTTCGGTGCACTGCCACTTGGCTGATCGGAGGACACATCACATGCCAATCAACGTTCGGTGCACTGCCACCTGGCTTGTCGGAGGACACACCACATGCCAATCAACATTCGGTGCACTGCCACCTGGCTGGTCGGAGGACACACCACATACCAATCAACATTCGGTACACTGCCACCTGGCTGGTCGGCGGACACACCACATGCCAATCATCGTTCGGTGCACTGCCACCTGGCTGGTCGGAGGACACACCACATGCCAATCATCGTTCGGTGCACTGCCACCTGGCTGGTCGGAGGACACACCACATGCCAAACAACATTCGGTGCACTGCCACCTGGCTGGTCGGAGGACACACCACATGCCAATCATCGTTCGGTGCACTGCCACCTGGCTGGTCGGTGGACACAACACATGCCAATCAACATTTGGTGCACTGCCACCTGGCTGGTCAGAGGACACCACATGCCAATGAACGTTCGGTGCACTGCCACCTGGCTGGTCAGAGGACACCACATGCCAATCAAGATTCGGTGCACTGCCACCTGGCTGGTCTGAGGATACACCACATGCCAATCATCATTCGGTGCACTACCACCTGGCTGGTCGGAGGACACACCACATGCCAATCAACGTTTGGTGCACTGCCACCTGGCTGGTCGGAGGACACACCACATGCCAATCAACGTTCGGTGCACTGCCACCTGGCTGGTCAGAGGACACCACATGCCAATCAACGTTCGGTGCACTGCGACCTGACTGGTCGGAGGACACACCACATGCCAATCAACGTTCGGTGCACTGCCACCTGGCTGGTCAGAGGACACCACATGCCAATCAACGTTCGGTGCACTGCCACCAGGCTGGTCGGTGGACACAACACATGCCAATCAACATTCGGTGCACTGCCACCTGGTGTGTCGGAGTATACACCACATGCCAATCAACATTCTGTGCACTGTCACCTGGCTGGTGGGAGGACACACCACAAGCCAATCAACATTCTGTGCACTGCCACCTGGCTGGTCGGAGGACACACCACAAGCCAATCAACATTCTGTGCACTGCCACCTGGCTGGTGGGAGGACACACCACAAGCCAATCAACATTCGGTGCACTGTCACCTTGCTGGTCTGAGGACACACCACATGCCAATCAAAGTTTGGTGCACTGCCACCTGGCTGGTCGGAGGACACAACACATGCCAATCAACATTTGGTGCACTGCCACCTGGCGTGTCAGAGGACACCACATGCCAATCAACATTCGGTGACCTACCAGCTGGCTGGTCGGAGGACACACACCATGCCAATCAACATTCGGTGAACTGCCACCTGGCTGTTCGGAGGACACAACACATGCCAATCAACATTCGGTGCACTGCCACCTGGCTGTTCGGAGGACACAACACATGCCAATCAACATTCGGTGCACTGCCACCAGGCTTGTCGGAGGTCACACCACATGCCAATCAACATTCGGTGCACTGCCACCAGGTGTGTCGGAGGACACACCACATGCCAATCAACATTCTGTGCACTGCCACCTGGCGAGTCGGAGGACACACCACATGCCAATCAACATTCGGTGCACTGCCATTTGACTGGTCTGAGGAGACACCACAGGCCAATTAACAGTCGGTGCACTGCCACCTGGCGGGTCAGTGCACACACCACATGCCAATCAACGTTCGGTGCACTGCCACCTGGCTGGTCGGTGGACACAACACATGCCAATCAACATTCGGTGCACTGCCACCTGGCTGGTCGGAGGACACACGACATGCCAATCAACATTCGGTGCACTGACACCTGGCTGGTCGGTGGACACACCACATGCCAATCAACGTTCAGTGCACTGCCAGCTGGCTGGTCGGAGGACACACCACATGCCAATCAACGTTCGGTGCACTGCCACCTGGCGAGTCGGAGGACACACCACATGCCAATCAACGTTTGTACACTGCCATCTGACTGGTCGGTGGACACACCACAGGCCAATCAACATTCGGTGAACAGCCACATGGCGTGTCGGAGGACACACCACATGCCAATCAACATTCGGTGCACTGCCACCTGGCTGATCGGAGGACACACCACATGCCAATCAACATTCGGTGCACTACCACCTGGCTGGTCAGAGGACACACACCATGCCAATCAAAGTTCGGAGCACTGCCACCTGTCTGGTCGGAGGACACACCACAGGTCAATCAACATTCTGTGCACTACCACCTGGCTGGTCGGAGGACACACCACATGCCAATCAACGTTCGGTGCACTGCCACCTGGCTGGTCGGAGGGCAAACCACATGACAATCAACGTTCGGTGCACTGCCACCTGGCTGGTCGGTGGACACACCACATGCCAATCAACATTCGGTGAACTGCCACCTGGCTGGTCGGAGGACACACCACATGCCAATCAACATTCGGTGCACTGCCACCTGGCTGGTCTGAGGATACACCACAGGCCAATCAAAATTCGGTGCACTACAAGCTGGCTGATCGGTGGACACAGCACAGGCCAATCAACATTCGGTGCACTGCCACATGGCTGGTCGGAGGACACACCACATGCCAATCAAAATTCGGTGAACTACCAGCTGACTGGTCGGAGGACACACCACATGCCAATCAACATTCGCTGCACTGCCACCTGGCTGGTCTGAGGATACACCACAGGCCAATCAACATTCGGTGCACTACAAGCTGGCTGATCGGTGGACACACCACAGGCCAATCAACATTCGGTGCACTGCCACCTGGCGGTTCGGAGGACACACCACATGCCATTCAACATTTGTTGCACTGCCACCTGGCTGGTCGGAGGACACACCACATACCAATCAACATTCGGTACACTGCCACCTGGCTGCTCGGCGGACACACCACATGCCAATCAACATTCGGTGCACTGCCACCTGGCTGTACGGAGGACACACCACATGCCAATCAACATTTGGTGCACTGCCACCTGGCTGATCGGTGGACACACCACATGCCAATCAACATTCTGTGCACTGCCACCAGGCTGGTCGGTGGACACAACACATGCCAATCAACATTCGGTGCACTGCCACCTGGCTGGTCGGTGGACACACCACATGCCAATCAACATTTGGTGCACTGCCACCTGGCTGGACGGGGGACACACCACATGCCAATCAACATTCGGTGCACTGCCACCTGGCTGTTCGGAGGACGCACCGCATGCCAATCAACATTTGGTGCACTGCCACCTGGCGGGTCGGTGGACACACCACATGCCAATCAACATTCGGTGCACTGCCACCTGGCTGATCGGTGGACACACCACATGCCAATCAACATTCTGTGCAATGCCACCTGGCAGGTCGGTGGTCACACCACATGCCAATCAACATTCGGTGCACTGCCACCTGGCTGATCGGTGGACACACCACATGCCAATCAACATTCTGTGCACTGCCACCTGGCTAGTCAGTGGACACACCACATGCCAATCATCGTTCGGTACACTGCCACCTGGCTGGGCAGTGGACACACCACATGCCAATCAACATTCTGTGCACTGCCACCTGGCTGATCGGAGGTCACACCACATGCCAATCATCGTTCGGTGCACTGCCACCTGGCTGATCGGAGGTCACACCACATGCCAATCATCGTTCGGTGCACTGCCACTTGGCTGATCGGAGGAAACATCACATGCCAATCAACGTTCGGTGCACTGCCACCTGGCTGGTCGGAGGACACACCACATGCCAATCAACATTCGGTGCACTGCCACCTGGCTGATCAGAGGACACACCACATGCCAATCAACATTCGGTGCACTGCCACCTGGCTGGTCACTGGACACACCACATGCCAATCATCGTTCTGTGCACTGCCACCTGGCTGATCGGAGGTCACACCACATGCCAATCATCGTTCGGTGCACTGCCACTTGGCTGATCGGAGGACACATCACATGCCAATCAACGTTCGGTGCACTGCCACCTGGCTTGTCGGAGGACACACCACATGCCAATCAACATTCGGTGCACTGCCACCTGGCTGGTCGGAGGACACACCACATACCAATCAACATTCGGTACACTGCCACCTGGCTGGTCGGCGGACACACCACATGCCAATCAACATTCGGTGCACTGCCACCTGGCTGTACGGAGGACACACCACATGCTAATCAACATTCGGTGCACTGCCACCTGGCTGGTCAGTGGACACACCACATTCCAATCATCATTCGGTGCACTGCCACCAGGCTGTTCGGAGGACACACCACATGCCAATCATCATTCGGTGCACTGCCACCAGGCTGGTCGGAGGACACACCACATGCCAATCATCGTTCGGTGCACTGCCACCTGGCTGGTCGGAGGACACACCACATGCCAATCATCGTTCGGTGCACTGCCACCTGGCTGGTCGGAGGACACACCACATGCCAAACAACATTCGGTGCACTGCCACCTGGCTGGTCGGAGGACACACCACATGCCAATCATCGTTCGGTGCACTGCCACCTGGCTGGTCGGTGGACACAACACATGCCAATCAACATTTGGTGCACTGCCACCTGGCTGGTCAGAGGACACCACATGCCAATGAACGTTCGTTGCACTGCCACCTGGCTGGTCAGAGGACACCACATGCCAATCAAGATTCGGTGCACTGCCACCTGGCTGGTCTGAGGATACACCACATGCCAATCATCATTCGGTGCACTACCACCTGGCTGGTCAGAGGACACACACCATGCCAATCAAAGTTCGGAGCACTGCCACCTGTCTGGTCGGAGGACACACCACAGGTCAATCAACATTCTGTGCACTACCACCTGGCTGGTCGGAGGACACACCACATGCCAATCAACGTTCGGTGCACTGCCACCTGGCTGGTCGGAGGGCAAACCACATGACAATCAACGTTCGGTGCACTGCCACCTGGCTGGTCGGTGGACACACCACATGCCAATCAACATTCGGTGAACTGCCACCTGGCTGGTCGGAGGACACACCACATGCCAATCAACATTCGGTGCACTGCCACCTGGCTGGTCTGAAGATACACCACAGGCCAATCAAAATTCGGTGCACTACAAGCTGGCTGATCGGTGGACACAGCACAGGCCAATCAACATTCGGTGCACTGCCACATGGCTGGTCGGAGGACACACCACATGCCAATCAAAATTCGGTGAACTACCAGCTGACTGGTCGGAGGACACACCACATGCCAATCAACATTCGCTGCACTGCCACCTGGCTGGTCTGAGGATACACCACAGGCCAATCAACATTCGGTGCACTACAAGCTGGCTGATCGGTGGACACACCACAGGCCAATCAACATTCGGTGCACTGCCACCTGGCGGTTCGGAGGACACACCACATGCCATTCAACATTTGTTGCACTGCCACCTGGCTGGTCGGAGGACACACCACATACCAATCAACATTCGGTACACTGCCACCTGGCTGCTCGGCGGACACACCACATGCCAATCAACATTCGGTGCACTGCCACCTGGCTGTACGGAGGACACACCACATGCCAATCAACATTTGGTGCACTGCCACCTGGCTGATCGGTGGACACACCACATGCCAATCAACATTCTGTGCACTGCCACCAGGCTGGTCGGTGGACACAACACATGCCAATCAACATTCGGTGCACTGCCACCTGGCTGGTCGGTGGACACACCACATGCCAATCAACATTTGGTGCACTGCCACCTGGCTGGACGGGGGACACACCACATGCCAATCAACATTCGGTGCACTGCCACCTGGCTGTTCGGAGGACGCACCGCATGCCAATCAACATTTGGTGCACTGCCACCTGGCGGGTCGGTGGACACACCACATGCCAATCAACATTCGGTGCACTGCCACCTGGCTGATCGGTGGACACACCACATGCCAATCAACATTCTGTGCAATGCCACCTGGCAGGTCGGTGGTCACACCACATGCCAATTAACATTCGGTGCACTGCCACCTGGCTGATCGGTGGACACACCACATGCCAATCAACATTCTGTGCACTGCCACCTGGCTGGTCAGTGGACACACCACATGCCAATCATCGTTCGGTACACTGCCACCTGGCTGGGCAGTGGACACACCACATGCCAATCAACATTCTGTGCACTGCCACCTGGCTGATCGGAGGTCACACCACATGCCAATCATCGTTCGGTGCACTGCCACCTGGCTGATCGGAGGTCACACCACATGCCAATCATCGTTCGGTGCACTGCCACTTGGCTGATCGGAGGAAACATCACATGCCAATCAACGTTCGGTGCACTGCCACCTGGCTGGTCGGAGGACACACCACATGCCAATCAACATTCGGTGCACTGCCACCTGGCTGATCAGAGGACACACCACATGCCAATCAACATTCGGTGCACTGCCACCTGGCTGGTCACTGGACACACCACATGCCAATCATCGTTCTGTGCACTGCCACCTGGCTGATCGGAGGTCACACCACATGCCAATCATCGTTCGGTGCACTGCCACTTGGCTGATCGGAGGACACATCACATGCCAATCAACGTTCGGTGCACTGCCACCTGGCTTGTCGGAGGACACACCACATGCCAATCAACATTCGGTGCACTGCCACCTGGCTGGTCGGAGGACACACCACATACCACTCAACATTCGGTACACTGCCACCTGGCTGGTCGGCGGACACACCACATGCCAATCAACATTCGGTGCACTGCCACCTGGCTGTACGGAGGACACACCACATGCTAATCAACATTCGGTGCACTGCCACCTGGCTGGTCAGTGGACACACCACATGCCAATCATCATTCGGTGCACTGCCACCAGGCTGTTCGGAGGACACACCACATGCCAATCATCATTCGGTGCACTGCCACCAGGCTGGTCGGAGGACACACCACATGCCAATCATCGTTCGGTGCACTGCCACCTGGCTGGTCGGAGGACACACCACATGCCAATCATCGTTCGGTGCACTGCCACCTGGCTGGTCGGAGGACACACCACATGCCAAACAACATTCGGTGCACTGCCACCTGGCTGGTCGGAGGACACACCACATGCCAATCATCGTTCGGTGCACTGCCACCTGGCTGGTCGGTGGACACAACACATGCCAATCAACATTTGGTGCACTGCCACCTGGCTGGTCAGAGGACACCACATGCCAATGAACGTTCGTTGCACTGCCACCTGGCTGGTCAGAGGACACCACATGCCAATCAAGATTCCGTGCACTGCCACCTGGCTGGTCTGAGGATACACCACATGCCAATCATCATTCGGTGCACTACCACCTGGCTGGTCGGAGGACACACCACATGCCAATCAACGTTTGGTGCACTGCCACCTGGCTGGTCGGAGGACACACCACATGCCAATCAACGTTTGGTGCACTGTCACCTGTCTGGTCGGAGGACACACCACATGCCAATCAACGTTCGGTGCACTGCCACCTGGCTGGTCAGAGGACACCACATGCCAATCAACGTTCGGTGCACTGCGACCTGACTGGTCGGAGGACACACCACATGCCAATCAACGTTCGGTGCACTGCCACCTGGCTGGTCAGAGGACACCACATGCCAATCAACGTTCGGTGCACTGCCACCAGGCTGGTCGGTGGACACAACACATGCCAATCAACATTCGGTGCACTGCCACCTGGCTAGTCGGTGGACACACCACATGCCAATCAACATTCGGTGCACTGCCACCTGTCTGGTCGGAGGACACACCACATGCCAATCAACATTCGGTGCACTGCCACCTGTCTGGTCGGAGCACACACCACAGGTCAATCAACATTCTGTGCACTGTCACCTGGCTGGTGGGAGGACACACCACAAGCCAATCAACATTCTGTGCACTGCCACCTGGCTGGTCGGAGGACTCACCACAAGCCAATCAACATTCTGTGCACTGCCACCTGGCTGGTCGGAGGACACACCACAAGCCAATCAACATTCTGTGCACTGCCACGTGGCTGGTCGGAGGACACAACACATGCCAATCAACATTTGGTGCACTGCCACCTGGCGTGTCAGAGGACACCACATGCCAATCAACATTCGGTGACCTACCAGCTGGCTGGTCGGAGGACACACACCATGCCAATCAACATTCGGTGAACTGCCACCTAGCTGTTCGGAGGACACAACACATGCCAATCAACATTCGGTGCACTGCCACCAGGCTTGTCGGAGGTCACACCACATGCCAATCAACATTCGGTGCACTGCCACCAGGTGTGTCGGAGGACACACCACATGCCAATCAACATTCTGTGCACTGCCACCTGGCGAGTCGGAGGACACACCACATGCCAATCAACATTCGGTGCACTGCCATTTGACTGGTCTGAGGACACACCACAGGCCAATCAACAGTCGGTGCACTGCCACCTGGCGGGTCAGTGCACACACCACATGCCAATCAACGTTCGGAGCACTGCCACCTGGCTGGTCGGTGGACACAACACATGCCAATCAACATTCGGTGCACTGCCACCTGGCTGGTCGGAGGACACACGACATGCCAATCAACATTCGGTGCACTGCCACCTGTCTGGTCGATGGACACACCACATGCCAATCAACGTTCAGTGTACTGCCAGCTGGCTGGTCGGAGGACACACCACATGCCAATCAACGTTCGGTGCACTGCCACCTGGCTGGTCGGTGGACACAACACATGCCAATCAACATTCGGTGCACTGCCACCTGGCTGGTCGGTGGACACACCACATGCCAATCAACGTTCAGTGCACTGCCAGCTGGCTGGTCGGAGGACACACCACATGCCAATCAACGTTCGGTGCACTGC
This sequence comes from Hypanus sabinus, assembly GCF_030144855.1. NCBI lineage: Eukaryota > Metazoa > Chordata > Chondrichthyes > Myliobatiformes > Dasyatidae > Hypanus > Hypanus sabinus. Next base: position 948,412 of record NW_026779021.1, read on the forward strand.
CACCTGGCTGGTCGGTGGACACAACACATGCCAATCAACATTCGGTGCACTGCCACCTGGCTGGTCGCAGGACACACGATATGCCAATCAACATTCGGTGCACTGCCACCTGGCTGGTCGGTGGACACAACACATGCCAATCAACATTAGGTGCACTGCCACCTGGCTGGTCGCAGGACACACGATATGCCAATCAACATTCGGTGCACTGCCACCTGGCTGGTCGGAGGACACAACACATGCCAATCAACATTCTGTGCACTGCCACCCGGTTGGTCGGTGGACACACCACATGCCAATCCACATTCGCTGCACTGCCACCTGGCTGGTCGGAGGACACACCACATGCCAATCAACATTCGGTGCACTGCCACCTGGCTGGTCGGAGGACACACCACATGCCAAACAACATTCGGTGAACAGCCACATGGCGTGTCGGAGGACACACCACATGCCAATCAACATTCTGTGCACTGCCACATGGCTGGTCGGAGGACACACCACATGCCAATCAACATTCGGTGCACTGCCACCTGGCTGGTCGGAGGACGCACCACATGCCAATCAACATTTGGTGCACTGCCACCTGGCGGGTCCGTGGACACACCACATGCCAATCAACATTCGGTGCACTGCCACCTGGCTGATCGGTGGACACACCACATGCCAATAAACATTCTGTGCACTGCCACCTGGCTGGTCAGTGGACACACCACATGCCAATCATCGTTCGGTACACTGCCACCTGGCTGGTCAGTGGACACACCACATGCCAATCAACATTCTGTGCACTGCCACCTGGCTGATCGGAGGTCACACCACATGCCAATCATCCTTCGGTGCACTGCCACCTGGCTGATCTGAGGACACACCACATGCCAATCAACATTCGGTGTACTGCCACCTGGCTGGTCACTGGACACACCACATGCCAATCATCGTTCGGTGCACTGCCACCTGGCTGATCGGAAGTCACACCACATGCCAGTCATCGTTCGGTGCACTGCCACTTGGCTGATCGGAGGACTCATCACATGCCAATCAACGTTCGGTGCACTGTCACCTGGCTGGTCGGAGGAGACAACACATGCCAATCATCATTCGGTGCACTGCCACCAGGCTGGTCGGAGGACACACCACATGCCAATCATCGTTCGGTGCACTGCCACCTGGCTGGTCGGAGGACACACCACATGCCAATCATCGTTCGGTGCACTGCCACCTGGCTGGTCGGAGGACACACCACATGCCAAACAACATTCGGTGCACTGCCACCTGGCTGGTCGGAGGACACACCACATGCCAATCATCGTTCGGTGCACTGCCACCTGGCTGGTCGGTGGACACAACACATGCCAATCAACATTTGGTGCACTGCCACCTGGCTGGTCAGAGGACACCACATGCCAATGAACGTTCGTTGCACTGCCACCTGGCTGGTCAGAGGACACCACATGCCAATCAAGATTCGGTGCACTGCCACCTGGCTGGTCTGTGGATACACCACATGCCAATCATCATTCGGTGCACTACCACCTGGCTGGTCGGAGGACACACCACATGCCAATCAACGTTTGGTGCACTGCCACCTGGCTGGTCGGAGGACACACCACATGCCAATCAACGTTTGGTGCACTGTCACCTGGCTGGTCGGAGGACACACCACATGCCAAACAACATTCGGTGAACAGCCACATGGCGTGTCGGAGGACACACCACATGGCAATCAACATTCGGTGCACTGCCACATGGCTGGTCGGAGGACACACCACATGCCAATCAACATTCGGTGCACTGCCACCTGGCTGGTCGGAGGACGCACCACATGCCAATCAACATTTGGTGCACTGGCACCTGGCGGGTCCGTGGACACACCACATGCCAATCAACATTCGGTGCACTGCCACCTGGCTGATCGGTGGACACACCACATGCCAATAAGCATTCTGTGCACTGCCACCTGGCTGGTCAGTGGACACTCCACATGCCAATCATCGTTCGGTACACTGCCACCTGGCTGGTCAGTGGACACACCACATGCCAATCAACATTCTGTGCACTGCCACCTGGCTGATCGGAGGTCACACCACATGCCAATCATCCTTCGGTGCACTGCCACCTGGCTGATCTGAGGACACACCACATGCCAATCAACATTCGGTGTACTGCCACCTGGCTGGTCACTGGACACACCACATGCCAATCATCGTTCGGTGCACTGCCACCTGGCTGATCGGAGGTCACACCACATGCCAGTCATCGGTCGGTGCACTGCCACTTGGCTGATCGGAGGACTCATCACATGCCAATCAAAGTTCGGTGCACTGTCACCTGGCTGGTCGGAGGAGACAACACATGCCAATCAACATACGGTGCACTGCCACCTGGCTGGTCGGAGGACACACCACATACCAATCAACATTCGGTACACTGCCACCTGGCTGGTCGGCGGACACACCACATGCCAATCAACATTCTGTGCACTGTCACCTGGCTGGTGGGAGGACACACCACAAGCCAATCAACATTCTGTGCACTGCCACCTGGCTGGTCGGAGGACTCACCACAAGCCAATCAACATTCTGTGCACTGCCACCTGGCTGGTCGGAGGACACACCACAAGCCAATCAACATTCTGTGCACTGCCACCTGGCTGGTCGCAGGACACACGATATGCCAATCAACATTCGGTGCACTGCCACCTGGCTGGTCGGTGGACACAACACATGCCAATCAACATTAGGTGTACTGCCAGCTGGCTGGTCGGAGGACACACCACATGCCAATCAACGTTCGGTGCACTGCCACCTGGCTGGTCGGTGGACACAACACATGCCAATCAACATTCGGTGCACTGCCACCTGGCTGGTCGGTGGACACACCACATGCCAATCAACGTTCAGTGCACTGCCAGCTGGCTGGTCGGAGGACACACCACATGCCAATCAACGTTCGGTGCACTGCCACCTGGCTGGTCGGTGGACACAACACATGCCAATCAACATTCGGTGCACTGCCACCTGGCTGGTCGCAGGACACACGATATGCCAATCAACATTCGGTGCACTGCCACCTGGCTGGTCGGTGGACACAACACATGCCAATCAACATTAGGTGCACTGCCACCTGGCTGGTCGCAGGACACACGATATGCCAATCAACATTCGGTGCACTGCCACCTGGCTGGTCGGAGGACACAACACATGCCAATCAACATTCTGTGCACTGCCACCCGGTTGGTCGGTGGACACACCACATGCCAATCCACATTCGCTGCACTGCCACCTGGCTGGTCGGAGGACACACCACATGCCAATCAACATTCGGTGCACTGCCACCTGGCTGGTCGGAGGACACACCACATGCCAAACAACATTCGGTGAACAGCCACATGGCGTGTCGGAGGACACACCACATGCCAATCAACATTCGGTGCACTGCCACATGGCTGGTCGGAGGACACACCACATGCCAATCAACATTCGGTGCACTGCCACCTGGCTGGTCGGAGGACGCACCACATGCCAATCAACATTTGGTGCACTGCCACCTGGCGGGTCCGTGGACACACCACATGCCAATCAACATTCGGTGCACTGCCACCTGGCTGATCGGTGGACACACCACATGCCAATAAACATTCTGTGCACTGCCACCTGGCTGGTCAGTGGACACACCACATGCCAATCATCGTTCGGTACACTGCCACCTGGCTGGTCGGAGGACACACCACATGCCAATCATCGTTCGGTGCACTGCCACCTGGCTGGTCGGAGGACACACCACATGCCAAACAACATTCGGTGCACTGCCACCTGGCTGGTCGGAGGACACACCACATGCCAATCATCGTTCGGTGCACTGCCACCTGGCTGGTCGGTGGACACAACACATGCCAATCAACATTTGGTGCACTGCCACCTGGCTGGTCAGAGGACACCACATGCCAATGAACGTTCGTTGCACTGCCACCTGGCTGGTCAGAGGACACCACATGCCAATCAAGATTCGGTGCACTGCCACCTGGCTGGTCTGTGGATACACCACATGCCAATCATCATTCGGTGCACTACCACCTGGCTGGTCGGAGGACACACCACATGCCAATCAACGTTTGGTGCACTGCCACCTGGCTGGTCGGAGGACACACCACATGCCAATCAACGTTTGGTGCACTGTCACCTGGCTGGTCGGAGGACACACCACATGCCAATCAACGTTCGGAGCACTGCCACCTGGCTGGTCAGAGGACACCACATGCCAATCAACGTTCGGTGCACTGCGACCTGACTGGTCGGAGGACACACCACATGCCAATCAAAGTTCGGTGCACTGCCACCTGGCTGGTCAGAGGACACCACATGCCAATCAACGTTCGGTGCACTGCCACCAGGCTGGTCGGTGGACACAATACATGCCAATCAACATTCGGTGCACTGCCACCTGGCTAGTCGGTGGACACACCACATGCCAATCAACATTCGGTGCACTGCCACCTGGCTGGTCGGAGGACACACCACATGCCAATCAACATTCGGTGCACTGCCACCTGTCTGGTCGGAGGACACACCACAGGTCAATCAACATTCTGTGCACTGTCACCTGGCTGGTGGGAGGACACACCACAAGCCAATCAACATTCTGTGCACTGCCACCTGGCTGGTCGGAGGACTCACCACAAGCCAATCAACATTCTGTGCACTGCCACCTGGCTGGTCGGAGGACACACCACAAGCCAATCAACATTCTGTGCACTGCCACGTGGCTGGTCGGAGGACACACCACAAGCCAATCAACATTCGGTGCACTGTCACCTTGCTGGTCTGAGGACACACCACATGCCAATCAAAGTTTGGTGCACTGCCACCTGGCTGGTCGGAGGACACAACACATGCCAATCAACATTTGGTGCACTGCCACCTGGCGTGTCAGAGGACGCCACATGCCAATCAACATTCGGTGACCTACCAGCTGGCTGGTCGGAGGACACACACCATGCCAATCAACATTCGGTGAACTGCCACCTAGCTGTTCGGAGGACACAACACATGCCAATCAACATTCGGTGCACTGCCACCAGGCTTGTCGGAGGTCACACCACATGCCAATCAACATTCGGTGCACTGCCACCAGGTGTGTCGGAGGACACACCACATGCCAATCAACATTCTGTGCACTGCCACCTGGCGAGTCGGAGGACACACCACATGCCAATCAACATTCGGTGCACTGCCATTTGACTGGTCTGAGGACACAGCACAGGCCAATCAACAGTCGGTGCACTGCCACCTGGCGGGTCAGTGCACACACCACATGCCAATCAACGTTCGGTGCACTGCCACCTGGCTGGTCGGTGGACACAACACATGCCAATCAACATTCGGTGCACTGCCACCTGGCTGGTCGGAGGACACACGACATGCCAATCAACATTCGGTGCACTGACACCTGGCTAGTCGGTGGACACACCACATGCCAATCAACGTTCAGTGCACTGCCAGCTGGCTGGTCGGAGGACACACCACATGCCAATCAACGTTCGGTGCACTGCCACCTGGCTGGTCGGTGGACACAACACATGCCAATCAACATTCGGTGCACTGCCACCTGGCTGGTCGCAGGACACACGATATGCCAATCAACATTCGGTGCACTGCCACCTGGCTGGTCGGTGGACGCAACACATGCCAATCAACATTAGGTGCACTGCCACCTGGCTGGTCGCAGGACACACGATATGCCAATCAACATTCGGTGCACTGCCACCTGGCTGGTCGGAGGACACAACACATGCCAATCAACATTCTGTGCACTGCCACCTGGTTGGTCGGTGGACACACCACATGCCAATCCACATTCGCTGCACTGCCACCTGGCTGGTCGGAGGACACACCACATGCCAATCAACATTCGGTGCACTGCCACCTGGCTGTTCGGAGGACACACCACATGCCAAACAACATTCGGTGAACAGCCACATGGCGTGTCGGAGGACACACCACATGCCAATCAACATTCGGTGCACTGCCACATGGCTGGTCGGAGGACACACCACATGCCAATCAACATTCGGTGCACTGCCACCTGGCTGGTCGGAGGACGCACCACATGCCAATCAACATTTGGTGCACTGGCACCTGGCGGGTCCGTGGACACACCACATGCCAATCAACATTCGGTGCACTGCCACCTGGCTGATCGGTGGACACACCACATGCCAATAAGCATTCTGTGCACTGCCACCTGGCTGGTCAGTGGACACTCCACATGCCAATCATCGTTCGGTACACTGCCACCTGGCTGGTCAGTGGACACACCACATGCCAATCAACATTCTGTGCACTGCCACCTGGCTGATCGGAGGTCACACCACATGCCAATCATCCTTCGGTGCACTGCCACCTGGCTGATCTGAGGACACACCACATGCCAATCAACATCCGGTGTACTGCCACCTGGCTGGTCACTGGACACACCACATGCCAATCATCGTTCGGTGCACTGCCACCTGGCTGATCGGAGGTCACACCACATGCCAGTCATCGGTCGGTGCACTGCCACTTGGCTGATCGGAGGACTCATCACATGCCAATCAAAGTTCGGTGCACTGTCACCTGGCTGGTCGGAGGAGACAACACATGCCAATCAACATACGGTGCACTGCCACCTGGCTGGTCGGAGGACACACCACATACCAATCAACATTCGGTACACTGCCACCTGGCTGGTCGGCGGACACACCACATGCCAATCAACATTCTGTGCACTGTCACCTGGCTGGTGGGAGGACACACCACAAGCCAATCAACATTCTGTGCACTGCCACCTGGCTGGTCGGAGGACTCACCACAAGCCAATCAACATTCTGTGCACTGCCACCTGGCAGGTCGGAGGACACACCACAAGCCAATCAACATTCTGTGCACTGCCACCTGGCTGGTCGCAGGACACACGATATGCCAATCAACATTCGGTGCACTGCCACCTGGCTGGTCGGTGGACACAACACATGCCAATCAACATTAGGTGCACTGCCACCTGGCTTGTCGCAGGACACACGATATGCCAATCAACATTCGGTGCACTGCCACCTGGCTGGTCGGAGGACACAACACATGCCAATCAACATTCTGTGCACTGCCACCTGGTTGGTCGGTGGACACACCACATGCCAATCCACATTCGCTGCACTGCCAGCTGGCTGGTCGGAGGACCCACCACATGCCAATCAACATTCGGTGCACTGCCACCTGGCTGGTCGGAGGACACACCACATGCCAAACAACATTCGGTGAACAGCCACATGGCGTGTCGGAGGACACACCACATGCCAATCAACATTCGGTGCACTGCCACATGGCTGGTCGGAGGACACACCACATGCCAATCAACATTCGGTGCACTGCCACCTGGCTGGTAGGAGGACGCACCACATGCCAATCAAAATTTGGTGCACTGCCACCTGGCGGGTCCGTGGACACACCACATGCCAATCAACATTCGGTGCACTGCCACCTGGCTGATCGGTGGACACACCACATGCCAATAAACATTCTGTGCACTTCCACCTGGCTGGTCAGTGGACACACCACATGCCAATCATCGTTCGGTACACTGCCACCTGGCTGGTCAGTGGACACACCACATGCCAATCAACATTCTGTGCACTGCCACCTGGCTGATCGGAGGTCACACCACATGCCAATCATCCTTCGGTGCACTGCCACCTGGCTGATCTGAGGACACACCACATGCCAATCAACATTCGGTGTACTGCCACCTGGCTGGTCACTGGACACACTACATGCCAATCATCGTTCGGTGCACTGCCACCTGGCGGATCGGAGGTCACACCACATGCCAGTCATCGTTCGGTGCACTGCCACTTGGCTGATCGGAGGACTCATCACATGCCAATCAACGTTCGGTGCACTGTCACCTGGCTGGTCGGAGGACTCACCACAAGCCAATCAACATTCTGTGCACTGCCACCTGGCTGGTCGGAGGACACACCACAAGCCAATCAACATTCTGTGCACTGCCACCTGGCTGGTCGCAGGACACACGATATGCCAATCAACATTCGGTGCACTGCCACCTGGCTGGTCGGTGGACACAACACATGCCAATCAACATTAGGTGCACTGCCACCTGGCTTGTCGCAGGACACACGATATGCCAATCAACATTCGGTGCACTGCCACCTGGCTGGTCGGAGGACACAACACATGCCAATCAACATTCTGTGCACTGCCACCTGGTTGGTCGGTGGACACACCACATGCCAATCCACATTCGCTGCACTGCCAGCTGGCTGGTCGAAGGACCCACCACATGCCAATCAACATTCGGTGCACTGCCACCTGGCTGGTCGGAGGACACACCACATGCCAAACAACATTCGGTGAACAGCCACATGGCGTGTCGGAGGACACACCACATGCCAATCAACATTCGGTGCACTGCCACATGGCTAGTCGGAGGACACACCACATGCCAATCAACATTCGGTGCACTGCCACCTGGCTGGTCGGAGGACGCACCACATGCCAATCAACATTTGGTGCACTGCCACCTGGCGGGTCCGTGGACACACCACATGCCAATCAACATTCGGTGCACTGCCACCTGGCTGTTCGGTGGACACACCACATGCCAATAAACATTCTGTGCACTTCCACCTGGCTGGTCAGTGGACACACCACATGCCAATCATCGTTCGGTACACTGCCACCTGGCTGGTCAGTGGACACACCACATGCCAATCAACATTCTGTGCACTGCCACCTGGCTGATCGGAGGTCACACCACATGCCAATCATCCTTCGGTGCACTGCCACCTGGCTGATCTGAGGACACACCACATGCCAATCAACATTCGGTGTACTGCCACCTGGCTGGTCACTGGACACACCACATGCCAATCATCGTTCGGTGCACTGCCACCTGGCGGAACGGAGGTCACACCACATGCCAGTCATCGTTCGGTGCACTGCCACTTGGCTGATCGGAGGACTCATCACATGCCAATCAACGTTCGGTGCACTGTCACCTGGCTGGTCGGAGGAGACAACACATGCCAATCAACATACGGTGCACTGCCACGTGGCTGGTCGGAGGACACACCACATACCAATCAACATTCGGTACACTGCCACCTGGCTGGTCGGCGGACACACCACATGCCAATCAACATTTGGTGCACTGCCACCTGGCTGGTCGGAGGACACACCACATGCCAAACAACATTCGGTGAACTGCCACCTGGCTGGTCGGAGGACACACCACATGCCAATCATCGTTCGGTGCACTGCCACCTGGCTGGTCGGTGGACACAACACATGCCAATCAACATTTGGTGCACTGCCACCTGGCTGGTCAGAGGACACCACATGCCAATGAACGTTCGGTGCACTGCCACCTGGCTGGTCAGAGGACACCACATGCCAATCAAGATTCGGTGCACTGCCACCTGGCTGATCGGTGGACACACCAGATGCCAATCAACATTCTGTGCAATGCCACCTGGCAGGTCGGTGGTCACACCACATGCCAATCAACATTCGGTGCACTGCCACCTGGCTGATCGGTGGACACATCACATGCCAATCAACATTCTGTGCACTGCCACCAGGCTGGTCGGTGGACACAACACATGCCAATCAACATTCGGTGCACTGCCACCTGGCTGGGCGGTGGACACACCACATGCCAATCAACATTCGGTGCACTGCCACCTGGCTGGTCGGAGGACACACCACATGCCAATCAACATTCGGTGCACTGCCGCCTGGCTGTTCGGAGGACGCACCGCATGCCAATCAACATTTGGTGCACTGCCACCTGGCGGGTCGGTGGACACACCACATGCCAATCAACATTCGCTGCACTGCCACCTGGCTGATCGGTGGACACACCACATGCCAATCAACATTCTGTGCAATGCCACCTGGCAGGTCGGTGGTCACACCACATGCCAATCAACATTCGGTGCACTGCCACCTGGCTGATCGGTGGACACACCACATGCCAATCAACATTCTGTGCACTGCCACCTGGCTGGTCAGTGGACACACCACATGCCAATCATCGTTCGGTGCACTGCCACCTGGCTGGGCAGTGGACACACCACATGCCAATCAACATTCTGTGCACTGCCACCTGGCTGATCGGAGGTCACACCACATGCCAATCATCGTTCGGTGCACTGCCACCAGGCTGATCTGAGGACACACCACATGCCAATCAACATTCGGTGCACTGCCACCTGGCTGGTCGGTGGACATACCACATGCCAATCAACATTCGGTGCACTGCCACCTGGCTGATCAGAGGACACACCACATGACAATCAACATTCGGTGCACTGCCACCTGGCTGGTCACTGGACACACCACATGCCAATCATCGTTCTGTGCACTGCCACCTGGCTGATCGGAGGTCACACCACATGCCAATCATCGTTCGGTGCACTTCCACTTGGCTGATCGGAGGACACATCACATGCCAATCAACGTTCGGTGCACTGCCACCTGGCTGGTCGGAGGACACACCACATGCCAATCAAAATTCGGTGCACTGACACCTGGCTGATCAGAGGACACACCACATGCCAATCAACATTCGGTGCACTGCCACCTGGCTGGTCACTGGACACACCACATGCCAATCATCGTTCTGTGCACTGCCACCTGGCTGATCGGAGGTAACACCACATGCCAATCATCGTTCGGTGCACTGCCACTTGGCTGATCGGAGGACACATCACATGCCAATCAACGTTCGGTGCACTGCCACCTGGCTGGTCGGAGGACACACCACATGCCAATCAACATTCGGTGCACTGCCACCTGGCTGGTCGGAGGACACACCACATACCAATCAACATTCGGTACACTGCCACCTGGCTGGTCGGCGGACACACCACATGCCAATCAACATTCGGTGCACTGCCACCTGGCTGTACGGAGGACACACCACATGCTAATCAACCTTCGGTGCACTGCCACCTGGCTGGTCAGTGGACACACCACATGCCAATCATCGTTCGGTGCACTGCCACCTGGCTGATCGGAGGTCACACCACATGCAAATCATCATTCGGTGCACTGCCACCAGGCTGGTCGGAGGACACACCACATGCCAATCATCATTCGGTGCACTGCCACCTGGCTGGTCGGAGGACACACCACATGCCAATCAACGTTCGGTGCACTGCCACCAGGCTGGTCGGAGGACACACCACATGCCAATCATCGTTCGGTGCACTGCCACCTGGCTGGTCGGAGGACACACCACATGCCAATCATCGTTCGGTGCACTGCCACCTGGCTGGTCGGAGGACACACCACATGCCAAACAACATTCGGTGCACTGCCACCTGGCTGGTCGGAGGACACACCACATGCCAATCATCGTTCGGTGCACTGCCACCTGGCTGGTCGGTGGACACAACACATGCCAATCAACATTTGGTGCACTGCCACCTGGCTGGTCAGAGGACACCACATGCCAATGAACGTTCGGTGCACTGCCACCTGGCTGGTCAGAGGACACCACATGCCAATCAAGATTCGGTGCACTGCCACCTGGCTGGTCTGAGGATACACCACATGCCAATCATCATTCAGTGCACTACCACCTGCCTGGTCGGAGGACACACCACATGCCAATCAACGTTTGGTGCACTGCCACCTGGCTGGTCGGAGGACACACCACATGCCAATCAACGTTTGGTGCACTGTCACCTGGCTTGTCGGAGGACACACCACATGCCAATCAACGTTCGGTGCACTGCCACCTGGCTGGTCAGAGGACACCACATGCCAATCAACGTTCGGTGCACTGCGACCTGACTGGTCGGAGGACACACCACATGCCAATCAACGTTCGGTGCACTGCCACCTGGCTGGTCAGAGGACACCACATGCCAATCAACGTTCGGTGCACTGCCACCAGGCTGGTCGGTGGACACAACACATGCCAATCAACATTCGGTGCACTGCCACCTGGCTAGTCGGTGGACACACCACATGCCAATCAACATTCGGTGCACTGCCACCTGGCTGGTCGGAGGACACACCACATGCCAATCAACATTCGGTGCACTGCCACCTGGTGTGTCGGAGTATACACCACATGCCAATCAACATTCTGTGCACTGTCACCTGGCTGGTGGGAGGACACACCACAAGCCAATCAACATTCTGTACACTGCCACCTGGCTGGTCGGAGGACTCACCACAAGCCAATCAACATTCTGTGCACTGCCACCTGGCTGGTGGGAAACACAGCACAAGCCAATCAACATTCTGTGCACTGCCACCTGGCTGGTCGGAGGACTCACCACAAGCCAATCAACATACTGTGCACTGCCACCTGGCTGGTCGGAGGACACACCACAAGCCAATCAACATTCTGTGCACTGCCACCTGGCTGGTGGGAGGACACACCACAAGCCAATCAACATTCGGTGCACTGTCACCTTGCTGGTCTGAGGACACACCACATGACAATCAAAGTTTGGTGCACTGCCACCTGGCTGGTCGGAGGACACAACACATGCCAATCAACATTTGGTGCACTGCCACCTGGCGTGTCAGAGGACACCACATGCCAATCAACATTCGGTGACCTACCAGCTGGCTGCTCGGAGGACACACACCATGCCAATCAACATTCGGTGAACTGCCACCTGGCTGTTCGGAGGACACAACACATGCCAATCAACATTCGGTGCACTGCCACCAGGCTTGTCGGAGGTCACACCACATGCCAATCAACATTCGGTGCACTGCCACCAGGTGTGTCGGAGGACACACCACATGCCAATCAACATTCTGTGCACTGCCACCTGGCGAGTCGGAGGACACACCACATGCCAATCAACATTCGGTGCACTGCCATTTGACTGGTCTGAGGACACACCACAGGCCAATTAACAGTCGGTGCACTGCCACCTGGCGGGTCAGTGCACACACCACATGCCAATCAACGTTAGGTGCACTGCCACCTGGCTGGTCGGTGGACACAACACATGCCAATCAACATTCGGTGCACTGCCACCTGGCTGGTCGGAGGACACACGACATGCCAATCAACATTCGGTGCACTGACACCTGGCTGGTCGGTGGACACACCACATGCCAATCAACGTTCAGTGCACTGCCAGCTGGCTGGTCGGAGGACACACCACATGCCAATCAACGTTCGGTGCACTGCCACCTGGCGAGTCGGAGGACACACCACATGCCAATCAACGTTTGTACACTGCCATCTGACTGGTCGGTGGACACACCACAGGCCAATCAACATTCGGTGAACAGCCACATGGCGTGTCGGAGGACACACCACATGCCAATCAACATTCGGTGCACTGCCACCTGGCTGGTCGGAGGACACACCACATGCCAATCAACATTCGGTGCACTACCACCTGGCTGGTCAGAGGACACACACCATGCCAATCAAAGTTCGGAGCACTGCCACCTGTCTGGTCGGAGGACACACCACAGGTCAATCAACATTCTGTGCACTACCACCTGGCTGGTCGGAGGACACACCACATGCCAATCAACGTTCGGTGCACTGCCACCTGGCTGGTCGGAGGGCACACCACATGACAATCAACGTTCGGTGCACTGCCACCTGGCTGGTCGTTGGACACACCACATGCCAATCAACATTCGGTGAACTGCCACCTGGCTGGTCGGAGGACACACCACATGCCAATCAACATTCTGTGCACTGCAACCAGGCTGGTCGGTGGACACAACACATGCCAATCAACATTCGGTGCACTGCCACCTGGCTGGTCGGTGGACACAGCACAGGCCAATCAACATTCGGTGCACTGCCACATGGCTGGTCGGAGGACACACCACATGCCAATCAAAATTCGGTGAACTACCAGCTGACTGGTCGGAGGACACACCACATGCCAATCAACATTCGCTGCACTGCCACCTGGCTGGTCTGAGGATACACCACAGGCCAATCAACATTCGGTGCACTACAAGCTGGCTGATCGGTGGACACACCACAGGCCAATCAACATTCGGTGCACTGCCACCTGGCGGTTCGGAGGACACACCACATGCCAATCAACATTCGTTGCACTGCCACCTGGCTGGTCGGAGGACACACCACATACCAATCAACATTCGGTACACTGCCACCTGGCTGCTCGGCGGACACACCACATGCCAATCAACATTCGGTGCACTGCCACCTGGCTGTACGGAGGACACACCACATGCTAATCAACATTTGGTGCACTGCCACCTGGCTGATCGGTGGACACACCACATGCCAATCAACATTCTGTGCACTGCAACCAGGCTGGTCGGTGGACACAACACATGCCAATCAACATTCGGTGCACTGCCACCTGGCTGATCGGTGGACACACCACATGCCAATCAACATTCTGTGCAATGCCACCTGGCAGGTCGGTGGTCACACCACATGCCAATCAACATTCGGTGCACTGCCACCTGGCTGATCGGTGGACACACCACATGCCAATCAACATTCTGTGCACTGCCACCTGGCTGGTCAGTGGACACACCACATGCCAATCATCGTTCGGTACACTGCCACCTGGCTGGTCAGAGGACACAACACATGCCAATCAACATTTGTTGCACTGCCACCTGGCGGGTCGGTGGACACACCACATGCCAATCAACATTCGGTGCACTGCCACCTGGCTGATCGGTGGACACACCACATGCCAATCAACATTCTGTGCAATGCCACCTGGCAGGTCGGTGGTCACACCACATGCCAATCAACATTCGGTGCACTGCCACCTGGCTGATCGGTGGACACACCACATGCCAATCAACATTCTGTGCACTGCCACCTGGCTGGTCAGTGGACACACCACATGCCAATCATCGTTCGGTACACTGCCACCTGGCTGGGCAGTGGACACACCACATGCCAATCAACATTCTGTGCACTGCCACATGGCTGGTCGGAGGACACACCACATGCCAATCAAAATTCGGTGAACTACCAGCTGACTGGTCGGAGGACACACCACATGCCAATCAACATTCGCTGCACTGCCACCTGGCTGGTCTGAGGATACACCACAGGCCAATCAACATTCGGTGCACTACAAGCTGGCTGATCGGTGGACACACCACAGGCCAATCAACATTCGGTGCACTGCCACCTGGCGGTTCGGAGGACACATCACATGCCAATCAACATTCGTTGCACTGCCACCTGGCTGGTCGGAGGACACACCACATACCAATCAACATTCGGTACACTGCCACCTGGCTGCTCGGCGGACACACCACATGCCAATCAACATTCGGTGCACTGCCAGCTGGCTGTACGGAGGACACACCACATGCTAATCAACATTCGGTGCACTGCCACCTGGCTGATCGGTGGACACACCACATGCCAATCAACATTCTGTGCACTGCAACCAGGCTGGTCGGTGGACACAACACATGCCAATCAACATTCGGTGCACTGCCACCTGGCTGGTCGGTGGACACACCACATGCCAATCAACATTCGGTGCACTGCCACCTGGCTGGTCGGAGGACACACCACATGCCAATCAACATTCGGTGCACTGCCACCTGGCTGTTCGGAGGACGCACCGCATGCCAATCAACATTTGGTGCACTGCCACCTGGCGGGTCGGTGGACACACCACATGCCAATCAACATTCGGTGCACTGCCACCTGGCTGATCGGTGGACACACCACATGCCAATCAACATTCTGTGCAATGCCACCTGGCAGGTCGGTGGTCACACCACATGCCAATCAACATTCGGTGCACTGCCACCTGGCTGATCTGTGGACACACCACATGCCAATCAACATTCTGTGCACTGCCACCTGGCTGGTCAGTGGACACACCACATGCCAATCATCGTTCGGTACACTGCCACCTGGCTGGGCAGTGGACACACCACATGCCAATCAACATTCTGTGCACTGCCACCTGGCTGATCGGAGGTCACACCACATGCCAATCATCGTTCGGTGCACTGCCACCTGGCTGATCTGAGGACACACCACATGCCAATCAACATTCGGTGCACTGCCACCTGGCTGGTCGGTGGACACACCACATGCCAATCAACATTCTGTGCACTGCCACCTGGCTGGTCAGTGGACACACCACATGCCAATCATCGTTTGGTACACTGCCACCTGGCTGGGCAGTGGACACACCACATGCCAATCATCGTTCTGTGCACTGCCACCTGGCTGATCGGAGGTCACACCACATGCCAATCATCGTTCGGTGCACTGCCACTTGGCTGATCGGAGGACACATCACATGCCAATCAACGTTCGGTGCACTGCCACCTGGCTGGTCGGAGGACACACCACATGCCAATCAACATTCGGTGCACTGCCACCTGGCTGATCAGAGGACACACCACATGCCAATCAACATTCGGTGCACTGCCACCTGGCTGGTCACTGGACACACCACATGCCAATCATCGTTCTGTGCACTGCCACCTGGCTGATCGGAGGTCACTCCACATGCCAATCATAGTTCGGTGCACTGCCACTTGGCTGATCGGAGGACACATCACATGCCAATCAACGTTCGGTGCACTGCCACCTGGCTGCTCGGAGGACACACCACATGCCAATCAACATTCGGTGCACTGCCACCTGGCTGGTCGGAGGACACACCACATACCAATCAACATTCGGTACACTGCCACCTGGCTGGTAGGCGGACACACGACATGCCAATCAACATTCGGTGCACTGCCACCTGGCTGTACGGAGGACACACCACATGCTAATCAACATTCGGTGCACTGCCACCTGGCTGGTCAGTGGACACACCACATGCCAATCATCGTTCGGTGCACTGCCACCTGGCTGATCGGAAGTCACACCACATGCAAATCATCATTCGGTGCACTGCCACCAGGCTGGTCGGAGGACACACCACATGCCAATCATCATTCGGTGCACTGCCACCAGGCTGGTCGGAGGACACACCACATGCCAATCATCGTTCGGTGCACTGCCACCTGGCTGGTCGGAGGACACACCACATGCCAATCATCGTTCGGTGCACTGCCACCTGTCTGGTCGGAGGACACACCACAGGTCAATCAACATTCTGTGCACTGTCACCTGGCTGGTGGGAGGACACACCACAAGCCAATCAACATTCTGTGCACTGCCACCTGGCTGGTCGGAGGACTCACCACAAGCCAATCAACATTCTGTGCACTGCCACCTGGCTGGTCGGAGGACACACCACAAGCCAATCAACATTCTGTGCACTGCCACGTGGCTGGTCGGAGGACACACCACAAGCCAATCAACATTCGGTGCACTGTCACCTTGCTGGTCTGAGGACACACCACATGCCAATCAAAGTTTGGTGCACTGCCACCTGGCTGGTCGGAGGACACAACACATGCCAATCAACATTTGGTGCACTGCCACCTGGCGTGTCAGAGGACACCACATTCCAATCAACATTCGGTGACCTACCAGCTGGCTGGTCGGAGGACACACCACATACCAATCAACATTCGGTGAACTGCCACCTAGCTGTTCGGAGGACACAACACATGCCAATCAACATTCGGTGCACTGCCACCTGGCGAGTCGGAGGACACACCACATGCCAATCAACATTCGGTGCACTGCCATTTGACTGGTCTGAGGACACACCACATACCAATCAACATTCGGTGAACTGCCACCTAGCTGTTCGGAGGACACACCACATGCCAATCAACATTCTGTGCACTGCCACCTGGCGAGTCGGAGGACACACCACATGCCAATCAACATTCGGTGCACTGCCATTTGACTGGTCTGAGGACACACCACAGGCCAATCAACAGTCGGTGCACTGCCACCTGGCGGGTCAGTGCACACACCACATGCCAATCAACGTTCGGTGCACTGCCACCTGGCTGGTCGGTGGACACAACACATGCCAATCAACATTCGGTGCAATGCCACCTGGCTGGTCGGAGGACACACGACATGCCAATCAACATTCGGTGCACTGACACCAGGCTGGTCGGTGGACACACCACATGCCAATCAACGTTCAGTGCACTGCCAGCTGGCTGGTCGGAGGACACACCACATGCCAATCAACGTTCGGTGCACTGCCACCTGGCTGGTCGGTGGACACAACACATGCCAATCAACATTCGGTGCACTGCCACCTGGCTGGTCGCAGGACACACCACATGCCAATCAACATTCGGTGCACTGCCACCTGGCTGGTCGGTGGACACAACACATGCCAATCAACATTAGGTGCACTGCCACCTGGCTGGTCGCAGGACACACGATATGCCAATCAACATTCGGTGCACTGCCACCTGGCTGGTCGGAGGACACAACACATGCCAATCAACATTCTGTGCACTGCCACCTGGTTGGTCGGGGGACACACCACATGCCAATCCACATTCGCTGCACTGCCACCTGGCTGGTCGGAGGACACACCACATGCCAATCAACATTCGGTGCACTGCCACCTGGCTGGTCGGAGGACACACCACATGCCAAACAACATTCGGTGAACAGCCACATGGCGTGTCGGAGGACACACCACATGCCAATCAACATTCGGTGCACTGCCACATGGCTGGTCGGAGGACACACCACATGCCAATCAACATTCGGTGCACTGCCACCTGGCTGGTCGGAGGACGCACCACATGCCAATCAACATTTGGTGCACTGCCACCTGGCGGGTCCGTGGACACACCACATGCCAATCAACATTCGGTGCACTGCCACCTGGCTGATCGGTGGACACACCACATGCCAATAAACATTCTGTGCACTGCCACCTGGCTGGTCAGTGGACACACCACATGCCAATCATCGTTCGGTACACTGCCACCTGGCTGGTCAGTGGACACACCACATGCCAATCAACATTCTGTGCACTGCCACCTGGCTGATCGGAGGTCACACCACATGCCAATCATCCTTCGGTGCACTGCCACCTGGGTGATCTGAGGACACACCACATGCCAATCAACATTCGGTGTACTGCCACCTGGCTGGTCACTGGACACACCACATGCCAATCATCGTTCGGTGCACTGCCACCTGGCTGATCGGAGGTCACACCACATGCCAGTCATCGTTCGGTGCACTGCCACTTGGCTGATCGGAGGACTCATCACATGCCAATCAACGTTCGGTGCACTGTCACCTGGCTGGTCGGAGGAGACAACACATGCCAATCATCATTCGGTGCACTGCCGCCAGGCTGGTCGGAGGACACACCACATGCCAATCATCGTTCGGTGCACTGCCACCTGGCTGGTCGGAGGACACACCACATGCCAATCATCGTTCGGTGCACTGCCACCTGGCTGGTCGGAGGACACACCACATGCCAACCAACATTCGGTGCACTGCCACCTGGCTGGTCGGAGGACACACCACATGCCAATCATCGTTCGGTGCACTGCCACCTGGCTGGTCGGTGGACACAACACATGCCAATCAACATTTGGTGCACTGCCACCTGGCTGGTCAGAGGACACCACATGCCAATGAACGTTCGTTGCACTGCCACCTGGCTGGTCAGAGGACACCACATGCCAATCAAGATTCGGTGCACTGCCACCTGGCTGGTCTGAGGATACACCACATGCCAATCATCATTCGGTGCACTACCACCTGGCTGGTCGGAGGACACACCACATGCCAATCAACGTTTGGTGCACTGCCACCTGGCTGGTCGGAGGACACACCACATGCCAATCAACGTTTGGTGCACTGTCACCTGGCTGGTCGGAGGACACACCACATGCCAATCAACGTTCGGTGCACTGCCACCTGGCTGGTCAGAGGGCACCACATGCCAATCAACGTTCGGTGCACTGCGACCTGACTGGTAGGAGGACACACCACATGCCAATCAACGTTCGGTGCACTGCCACCTGGCTGGTCAGAGGACACCACATGCCAATTAACGTTCGGTGCACTGCCACCAGGCTGGTCGGTGGACACAACACATGCCAATCAACATTCGGTGCACTGCCACCTGGCTAGTCGGTGGACACACCACATGCCAATCAACATTCGGTGCACTGCCACCTGGTTGGTCCGAGGACACACCACATGCCAATCAACATTCGGTGCACATGCCACCTGTCTGGTCGGAGGACACACCACAGGTCAATCAACATTCTGTGCACTGTCACCTGGCTGGTGGGAGGACACACCACAAGCTAATCAACATTCTGTGCACTGCCACCTGGCTGGTCGGAGGACTCACCACAAGCCAATCAACATTCTGTGCACTGCCACCTGGCTGGTCGGAGGACACACCACAAGCCAATCAACATTCTGTGCACTGCCACGTGGCTGGTCGGAGGACACACCACAAGCCAATCAACATTCGGTGCACTGTCACCTTGCTGGTCTGAGGACACACCACATGCCAATCAAAGTTTGGTGCACTGCCACCTGGCTGGTCGGAGGACACAACACATGCCAATCAACATTTGGTGCACTGCCACCTGGCGTGTCAGAGGACTCCACATGCCAATCAACATTCGGTGACCTACCAGCTGGCTGGTCGGAGGACACACACCATGCCAATCAACATTCGGTGAACTGCCACCTAGCTGTTCGGAGGACACAACACATGCCAATCAACATTCGGTGCACTGCCACCAGGCTTGTCGGAGGTCACACCACATGCCAATCAACATTCGGTGCACTGCCACCAGGTGTGTCGGAGGACACACCACATGCCAATCAACATTCTGTGCACTGCCACCTGGCGAGTCGGAGGACACACCACATGCCAATCAACATTCGGTGCACTGCCATTTGACTGGTCTGAGGATACACCACAGGCCAATCAACAGTCGGTGCACTGCCACCTGGCGGGTCAGTGCACACACCACATGCCAATCAACGTTCGGTGCACTGCCACCTGGCTGGTCGGTGGACACAACACATGCCAATCAACATTCGGTGCACTGCCACCTGGCTGGTCGGAGGACACACGACATGCCAATCAACATTCGGTGCACTGACACCTGGCTGGTCGGTGGACACACCACATGCCAATCAACGTTCAGTGCACTGCCAGCTGGCTGGTCGGAGGACACACCACATGCCAATCAACGTTCGGTGCACTGCCACCTGGCTGGTCGGTGGACACAACACATGCCAATCAACATTCGGTGCACTGCCACCTGGCTGCTCGCAGGACACACGATATGCCAATCAACATTCGGTGCACTGCCACCTGGCTGGTCGGTGGACACAACACATGCCAATCAACATTAGGTGCACTGCCACCTGGCTGGTCGCAGGACACACGATATGCCAATCAACATTCGGTGCACTGCCACCTGGCTGGTCGGAGGACACAACACATGCCAATCAACATTCTGTGCACTGCCACCTGGTTGGTCGGTGGACACACCACATGCCAATCCACATTCGCTGCACTGCCACCTGGCTGGTCGGAGGACACACCACATGCCAATCAACATTCGGTGCACTGCCACCTGGCTGGTCGGAGGACACACCACATGCCAAACAACATTCGGTGAACAGCCACATGGCGTGTCGGAGGACACACCACATGCCAATCAACATTCGGTGCACTGCCACATGGCTGGTCGGAGGACACACCACATGCCAATCAACATTCGGTGCACTGCCACCTGGCTGGTCGGAGGACGCACCACTTGCCAATCAACATTTGGTGCACTGCCACCTGGCGGGTCCGTGGACACACCACATGCCAATCAACATTCGGTGCACTGCCACCTGGCTGATCGGTGGACACACCACATGCCAATAAACATTCTGTGCACTGCCACCTGGCTGGTCAGTGGACACACCACATGCCAATCATCGTTCGGTACACTGCCATCTGGCTGGTCAGTGGACACACCACATGCCAATCAACATTCTGTGCACTGCCACCTGGCTGATCGGAGGTCACACCACATGCCAATCATCCTTCGGTGCACTGCCACCTGGGTGATCTGAGGACACACCACATGCCAATCAACATTCGGTGTACTGCCACCTGGCTGGTCACTGGACACACCACATGCCAATCATCGTTCGGTGCACTGCCACCTGGCTGATCGGAGGTCACACCACATGCCAGTCATCGTTCGGTGCACTGCCACTTGGCTGATCGGAGGACTCATCACATGCCAATCAACGTTCGGTGCACTGTCACCTGGCTGGTCGGAGGAGACAACACATGCCAATCATCATTCGGTGCACTGCCGCCAGGCTGGTCGGAGGACACACCACATGCCAATCATCGTTCGGTGCACTGCCACCTGGCTGGTCGGAGGACACACCAGATGCCAATCATCGTTCGGTGCACTGCCACCTGGCTGGTCGGAGGACACACCACATGCCAACCAACATTCGGTGCACTGCCACCTGGCTGGTCGGAGGACACACCACATGCCAATCATCGTTCGGTGCACTGCCACCTGGCTGGTCGGTGGACACAACACATGCCAATCAACATTTGGTGCACTGCCACCTGGCTGGTCAGAGGACACCACATGCCAATGAACGTTCGTTGCACTGCCACCTGGCTGGTCAGAGGACACCACATGCCAATCAAGATTCGGTGCACTGCCACCTGGCTGGTCTGAGGATACACCACATGCCAATCATCATTCGGTGCACTACCACCTGGCTGGTCGGAGGACACACCACATGCCAATCAACGTTTGGTGCACTGCCACCTGGCTGGTCGGAGGACACACCACATGCCAATCAACGTTTGGTGCACTGTCACCTGGCTGGTCGGAGGACACACCACATGCCAATCAACGTTCGGTGCACTGCCACCTGGCTGGTCAGAGGGCACCACATGCCAATCAACGTTCGGTGCACTGCGACCTGACTGGTAGGAGGACACACCACATGCCAATCAACGTTCGGTGCACTGCCACCTGGCTGGTCAGAGGACACCACATGCCAATTAACGTTCGGTGCACTGCCACCAGGCTGGTCGGTGGACACAACACATGCCAATCAACATTCGGTGCACTGCCACCTGGCTAGTCGGTGGACACACCACATGCCAATCAACATTCGGTGCACTGCCACCTGGTTGGTCCGAGGACACACCACATGCCAATCAACATTCGGTGCACTGCCACCTGTCTGGTCGGAGGACACACCACAGGTCAATCAACATTCTGTGCACTGTCACCTGGCTGGTGGGAGGACACACCACAAGCTAATCAACATTCTGTGCACTGCCACCTGGCTGGTCGGAGGACTCACCACAAGCCAATCAACATTCTGTGCACTGCCACCTGGCTGGTCGGAGGACACACCACAAGCCAATCAACATTCTGTGCACTGCCACGTGGCTGGTCGGAGGACACACCACAAGCCAATCAACATTCGGTGCACTGTCACCTTGCTGGTCTGAGGACACACCACATGCCAATCAAAGTTTGGTGCACTGCCACCTGGCTGGTCGGAGGACACAACACATGCCAATCAACATTTGGTGCACTGCCACCTGGCGTGTCAGAGGACTCCACATGCCAATCAACATTCGGTGACCTACCAGCTGGCTGGTCGGAGGACACACACCATGCCAATCAACATTCGGTGAACTGCCACCTAGCTGTTCGGAGGACACAACACATGCCAATCAACATTCGGTGCACTGCCACCAGGCTTGTCGGAGGTCACACCACATGCCAATCAACATTCGGTGCACTGCCACCAGGTGTGTCGGAGGACACACCACATGCCAATCAACATTCTGTGCACTGCCACCTGGCGAGTCGGAGGACACACCACATGCCAATCAACATTCGGTGCACTGCCATTTGACTGGTCTGAGGATACACCACAGGCCAATCAACAGTCGGTGCACTGCCACCTGGCGGGTCAGTGCACACACCACATGCCAATCAACGTTCGGTGCACTGCCACCTGGCTGGTCGGTGGACACAACACATGCCAATCAACATTCGGTGCACTGCCACCTGGCTGGTCGGAGGACACACGACATGCCAATCAACGTTCAGTGCACTGCCAGCTGGCTGGTCGGAGGACACACCACATGCCAATCAACGTTCGGTGCACTGCCACCTGGCTGGTCGGTGGACACAACACATGCCAATCAACATTCGGTGCACTGCCACCTGGCTGCTCGCAGGACACACGATATGCCAATCAACATTCGGTGCACTGCCACCTGGCTGGTCGGTGGACACAACACATGCCAATCAACATTAGGTGCACTGCCACCTGGCTGGTCGCAGGACACACGATATGCCAATCAACATTCGGTGCACTGCCACCTGGCTGGTCGGAGGACACAACACATGCCAATCAACATTCTGTGCACTGCCACCTGGTTGGTCGGTGGACACACCACATGCCAATCCACATTCGCTGCACTGCCACCTGGCTGGTCGGAGGACACACCACATGCCAATCAACATTCGGTGCACTGCCACCTGGCTGGTCGGAGGACACACCACATGCCAAACAACATTCGGTGAACAGCCACATGGCGTGTCGGAGGACACACCACATGCCAATCAACATTCGGTGCACTGCCACATGGCTGGTCGGAGGACACACCACATGCCAATCAACATTCGGTGCACTGCCACCTGGCTGGTCGGAGGACGCACCACTTGCCAATCAACATTTGGTGCACTGCCACCTGGCGGGTCCGTGGACACACCACATGCCAATCAACATTCGGTGCACTGCCACCTGGCTGATCGGTGGACACACCACATGCCAATAAACATTCTGTGCACTGCCACCTGGCTGGTCAGTGGACACACCACATGCCAATCATCGTTCGGTACACTGCGACCTGACTGGTCGGAGGACACACCACATGCCAATCAACGTTCGGTGCACTGCCACCTGGCTGGTCAGAGGACACCACATGCCAATCAACGTTCGGTGCACTGCCACCAGGCTGGTCGGTGGACACAACACATGCCAATCAACATTCGGTGAACTGCCACCTGGCAAGTCGGTGGACACACCACATGCCAATCAACATTCGGTGCACTGCCAACTGGCTGGTCGGAGGACACACCACATGCCAATCAACATTCGGTGCACTGCCACCTGTCTGGTCGGAGGACACACCACAGGTCAATCAACATTCTGTGCACTGTCACCTGGCTGGTGGGAGGACACACCACAAGCCAATCAACATTCTGTGCACTGCCACCTGGCTGGTCGGAGGACTCACCACAAGCCAATCAACATTCTGTGCACTGCCACCTGGCTGGTCGGAGGACACACCACAAGCCAATCAACATTCTGTGCACTGCCACGTGGCTGGTCGGAGGACACACCACAAGCCAATCAACATTCGGTGCACTGTCACCTTGCTGGTCTGAGGACACACCACATGCCAATCAAAGTTTGGTGCACTGCCACCTGGCTGGTCGGAGGACACAACACATGCCAATCAACATTTGGTGCACTGCCACCTGCCGTGTCAGAGGACACCACATGCCAATCAACATTCGGTGACCTACCAGCTGGCTGGTCGGAGGACACACACCATGCCAATCAACATTCGGTGAACTGCCACCTAGCTGTTCGGAGGACACAACACATGCCAATCAACATTCGGTGCACTGCCACCAGGCTTGTCGGAGGTCACACCACATGCCAATCAACATTCGGTGCACTGCCACCAGGTGTGTCGGAGGACACACCACATGCCAATCAACATTCTGTGCACTGCCACCTGGCGAGTCGGAGGACACACCACATGCCAATCAACATTCGGTGCACTGCCATTTGACTGGTCTGAGGACACACCACAGGCCAATCAACAGTCGGTGCACTGCCACCTGGCGGGTCAGTGCACACACCACATGCCAATCAACGTTCGGTGCACTGCCACCTGGCTGGTCGGTGGACACAACACATGCCAATCAACATTCGGTGCACTGCCACCTGGCTGGTCGGAGGACACACGACATGCCAATCAACATTCGGTGCACTGACACCTGGCTGGTCGGTGGACACACCACATGCCAATCAACGTTCAGTGCACTGCCAGCTGGCTGGTCGGAGGACACACCACATGCCAATCAACGTTCGGTGCACTGCCACCTGGCTGGTCGGTGGACACAACACATGCCAATCAACATTCGGTGCACTGCCACCTGGCTGGTCGCAGGACACACCACATGCCAATCAACATTCGGTGCACTGCCACCTGGCTGGTCGGTGGACACAACACATGCCAATCAACATTAGGTGCACTGCCACCTGGCTGGTCGCAGGACACACGATATGCCAATCAACATTCGGTGCACTGCCACCTGGCTGGTCGGAGGACACAACACATGCCAATCAACATTCTGTGCACTGCCACCTGGTTGGTCGGTGGACACACCACATGCCAATCCACATTCGCTGCACTGCCACCAGGCTGGTCGGAGGACACACCACATGCCAATCAACATTCGGTGCACTGCCACCTGGCTGGTCGGAGGACACACCACATGCCAAACAACATTCGGTGAACAGCCACATGGCGTGTCGGAGGACACACCACATGCCAATCAACATTCGGTGCACTGCCACATGGCTGGTCGGAGGACACACCACATGCCAATCAACATTCGGTGCACTGCCACCTGGCTGGTCGGAGGACGCACCACATGCCAATCAACATTTGGTGCACTGCCACCTGGCGGGTCCGTGGACACACCACATGCCAATCAACATTCGGTGCACTGCCACCTGGCTGATCGGTGGACACACCACATGCCAATAAACATTCTGTGCACTGCCACCTGGCTGGTCAGTGGACACACCACATGCCAATCATCGTTCGGTACACTGCCACCTGGCTTGTCAGTGGACACACCACATGCCAATCAACATTCTGTGCACTGCCACCTGGCTGATCGGAGGTCACACCACATGCCAATCATCCTTCGGTGCACTGCCACCTGGCTGATCTGAGGACACACCACATGCCAATCAACATTCGGTGTACTGCCACCTGGCTGGTCACTGGACACACCACATGCCAATCATCGTTCGGTGCACTGCCACCTGGCTGATCGGAGGTCACACCACATGCCAGTCATCGTTCGGTGCACTGCCACTTGGCTGATCGGAGGACTCATCACATGCCAATCAACGTTCGGTGCACTGTCACCTGGCTGGTCGGAGGAGACAACACATGCCAATCATCATTCGGTGCACTGCCACCAGGCTGGTCGGAGGACACACCACATGCCAATCATCGTTCGGTGCACTGCCACCTGGCTGGTCGGAGGACACACCACATGCCAATCATCGTTCTGTGCACTGCCACCTGGCTGGTCGGAGGACACACCACATGCCAAACAACATTCGGTGCACTGCCACCTGGCTGGTCGGAGGACACACCACATGCCAATCATCGTTCGGTGCACTGCCACCTGGCTGGTCGGTGGACACAACACATGCCAATCAACATTTGGTGCACTGCCACCTGGCTGGTCAGAGGACACCACATGCCAATGAACGTTCGTTGCACTGCCACCTGGCTGGTCAGAGGACACCACATGCCAATCAAGATTCGGTGCACTGCCACCTGGCTGGTCTGAGGATACACCACATGCCAATCATCATTCGGTGCACTACCACCTGGCTGGTCGGAGGACACACCACATGCCAATCAACGTTTGGTGCACTGCCACCTGGCTGGTCGGAGGACACACCACATGCCAATCAACGTTTGGTGCACTGTCACCTGGCTGGTCGGAGGACACACCACATGCCAATCAACGTTCGGTGCACTGCCACCTGGCTGGTCAGAGGACACCACATGCCAATCAACGTTCGGTGTACTGCGACCTGACTGGTCGGAGGACACACCACATGCCAATCAACGTTCGGTGCACTGCCACCTGGCTGGTCAGAGGACACCACATGCCAATTAACGTTCGGTGCACTGCCACCAGTCTGGTCGGTGGACACAACACATGCCAATCAACATTCGGTGCACTGCCACCTGGCTAGTCGGTGGACACACCACATGCCAATCAACATTCGGTGCACTGCCACCTGGTTGGTCGGAGGACACACCACATGCCAATCAACATTCGGTGCACTGCCACCTGTCTGGTCGGAGGACACACCACAAGCCAATCAACATTCTGTGCACTGCCACCTGGCTGGTCGGAGGACTCACCACAAGCCAATCAACATTCTGTGCACTGCCACCTGGCTGGTCGGAGGACACACCACAAGCCAATCAACATTCTGTGCACTGCCACGTGGCTGGTCGGAGGACACACCACAAGCCAATCAACATTCGGTGCACTGTCACCTTGCTGGTCTGAGGACACACCACATGCCAATCAAAGTTTGGTGCACTGCCACCTGGCTGGTCGGAGGACACAACACATGCCAATCAACATTTGGTGCACTGCCACCTGGCGTGTCAGAGGACACCACATGCCAATTAACATTCGGTGACCTACCAGCTGGCTGGTCGGAGGACACACACCATGCCAATCAACATTCGGTGAACTGCCACCTAGCTGTTCGGAGGACACAACACATGCCAATCAACATTCGGTGCACTGCCACTAGGCTTGTCGGAGGTCACACCACATGCCAATCAACATTCGGTGCACTGCCACCAGGTGTGTCGGAGGACACACCACATGCCAATCAACATTCTGTGCACTGCCACCTGGCAAGTCGGAGGACACACCACATGCCAATCAACATTCGGTGCACTGCCATTTGACTGGTCTGAGGACACACCACAGGCCAATCAACAGTCGGTGCACTGCCACCTGGCGGGTCAGTGCACACACCACATGCCAATCAACGTTCGGTGCACTGCCACCTGGCTGGTCGGTGGACACAACACATGCCAATCAACATTCGGTGCACTGCCACCTGGCTGGTCGGAGGACACACGACATGCCAATCAACATTCGGTGCACTGACACCTGGCTGGTCGGTGGACACACCACATGCCAATCAACGTTCAGTGCACTGCCAGCTGGCTGGTCGGAGGACACACCACATGCCAATCAACGTTCGGTGCAATGCCACCTGGCTGGTCGGTGGACACAACACATGCCAATCAACATTCGGTGCACTGCCACCTGGCTGCTCGCAGGACACACGATATGCCAATCAACATTCGGTGCACTGCCACCTGGCTGGTCGGTGGACACAACACATGCCAATCAACATTAGGTGCACTGCCACCTGGCTGGTCGCAGGACACACGATATGCCAATCAACATTCGGTGCACTGCCACCTGGCTGGTCGGAGGACACAACACATGCCAATCAACATTCTGTGCACTGCCACCTGGTTGGTCGGTGGACACACCACATGCCAATCCACATTCGCTGCACTGCCACCTGGCTGGTCGGAGGACACACCACATGCCAATCAACATTCGGTGCACTGCCACCTGGCTGGTCGGAGGACACACCACATGCCAAACAACATTCGGTGAACAGCCACATGGCGTGTCGGAGGACACACCACATGCCAATCAACATTCGGTGCACTGCCACATGGCTGGTCGGAGGACACACCACATGCCAATCAACATTCGGTGCACTGCCACCTGGCTGGTCGGAGGACGCACCACATGCCAATCAACATTTGGTGCACTGCCACCTGGCGGGTCCGTGGACACACCACATGCCAATCAACATTCGGTGCACTGCCACCTGGCTGATCGGTGGACACACCACATGCCAATAAACATTCTGTGCACTGCCACCTGGCTGGTCAGTGGACACACCACATGCCAATCATCGTTCGGTACACTGCCACCTGGCTGGTCAGTGGACACACCACATGCCAATCAACATTCTGTGCACTGCCACCTGGTTGATCGGAGGTCACACCACATGCCAATCATCCTTCGGTGCACTGCCACCTGGCTGATCTGAGGACACACCACATGCCAATCAACATTCGGTGTACTGCCACCTGGCTGGTCACTGGACACACCACATGCCAATCATCGTTCGGTGCACTGCCACCTGGCTGATCGGAGGTCACACCACATGCCAGTCATCGTTCGGTGCACTGCCACTTGGCTGATCGGAGGACTCATCACATGCCAATCAACGTTCGGTGCACTGTCACCTGGCTGGTCGGAGGAGACAACACATGCCAATCAACATACGGTGCACTGCCACCTGGCTGGTCGGAGGACACACCACATACCAATCAACATTCGGTACACTGCCACCTGGCTGGTCGGCGGACACACCACATGCCAATCAACATTCTGTGCACTGTCACCTGGCTGGTGGGAGGACAGACCACAAGCCAATCAACATTCTGTGCACTGCCACCTGGCTGGTCGGAGGACACACCACAAGCCAATCAACATTCTGTGCACTGCCACCTGGCTGGTCGCAGGACACACGATATGCCAATCAACATTCGGTGCACTGCCACCAGGCTGGTCGGTGGACACAACACATGCCAATCAACATTAGGTGCACTGCCACCTGGCTGGTCGCAGGACACACGATATGCCAATCAACATTCGGTGCACTGCCACCTGGCTGGTCGGAGGACACAACACATGCCAATCAACATTCTGTGCACTGCCACCTGGTTGGTCGGTGGACACACCACATGCCAATCCACATTCGCTGCACTGCCACCTGGCTGGTCGGAGGACACACCACATGCCAATCAACATTCGGTGCACTGCCACCTGGCTGGTCGGAGGACACACCACATGCCAAACAACATTCGGTGAACAGCCACATGGCGTGTCGGAGGACACACCACATGCCAATCAACATTCGGTGCACTGCCACATGGCTGGTCGGAGGACACACCACATGCCAATAAACATTCGGTGCACTGCCACCTGGCTGGTCGGAGGAGGCACCACATGCCAATCAACATTTGGTGCACTGCCACCTGGCGGGTCCGTGGACACACCTCATGCCAATCAACATTCGGTGCACTGCCACCTGGCTGATCGGTGGACACACCACATGCCAATAAACATTCTGTGCACTGCCACCTGGCTGGTCAGTGGACACACCACATGCCAATCATCGTTCGGTACACTGCCACCTGGCTGGTCAGTGGACACACCACATGCCAATCAACATTCTGTGCACTGCCACCTAGTTGATCGGAGGTCACACCACATGCCAATCATCCTTCGGTGCACTGCCACCTGGCTGATCTGAGGACACACCACATGCCAATCAACATTCGGTGTACTGCCACCTGGCTGGTCACTGGACACACCACATGCCAATCATCGTTCGGTGCACTGCCACCTGGCTGATCGGAGGTCACACCACATGCCAGTCATCGTTCGGTGCACTGCCACTTGGCTGATCGGAGGACTCATCACATGCCAATCAACGTTCGGTGCACTGTCACCTGGCTGGTCGGAGGAGACAACACATGCCAATCAACATACGGTGCACTGCCACCTGGCTGGTCGGAGGACACACCACATACCAATCAACATTCGGTACACTGCCACCTGGCTGGTCGGCGGACACACCACATGCCAATCAACATTCTGTGCACTGTCACCTGGCTGGTG